>NC_058523.1:518747947-519056947 GCF_904849725.1 Hordeum vulgare subsp. vulgare
TTGAAACTCAAATTTTATGAAAATTCATAAAAGATTCTGAAAAAAATACATGGATAAGTGAAGGTGTAACACACATGTGTGTAAATTTTCAGAAAAAATACATTGAAATGAGGGCTGTGCAAAAAAGACAAATCTGAGGCTTTTTTACACATGACACTATTCATCGTTTCAGGCCATGAATTTGTCTTTTTTGTGCAGATCGTATTTCAAGGTATTTCATCCTAAATTTTTGCACACATACACATAACATCCTTCTTTACTTCCATATTTTTTTTAGATTTTTTTTTAAACCAAAAAATTTGAATTTTAAATTATTCAAAAATTTCGGCCTCCATGGAGGCCGAGCTCCAAACGTCCGCACTCCTAAGAGCAACTCTAAGAAAGCCATCATATCTGCATGTTCGCTATAATAATCGATTTTGTTCAAAAAGGTACTCTTATAGAGTCGCTGTCGGCCTTTGGACTCCATATTTGAAGGTTGAGGATGTTGATATGGAGTGGCCTTCATTCGCAACCGCTTGCGGGAGGAAAGTTTCAGCCGACAACTACCTCCCACATGCAACACGGTCAATGGTACGACCGTTCGTATGGCTGCCGCTTTCATCCCTGTCAATGTTGTTAATGATCATCGTTGTGTTTCTCATCCAAATGTGGCAAATCTCACCCTTATTTCTCGTCGGAGCATGCTCATTCGTCGGTTTATAGCCCTCATCACCCTTCTTCATTGGTGCGACCACATTCACCTTCTCCCCCCATTTTTGTTGTTGGTGCATTCACCACCCATCATCCCCTTTCGACGGTTGTCACTCTCTCTTCTTCCATTACCATGTCGGTGCGGTTGTGCCCTTCCGAGAGAGAGAGAGAGGGAGGGAGGGAGGGAGGGAGAGAGAGCGAGAGAGAGAGAGAGAGAGAGAGAGAGAGAGAGAGGGAGGGAGAGGGAGGAGGAGAGAGAGTGAGTTCTCAGAGTGGGTCAAGGAGGACGTTCTCCTTAAGGATGAACCAGTTGTACGCCACACCCACCTTCCCGCTGCCCTTGAGTACTTAGACCACATTTTGATGGCCATTGCCGCATAAATAGCCGCCGCGCTCACGCTGACTTTCAAGACTCTGTCCTTATGCAACATCCAGGACTCGCGTGCGTTCATGGACTGCGTGGCTGCGGAGTCATGGCAACTGAAGCTTCCCTTGTATGCGAGGTCACTCGTAAGAGGTTGAAGAGCCCATGTTTAGAATCTGCATTTTGTAATTCATGGGGTAAATCTATGTTGAAATCCTAGTTGAAATCCATGTTTAATCATGTACTGGAAAACTCGTGTTGAGGTTGTGATTGAAATCGATGTTTTGGGCAGAACCATTGTAGTCTATGATAAGTGGGACCCAAAAGAAACAAAAATATGAAGACCGCATTATGACGACTTTGTGTTTCCACATAGCTGTCGTCTGTGGCGGAGCTTGACAAGAAATCGGGGGGGGGGGGGGGGAACTTAATTGATTTTGGGTGAATTTTGTAGTGGACAAATAGGCAGGTTACCAAAGGATGCACACACATTTTCATATGAGCTTGGGGGCATGGCCCAGGTTGCCCCCCTTAAGCTCCTCGAGTGGCCATGGTGGCCCCCATATCCATATGAGCAAGTTCCATATTCAATAGGTATGCCTACTTTGATATAGTTGATTTAAGAGCTACTCTAATAAAGTCATCATAAGGCATTGATCACCATAATAACCGTCAATATGATATTTTTTGGGTCAAAATGACACTCATGTAGGGCCACCATACTGCACCAAATCACAATATTTTTTTAAGGGAGCTCCATATCAAGGCCGCCAGCCTCTATATTAGGAGGCCGTCGGCGCTGGCTTGGAGTGCCCGCCGTCCGTCAATCACTCATGTGGGAGGGAAGTTTCACCTCCCGCCTCGCCTCTCGCGTTGGCCCGTGGCTATTTCCCTTCGTCCGCCGCCCCAACTATAAAAAGAGTCACAACCTCTACTTCCTTTCTCATTGCCCACAACCTCCACTTTCGTTCTCGCCTCTCACAACTTTCACTTTCTTTCTCGCCGCTCGTGGACGAAATGTTGTTCTCGAAGGAGGAGCATGTCGATGTGCAACATTAGGAAAAAAATTGCACCATCCAATTATCATAATTTTTTATTGAAAACAGTCGACTGCTCGGCATGCAAGATATGTGATGCGTGGAGGAGTGAACTCAACATCGATGTTTTAAATTGTCAGAAGCATTAGATGGGTGGATGATTGTCATAAGTGCTTCTCACAATTCGAGTATTGTCGTTGGAATCAATTTGCTGCCACCGGAATTGGCTCCCCGAAGCAGGAATCAGGGTCGGAGATAGCACCGAGAATCTAAAATCATCGTCGAAATCGGTATCCTGTCAAAATCGTCCTTATCCTTCCTGTTGTGCTCATCATCATCCAAACCCTTATTAGGGTGCTCAGGTCTAACTGAATATGTATTGTAGATTGAAAAATAGTGATGTTATACTAATAAATGGTCCCAAGATATGAAGACCGCAACTCCTATGTGTCGTCCCGAAATATGAAGGCTGCGTCTATGGACCCGCTCAGCAGCAATGTTATTCATTTAATGTGACTTTGGATTTTGACAAGTGCATACATTTGACTCATATAATACTATCCACTTTTCCTCTAACCATCCATTTGACTCCTATAACAGTATCCATTTACCACGTGGTAGACATGATGAGCAGTCCTCAAATAATAATAATAATGTAACACTATTCATTTGGAATCACGAAGTGTTAAAGTAAGGGATAAAAACTGGAATTCACTCGTTTCTTTAGTAACGCTATCCATCGGGAATCACGGCGTTCCTCATTTGCTGAGATTCCGGAAATAAGACTACCATCGAACGTACTCTTGTTTTAGCCATGGTCTGGGATGGTACAGTATCTCCTTTGATCACATGATCATACAATATCTCCTTTGATCATGGAAAATACTTACATGTGTATTTCTTTTGTCGAGGGAAATAAACTCATGTTTACTTGGGCAAAAATTAACGACACACTTTTTCTTGACGAAGGTAAACGCAATTTTCAAGTCATTTTTTTCGAGTGAATTCCGGTTTTTACCCCCTAATTTAGCATATTTGACATTAGTTATCCATTTAACAAATTTTCATCCAGATTACCTCATTTAGTGACAACTTTGACTGGTTTTACCTCTTTTAATTTGTAACAGCCTTCTTCCAACAATAGTGTTTTACTCGAGAGTCAAGACTAAGTGCCCAAGCATATATTAAAGCAGAAAATCCCATCCTATTATGTTAATAATTTGTAGTACTAATTTTAAATTGACACATCATTAGAGTCCTACTAAAAAACACATGTTCGACGATAACACTCCAGATCTGTAAAATAGAATGTGATGTTTTTCTAAATGATTTACCAAAGCGTAAAATAAATGCTTCATCCGATGTTTTGCATCTAGGAAGAAAACTAAAATATCATCACATTAAACCTACGAACCACAACAAACACAATGCAAAATTAAATGTACTTGATCGCTCAAGATAACTGTTGTCTTTCCTGCGATGTGGTGCACACATACACCTGACAACTACAACAACAACAAAATCAGGCGTGGCTAAACCAAGTGACCGGTTCGAGCATTGAAAAAAACGCCAAGAGGAATAGGGAGTTAGCTGGCAGATCGCTATAAAAAGAATTACTTGAGTAAAAACTGGCATTTTTTTTGTTAAATGGGGTAATTTGGACGAAAATTTGTTAAATGAGGTAATTAGTGTAAAAAATGTTAAAGTAAGGGATAAAAACTGGAATTCACTCTTTTTTTAGTAATGCTATCCATCTGGAATCACGGCGTTCCTCATTTTGCTGAGATCCCGGAAATAAGACCAGCATTGTATGTACTCTTGTTTTAGCCATGGTCTGGGATGGTAACGCAGTGATTACTTTCCTCACATGACCACACAGTGTATCTCCTTTAATCATGGAAAAACCATGTTTAGTACTTCTTATGCCGAGGGAAATAAATGCACATAAGCATGTTTACTTGGGCAAAGATTAACGGCACCCATTTTCTTGCCGACGGTAAGCGCGATCAGATCACGCAAGCGGCGACCAAATATACACCACTATTCCGTCCCGACGAAGAAACGTAACGGGATTTGACTTGCGTGCGTTGACAGCCCATCATCATCATCATCGTCGTCGTCAGGTAACCCCGACCCCGAGCCGAGCGGTCATCGCGGCGGCGTGGGGCCCACACAAAACCCAGAGAAACGCGAGACGGGACCGGAGGGGATTCAAAAGCCCCCCCACGCACAAGAGATCGGTTGGTTTCGCTCCCAACCCGCACCCGCGCCCGCTCGCCGTCACCGCCACCACCGCCACCGCCCCCTCCTCCTCCTCCTCCTCCCTACAAAGCAGCCCGCAGCAGGCAGCGCTGACCAAAACCAACCGCGGCCCACCCCCGACCCCGGACCGGCGGCCCCTAAACCCCCCGGCAGTTCCCCTCCCCAGCAGCCCCGCGGCGGGGCGGGCGCGATCGGATGAAGGGCGCCGCGTGGAGGGGCCACGGCGGCGGCGTGGCCGACCACCTCGGAGCGGGAGGACTCGCGGGGGCGCGGCGGGCCAGGCTCTGCATCTACGGCGTGGCGCTCGCCTTCGCCGGGTTCGCGGCCTTCCTCGCCTTCGCGCCCTCGCTCCCCGCGCCCCCGCCCTCGTCGCACTCCGCCGCGTGGCTCGACGGCGTCCTCGCCTCCTCCTCGCCCTACCGCGCGCAGGTCTCGGGATTCTTCTCCTCCCTCTTCCCCGCCAACTCCTCCTCCTTCCCGGGGCCTCCTGGTCCCGGCTTCGTCGCGGCGAGGCGGAGCGGGCCGGGCAGTGGCGGGCTCGCGGCGGGCGGCGGGCGGGCCGGGACCAACGGGTCCAGCGCGGTTCGCCCGAGCGAGCAATCCGGAGGCGGCGATTCGGGAGGAGTTCGCACCGGCAACTCCGCGCCCAGTAACGCTACTGCGGCGGTGGGCGGTGCGCGGGCGCGGACCAACGGCTCCAGTCCTGCCGAGCAATCGGGAGCCCGAGGCGGGGTACCAGGCGGCAATTCGGGACGAGTTCGCACCGACAACTCCGCGACCGGCAACGCTACTGCTTCGTCGGTGCGGAGCGACGCGCCGCCCAGTGATCACGCGGGAGGCGGTGAACCGGCCAGCAATTCGTCAGGTATCGCCGCTGCCGCGGCCAACAATTCCTCAGGGGTCGCAGCTGCTGAGGCGAAGGCTGGGGCCGGGGCTGGAGCCACGATCGGCGGTTCAGCCCAGAATGGCACCACGGCGCAAGGAGGTACGCCTGTTCGTGTCAACGGCTCCGAGGTGAATGCAACTTCAGCGGCGAGCAATGGGACGGCGATTCCATTCGTCAATCAGACTCGCAGTGCACTTACAGGGATGCGCAACGTTGCTGCGCCTCATAGAAGGGGGCATCCAGGGAAGAACAACCACACTGCTCAAGATTCGGCGCCCGGCAACAACCAGCAGCAGAGTGGAAACAGAGCTGCTTCTGTTGCTTCAGGTGGACGCAACAGTACGAAGACTACGCACAAGGAAGCCACTGCTGCTGCTTCGCAAGGGAGTGCCAGTTTGGTGAAAGGCCACGCAGCACAGGCCACCAACAGCAGCGCGGGGAACGGTCATCCTGCGAAGGAGGCTGCCAATGCCGGTGGTCAGACGAAGAAGCTTCACTGGATCGAGGCGATGGGCAGATGTGACATGTTCTATGGCGACTGGGTCCGGGATGACTCGTACCCTCTGTACCCGGAGGGATCATGCCCTCACGTCGACGAGTCCTTCAACTGCCACCTCAACGGCCGCCCCGATAAAGCCTACCAGAGACTCCGGTGGCAGCCCAGCGGATGCAGCATCCCAAGGTGAGCACAGTTACCTGAACACCCATGCAGTTTGCGTGTCTGAATTCAGTTAGCTCTTCATGCGTGACAGATTCAGTTATCTGATGGCATGATGCCGATGCTTTTCTTAGGTTGAACCCGACTGATATGCTGGAGAGACTGAGAGGAAAGCGGCTCGTGTTCGTTGGCGATTCACTCAACAGGAACATGTGGGAGTCGCTTGTTTGCATCTTGAGGAATTCGATCAAAGACAAGAGGAGGGTATTTGAGGTATCTGGGAACCACAAGTTCAGGGCTGAGGGCTCCTACTCCTTCGTATTTCAGGTAGCTATGCACAATTGCCTTTCTTATGCGATTATGCCATGTTCTGTTTTCTGCTGCTTTCCTTTAAAGTTGCTATCTGAGCTTGTTTCAGCATTTAGGATCATTTTATTTTTAGAAAGGGTCTGCCCACTGATTTCTATTAATAGGAACCAAGTTAACTGTAAATAATCTTGATAACAGACAGAAAAGTAACTCATCATTCTTAACAACAACCGGAAAGTAGAATTAGATAGCCAAAACAACGAACTACAACTACGGTGGCGTCTACTGGAGTATGGGCGTTGCTTTCCTCCATCTTTTCACGGTGTTGAAGACTTCCTGTTCAATTTTGCGAATTCCAATTTTGCTCCATCAGCCGAGATCCGCGGATCACCATCAGTTTACTTGCCTCATTTTCTGCAATACAGCCCAAGATTGTAATGCTCAACCGGCAAAGAAATAAATAACTTCATTGGGATGCACTAGTTGCTTTGTGCTCAAAACATGCAGCATTACGCAGTTTCCATACACACCATAACAGCGATGCAGTCCCCACAAAAATCAAACCCCTGTCCTTCCCAACAAAATTATGCACCCATACATCAAAGAGTTCATCTCCATTTGTAGGCAAAGTTCTGGACAAAAAACACAGTTGATTACTCTCCGTACATATCACATCAGGGAGCAATAAAAAAAATGGTCAATCGTTTTCGTCCTGATCACAGAACTGACGCGTATAAGGACCCACCGAGCCTCTATGAATCAGATCGTCTTTGATCAAAATTCTTTTATGGACCACCAGCCACAAAAAATATCTTAATTCTGGAAGGAATTTTTACCCTCCATAGGTATTTGTGTACTCTTGTTTCAGACAAATATACAGCGAGTGCTTTTCTTCAAAAATACCAGCCCGGCAGCCCCCTTCACCTCTTCTCACCCATCAAAGCTTTAAGATTCGTGGCTGATATTCAAAATAAACACATTTCATTCACTCTATTCAGTTCACATTCTCAGACCCTTCACATTTTGCACAACATAGCATACCTTTCATGTATATTTGTATATTTCCTTCTCTGTCTCTGAACTCATAGTTTTACAATTCACTTCCTATACATTTTGTTGGCCATCTATACATGAACTAGAGCATTAAAAAATTCCATTGAAGCAAAACAATGAGATCAGAACATGAACATTTTTGTCATGAACATAGGAGCACTAACAAAATTCCATTGAAGCAAACCATTGGCAGATCAGGGCATAACATTCTACATGTAATAGATCAGAGCATAAACATTTTTATATGTAGCAAGTCAGAGCATGAGCATGGGGATTTTCCGCTATGTGCTTTCCTGATATCATGTTCTGTTTTTGCTGCTTTTCTTCAGAATTGCTATCTGAGGTTGTTTCAGTATTTAGGATGAAAGCTTATGTGGTAAATTCATGTTGTCTAGGACTACAATTGTACTGTGGAGTTCTTCCGCTCCCCTTTCCTTGTTCAGGAATGGGAGATGCATGTCACACATGGAAAGAAAAAGGAAACTCTTAGGCTTGACAAAATCGATCGATCATCCTCGAGGTACAAGAATGCAGATGTCATTGTTTTCAATACTGGGCACTGGTGGACACATGAGAAAACTTCTCTTGGGTAAGCTTTTATTGGCACCGTATGATTTAATAAAGATGTTCATGTGATGTGTTCTGCATTTAAATTGTTCCTTACCGTTCCAAGTATGTCAAATATGCTACAGGAAAGATTATTATCAAGAGGGCGACCAAGTATACAGTGAGCTGAATGTCCATGATGCCTACCGGAGAGCTCTTAACACCTGGGCCAAGTGGGTTGATTCCAATATAAATCCCAAGAAAACAACTGTATTTTTCAGAGGCTACTCAGCATCCCATTTCAGGTTCGTAGAGACTTTTCTGATCTCATCTCCTACAAGTTCAGTTCACGGTGTCATATCGTTATCACTTATCACAGCAACTGATGTCTGCAAATGTGTATGTTTCTTTTGTGCAGTGGGGGGCAGTGGAATTCAGGCGGCAGCTGCGACAAGGAAACTGAGCCGATAACAAACCAGCAGTACCTCATGCCATACCCGCAGAAGATGAGCATTCTGGAGGAGGTCCTCCATGGGATGAAAACACCAGTGGCCTACCTGAACATTACAAGGTTGACTGACTACAGGAAGGAGGGACATCCTTCAGTCTACCGCAAGCATAAGTTGAGCGAGGAAGAGCGCAAGTCCCCAGAGCTATACCAGGACTGCAGCCACTGGTGCCTTCCCGGAGTTCCGGACTCCTGGAATGAGCTCCTCTACGCACAAATTCTTGTCAAGCAGCATCAGATGCTACACCAATAAAGGCAAGTGTCGAATCACTTGTTCCTGTACATGAGCTGTTGTTTGTTGCAACATGCCAGCCGAAGCGGTCAAGGCATATATAGTTGACAAAATCGATAGGTGAAGGGTTTTGGAATCCTTGCATAGAGTAAACTAGGCAGTCTATCAGATATCTGACTCTCGTTACCAACAGGAACTCTGTATAGGATCATAGGAATTTGTGATGTAAGACCCCTGTCCAGCTAGTAATAATCAGAACCAAAGAATAGTGTATACTGCATCAGAAGTTCAGAATAGCTCTTTGTTTTTGCTGAATCCTTGTCTTTCTGTTCACTTACTGCTATAGTAAGAAACGTGGCTGTATGGAAACAGCGATCCTTGTATTAGTTCTTAGAGCATCTCTAGTAGAGCCCTCAAACCCTTAAAGATAACCGCTTTTTTACAGTTTTCATCGAAAAAACGGCGTAAAATAGAACCCTTAAACCAAGAAAAATTAGAGGTCGAACCCTCAAACCCCTTCCCAGCCTGTAGAAGTGAGGGTTGGGGGGGAGGGACTGCCCCCAACCCGCAGTCCTCTTCCCAAATCGCGCGGGAGGCAAAACTGCCTCGCCTTCCCAGCTCGTCCTGCGCCGTCGCCGCCATGGAGGGTTCCACCCCGGCCGCCGCGCCCGCCCCGCCCGCCGCCGCACCCGCCCACCCCGCCCCCGGCCCCGTCATGGCGCCGCATGGTGGCTGTCCAGGCCGCGCTCTGCCTCGCGCTCTACGCGGCCTTCAACCTCGGCGAGCCGCAGCTCCAGCCGCGAGGCGGGGACGCGCTGGGCGTCGGCGGTGGGCGGCGCGGCGGCGGAGGCGTCTCCTTCCTCAGCGTCGCGGGCGTGCGCCTCTGTCCAGGATCGGCACCTGCAGGTGCGTGCGTGCGCCTCTGTATCGACAGTGGCCTGTATTTGCTGACAGTGTTATATTTGCCATCGAGAGTGGCCTGTATTTGCTGACAATTTATGTTTATTAGATTATCGTCAAGGTCAAATGCTGACCGTTAGTGTTGTTAGGCAGAGCTATAAAGACATTTGTGATAATCTTAAACTATTTTGTCACTGGTCCAAACCTCCCATGCATAAATAAGAGCTGCAATCTAACTCCACCTGACATTGCTTTAGTTGTTTGCGGATAAGAAGTGCATCCATATATTGTTCTTAAGAGAAAGTATGCTACTCGAAGCTGTCATGATTTTCTTTGTTATGCAAGAACAAAAACTTTGCGATTAGAGACAATTTAAATGTTGTTTGTTTTCATGTTCATTGTGTGATTTGTGTTAGGGGTCGAAGTGATGATTGTGTGATGTAAACTATTAAACCATGCATCAATAATCTTCTTTTTCGTGTTTGTTTGAAGGTTTATTGTGTTTTTCTACTGAAAATTGTGATATGTCAAATGACAGTTTTAAGGGTTGGGGTTGGGGCAAAGACTAGAACCCTCAAACTCAACCCTTATAACAGATTCTGTTATAAGGGTTGAGTTTGAGGGTTCTAGTCTTTGACTCTGTTTTTCAATCCTTAAAAGTGTCAAAAGTGGCCAATTCTCAACCCTTAAAACTGGTTTTAGATTTAAGGGTTAGAGGGTTCTACTAGAGATGCTCTTAATGTCGAGTGCTTACTGCCGTGCATCTTGATTTCATCGTCCTATGCAGGCTCTTGGTAAGCCTGTTACTTGTCAGATCAATGTGCTGTACGTTTCTGAAGCCTAGATATACATAAGCACTCTAGCGAGATCTCTTTAGGATATACTCCCTCCGTTCCTAAATATAAGTCTTTTAAGATATTTTACTAGGAGTCTACATACAGAACAAAATAAATGAATCTACACTCTATAGTATGTCTATATACATCCATATGTAGTCTACTAATGATACCTCTTTAAAGACTTATATTTAGGAACGGAGGGAGTATATACGTAGACTGTTACTAGAAGGAATGACGCTTCGCCGCGCAGGGAAACTCTAACATGATTTTATTGACAATAAGTTTTATGAGTTCTTTTATATGAGGGCACACTGTTAATGGATATCAAAATCAATTAAAAGAACTGCTCATCATATATATAAGGACTGTTATATATACCAAACGTTCGGATTATATGTATAGATCCGAACGACTCGTTTCGCACGTGATCGCTATCCTCCCACGCTTGATTCCACTGTTTTTTTTGCTTCTCTCAAAAACCATAGATGCCAATAGTAATTGATGGTGATTTTTTTGGTTTTTGGCTACATAATATAAAAATTAAAATAATTTGCTAGCAAGGGGACTTGATCCATTCAATAGTCATGTCTATTGTACATAAACAACTCTTTTTGAATATTTCCTTTTCCTATAATATCAGCAATCATAATATATTTTTTGTATGACGTCCTCGATTTGATCGTACGCTAATCATACATGCAAATGCGTACGACCAAGCTCAAGGACTCACGGGAAGATATCACAACACAACTCTAGACAAAAATAAAAACATACACGTTTCATATTACAAGCCAGGGGTCTCGAGGGCTAGAATACAAAAACCCGAAAAACACATGAGTCAGCAGAAACAACAAATATTTGAGTACATACATGAAACAAGACAATGCCTTAGAGAAGGCTAGCACAAAAGATACAACGATGGAACGAGGCGGGGCCTCCTGCCTGGGAACGTCCTAAACTACTCCTGGTCGTCAGCGACCTCCACGTAGTAGTAGGCACCGTCAGGGTAGCAGATGTCGTCGGCGGGATACACCATCTCCTGGGCTCCATCATCTGGTCGTAGCAATCGTATCAAGGGAAAAAGGGGGAGCAAAGCAACGGTGAGTATTCATCCAAAATACTCACAAGACTGACATCAGAACTATACTAAGTTTTGCATCAATATCAAAGGAAGGGGGTTATATGTGGACTGGCTGCAGCAATGCGAGAATAGAGAGAGAAGGCCTAGTCCTATCGAAGACTAGCATCTTCAAGGGTCTTACAACAATAGACGAGAGTAGAGCAAGAACACAGTAATAGTCGTATTGTTGCAGCAATTTTAATATGAGGTCACACCCAAAGATTCTTCCTCGACTCCCTGCGAGGAAGCAATCTCGGAGCAAACATTCCAGTTAAGTAACAGTTCTAGTTGTATAAGATCGGGACACAACTCCAAGTCGTCCTGTAACCGTGGATACGTCTATTCGAATAGTTAATTTTCTTCCCTGCAGGGGTGCACCAGAGTACCCAACACGCTTAATAAACTCTGACCGGACGCATTTTTCTTGGTCATGCCCGGCCTCGAAACATCAACACATCGTAGCCCCACCTAGTCTCAACAGAGAGGCCAGCTCGCCTGTCTAAATCCTAAGCGCGCAGGGGTCATGGGCCAATCACCCTTTGCGCTCCTACATGATGCGTGGGCGGCCGATGTCAGTCCTGGCACCTCATATACAATAACGATGCTTATCCGGGCCACTCGGGCACGCGCCGCTTTATTGCCGACGTCTGAAAAGCTTCGGCTGATACCACGACGTCGAGTACCCATAACTTCTCACACGTGAAGGTTAGTGTGAAAAGGTCTCCGACCAACCTAGATCAAATACCCAAATCCTTAGTATTTTAATTAACTCATTGTCACATCCACGCGGGAATCCACCCGCAACACACCATTCATCAATGTTCCCAGTAAGAAGGTCAAGTAATTGTGTGTCTATAACATCAGAGGAATCCGAGGTATCACCCTTGATGGATTCCGAACGATGTAACCGTCCAGGTGGCCAAGGGGGAATCACCCTCCCTCGACCACACTTGATGGGTGGTACGAAAAAATCGTTGTCGGAAGTGGCGAAGGAGGAATCACCCTCTAAGAACCACCATCGATTAACCACAATATAGAGCTAACATTAGGAGTACGTATCGAGGTGTCATCCTTGGTACTCGATACTAGCCCCACAACATTGTACAACAAGGGGGTGTGAAGTGAAGTGTTGGGTCTTGGCTCGTCGATCAGATGATCGAGACTTTGATGAAAAAGGAGGGGCAACTGGACTAAGGGTCAAAGGGGATGTCTACTCCACCTATACTAAACAGTTTAAGGTGCAGTAGAATAAAGTAGCAGTGTATCAAAAACTAGCAGTTTATCAAAAACAGGCTATGCATCAGATATAGGAGCTAACAACAACAGTAGCAAAATTTTAATGCAAGCACGAGGGAGAAAGAATAGGCGATATAGGAATGATCAAGGGGGGTTTGCTTGCCTTGTTGCTTTGCAGCAAAGGGCTGGTCGTCAGGAGGGAAGTCGTATCCGGCAACATCGTCAGTCTCGGGGTCTACCGGAGAGAAGAGGGGAAAGAAACAATAATTATAACGCACAGATGCAACACTATGCATGACATGAAAAAATGCAGGGCTAGACATGCACTAATGCAGTATTAGTTGTCAAGGACGGATCGGGAAAATATCTGACGATATTTCCCGGGTCTGTGTATACTACCGGACACATAAAATGGATAGAAAAGTTCCATTTCACTATGACAAAGACGCACGACACACGAACGGATAGCGGGTTCGCCTCGTTTTTCTAATAAACTTTCATATATAAATTATTTTCGTCCGGGTTACGAATTATTTTATATTAATTTTTAAAATTTTATTATTTAATTAAGAATTAACATATTTATTTAAATTTAATAATAAAAAATGATATCAGCATGACGTCAGCAATCAACAGTTGAGTTGACTCATCAAATGTGACCAGTGGGTCCCACACGTCATACTCACATTTTGAATTTAGTTTAACTAACAAATAATGAGGCTAATTTAGGGGGATCCACCTCTCATTCTCTACTCAACTAAATTAATTTAGCACATTCTAATTTAATTAGCTTAGGTTTAACTAACCTAATTAATCATTCAAATTAATTACCTTAATTAAATAATTTTAATTGAATTGGACAGAATTACATTATGGATATAATTAATCATCTAATTAATATTAATTAATCAATTAACCAATTAATTAACTTAACTTAACGTAATTATTTTAGTAATTGTTTTAAATTCATTTTTTTATTAATCCTTTTTTTTGTTAGGGGCGTGGGCCCCCATTGTCATTCTCATGGGAAGGGGTTAGTGGGGGGGGGGTTAATCCCCCACTAACCAGAGGGGGGGGGGGGTTAATCCCCCACTAACCAGATCGGCCCGAGGCTGGCCAGTGAGGTAATCGGGGTGAGGCCAAGGCAGCCAGGCCGGTGCGGTGGGCGTGGCTGGGCGGCCGGAGGCCGGAGGCCAGCGGGTGAGAGGTGTGGCGCGGTGGTGCGGGCGAGGGGAGTAGAGAAGGCCGAGGGGAGGTCGCGACCGCGACGGGGGGAGGGGGCGAGCCGGGGCGAGGTGAGTGTGGCGGTTGCGAGCACGCACGCAAACGTAGTCAGGGGCGGCGAGAGGCGCGACCGACGAGGTGTGGCGCCGGGGCGGAGGAGAGGCCAGTCGGGGGTGGCATGGCGTTAGCGGTGTGTGGGCTCGGGGGCCGAAGCGACAGGGCTGCGGGCAGCGCACGGTTGCAGCGAGGGGAGAGGAGGGCGTCGGAGTTGGCCGGAGTTTGGGGGAGAAGAGGAGGGGTGATCAGGGCCCGGTGTGCTCACCACCGTCGGCGTGGAAGCAGAGGCCCGGGGGAGGCGAGTCGAGGAGGCGGCGTGGTGGCGAGGTGGCCGACGGCGGCAACACCGACCGATGCGAGGTCGGGGAGGCGGGGCAGGTCAAGGCGAAGTGGGAGCGAGGGGGAGTGCGCGAGCCGCTAGGGGGGCTCAATTTGGGGGAAGGGAGAGAGTGGGGAGGTTGGTGGGATTAGGTTTGGTGAGGGAGCTTTTATACCCGAGGTGATATAGTGGGCCGGTTGGGTCAGTTTTAGGTGGGCCGGTTGGGGTCCGTCCAGTGGGGTGGGGTGAGGGGTTTCCTTTTTTATTTTGTTTTTGTTTTTATTTTTTGTATGTATTTTCTATTTACTTTGTTTTGCATTTATTCAAATAGCAAAAAGGATGTGTAAAAATGTGGAATTTTGCCCATTATTACTAATGCAATAGTAGGCACTGTCACAAAAAGTTTGAAATTTATTTAAAGTAGTTTAAAACTTTTTAAATAATAATAACATTTAAATTATTGTTTTGGCCCTTGGTATTATTGTTTTAGGGCACTAAAATACTCTATAAAATATTGGTTCAAATTTTATAAATATCAGGAGAATATTTGTAACACCAACATGGTTTTTGTTTTATAGGTTTGCCAAAATATTTATTCCACTTATTAGTTGAAATTTGAATTTTAATATAAATTTGAAACGAGAAATGATCCAAAGTTTGATCAAACATTGCTTAGCAAAAGCATTAGATTAATCGAGGATGATTACTGTAGCTTAATTACAATGATCACTCTAGCATAATCTGGGGATGTCACAACTCTCCAGTACAAACAAAAATTCTCGTCCCGAGAATTAAGAAGTAGAAGGGGAAAACTCAGGGTACTCATTGCAAAGATGATCCTCGCGTTCCTAAGTGGTTTCATCTTTAGATTGATTTGACCAGTGCACTTTAAGAAACTTGGTGACCTTGCGACGAGTTCGACGTTCAGTCTGATCAAAAATGCAGACCGGATGCTCTTTATAAGATATGTCTTGTTGCAGCTCAAGATATCATGATCCACTATTCGAACAGGATCTTTGATGCAATGGCGGAGCTGAGACACATGAAAGATATCATGAACCTGAGAAAGGTTACCAAACCCGAGTTACATAAGTTATGAGCGATGCGGCGTGTAAATTACTATGCTATTCACACATATGTTATCAGGAGTATGTTTCATCAGCTCTTTTTCTGGTGAAGAAAAGATTAACACAGTGTTGGCACATAAGTTATCAGGTCTGTTAGGCCTAAATTACCATGCTATACACACAGAAAAAACCAGGGGTATATGGCATCATTTTCTTCATGTAAAAAACGTTACCGCGGTGTTGGCGTGTAATTAATCGGATCTAATATTTTAACAACAAAAAATATTTGATGATCTCCAAGTACTTCCATGATGCTATGTAAGTCACTGGTAGTTTTACACAGAAGTTATCAGGGGTATGTTTTAACTATTTTTACCCCCAAGTCAAAGTTACAACTTTCCCATAAAAAAATTCATCGGCTTGGACATCCCTACTAAGCACTTCAGATATCTTCTCTTTCATCCAAACATTAATACCAAAAGTACCATCGGGCAATGCGATACCAAGACCAACAAGATCGATCGCATAAAATGTACAAAGATGGTAAAAAGGTCAATGTCGTGAGAATTCACAATCAAAACAGAAAAGCAAAAAAAAGAAAAAAGCAGCTGCGCTTACGTTGTAGAAAAGAAGACACCCTTTACTAGGCTTTCCCTTTGACACTACCTTGTGAAGCTCATCAGTAATGAACTTGGACCTTGGACCGGTTCAGATGTTTAACTCTATCAATGTTTTGCTGAAAAAACAAGGAAGAAAATGAACAAAAAATAACATGTCAAAAAGCATTGCAGTTACCATATAAGCATGAAGCAAGTTATAAGACACAAAATGATAAAGTTACCATCATACAAAATGAGCAATTATGGAAATACTTACCAACACACCATACCACCTAGGATTGTTCTTGTTGGATGTAGTAGGTGCAATGACATTATTGCCGGAAAGCATAAGCCACATCTGCTTGAACTTCTCATTATAATTGATAGGACTTGTTATAAGATCAAAGACATCTGTCATCTTTGGCGTATGTTCAAGCTCACCAAATATCTCAATCCCTAACTCAATATCAGCTTGTGTAGGGAGATTGTAAGGGATATCCTCCCCACCACGGGGCACACCCATCACACTATGAACTGACTCCTCATTAACAGGGATTCTGCCACGCCCTGGAACAACCGCTTCACTAGATTCTAGATCGTATAACCCGACAAGCCATTCACTAAGATAACTGAACAGGTGGTCACACTTGATCTCCCGAAGGCTTTTGAAGTCCATTCCATCGATAGCATTTTTCCTACCACCAGACAAATCTTTACAGACGGTCAAAAGTGAGTTAGGGGAAGCCCTTTTTTTGAGGTGGAGGGCGCTTCGGCTTCTTTGAAGGAACTCCCTCATGGCCATCACCATATCCTTTGCGCTTCATTGGCATAAAAAAAACAATTAAGGACTGACAATTAAAGAGTTACGACCTAATAATAACTGACGCTCCACCAACTTGCAACGTTCGAGCTCAATGTACACTTTGCCTGAAGTTACCTTGAGTACTTGTTTCCTGAAATAAGCCTAAAATGATTACCTGAAGATAAGAATGGTGAGTGTTTGCATCTTTTTCTGTCGCAAGCTTGGTAGTGTTTTTACTAAGGCTACATGCCCAAGAACATGGAACAACACGCACTTTCAGAATTCTTTCAGATCTCTGAACAAGCTAAGACATCTGTTTTGTTCGGTTGTAACCGAGGACCAAACAGAATTTTCGGTTCTAAAAGAATTTGGTTTCCTAAATGTGGAGGAACCGATCGGTCTGTGCTTTTCAAGAAACCGAAACTCTTATTAACCAGTAGAACCGAACAGATCGGTTCGACTAGAGCGAATGCCCGGTCCAAAGTGATAACCACTGAACTCAGGGACGTTGCTGCCTTGTAGGCATTGGGGTCAATTGACCCCAATGAAATTAGTAAATCATTCATTACTTTACTAGTATTCACTATCTATTTATTGAAAATGGCCCCACTGTCATAGACATGACTCCAGTAACCTTTTTTTCTAGGTCCGTCCCTGACTGAACTTCAGAAGTCCCCCTGAAAAAAGGATTGAACTTCTGAAGTTCAAAGCAGTTGTGCGGCCTCTGCCGCCTGCCTTTGGCCTTTGCCATTTCGAGGGGATTCTTGCAGGTGACATGGCGCACCCTAGTCCGCGGCAATGTGATTACCGTTTTGATCGGAAACATTCTATCGTACTTAAAGCAGGTTGCTGTCGCTAGTGCCGTTTTACCACGAACATGTTGGTGCCCCTCTGCTGGCCCTCTCCCTTGTTTATTTCTGTTGAGGCAATCCAATCAAATCCGGTCCTTTCCCTTGTCGCAACCCATGGCATCCGCCTAGTTCGTTGCACTTTAAACAGATCCTACCGACGCCGCTTGTAGACTCTGAGATCCACTTACATGGATCGCACGGAACCGCCCCGTTCTCCTGCATGGGGTTTCTGAATGATTCGAGTGTCATTTGGCAATGCATTGTTCATCTACGGACGCTCTTTAATTGTTAGGCTGCCGAAGAACATGTGTCGTGGCCTGCGTAAGATGTGTCCAGGGTCTAGATGTTTCCGTGACTGCCCATCACAGAACCATCTGTATCCTTCGATGGTCCATCCTCGTGCGAGGGCCATCCCTGCTAGCTCTGCCTGCGTGTAAAACCTCCGACGATTTATTCGTCTCTTCTGCTTCCATTCTTGCACTCCCATGCGAGAGGGGGTTACGAGACACAACAAATCGTGGGGGACACATGAAGCTCCAGTTCGATTTTCGGCGTCATCGTAGAATTTCTCTTCACGCAGAATTTTGAAAGTCTGGAAAACAAACGGAGCGCTACGTGAAGTGGCCCGCTAGAACCTAACGGCCACGATGCCCGACAAGGGCTGCGAACTTGTTTGACGATGGTTTATTTAGGCGGCAACATGCTTTGCCAGAGGATAAGCAGTAACTGAAGAAACTTAGAAATAAAAAAGAGGGGATAAACAGTAACGTGCGCATGACCAGGGTCGATGTTTGTAGCTGAAGTAAGTTTTACCGCTAAGAAAATTAAAATTGTAACCTCCCTCCAAAAAAGTTTGTAACTGACACGTCGTAGTTGCAGGCACAATGATAGCCGCTAACACTCCCCACACTGACAAGGAGTAGTGGATGTAGTTCAATTCTTGCCATACAGATTGGCCACGCTCCATGAAAGCTTGAGCCGCAAAAATCTACCATCCTAGTGCATTGAAATGCCTTCGTTGCGAACTTCTTTTACCTGGCAAAGCATCTTTGCTGTCATGCAAACTTTCATCATAGGTCATGCCTGGCGGTTGGGATCTGGCAGCAAAATCAGTACATCTGGGAAGATCACTGGTTCCCGGTAGCCCCTCAAGGAAAGTGTTGGCGAGGGAAGGGACGGGAAATACACTTTGATTTCTGATTGTATATGCATTAAATATTATGATTTTTTTAATAATCAGTTAAAAAGTTAAAATAATTTCAAAATATTTTTAAATTAAACTTGATTTTGGTTTGCACTAGTATATAAATTTTCATGAAAAAAATCAATATTGACTTCTGGGCAAAAAAGATAAAATTTATTTATTATTATAGGTCACTATTCACCCTATTTTGATCGAAAATTTGTCTTCTTTCAAAAGAAGTCAAACTTGAATTTTCTTTTTGTGGATTTTTTCTTACAAGTACAATGAAAGGTAAAGTTTATTTCAAAAATATTCTCAGATTTTTTGACTTTCTGTTGAATTATTATTTTTTTGCTTATAGGGTGTATATACACCTAGGTTCCAAAAGTCCCCCTCCGGAGAGGGACGGTGTATTCGCTGTTGGTGAGCTTATTAACCCTTTGACTCGTTATTGGCATGAAGATATTATCCAAGATAACTTACCTTTTGTGGATGTCGAAAGAATCATGGAAATTCCTCTGAGTGCAAATGTAATTGGGGATTTTGTAGCATGTCATGAAACAAGATCTTATTTGTTCTCGGCTCGATTAGCTTATTATATTGAATGACATCATCGGTTTGCTACTAAAACTAGTAGAGATGATGCATGTCCTTCAAGTAGAAACTGTCTTTCGAAAAGATTATGAAAGCTCAATATATCGAGTAAGATAAAATCTTTGGGTGGAAGACTCTACATGAGATTATACCTCGCATGTGTGTGCCAACTCACCGACATGTTCCCGTCTCGGTACAGGGTCCAGTTTGCAATGGCGTTTTGGAAGATGTGAAGCATTAGGTGTTTACTTGATGTGGTGCTAAAGAGATGTGGAAATCTTTCGGACTGAAGGAGATAACTGAACAAGCTAATACAATGGATAGATCGGGCAGTGTGGTCATGGTATAATTTTATTGCAAGATCAATGACATCCATCTCCGATATTGAGTCATATTGCGATTCAAGAAGCCACCTTGGTAGGAGTGTGGTATATTTGATGGAAGTGTAGAGAAGTGGTGAAGGGAGTAGATGTGGCTAACCCAACAAGAACTAATTTGCCAATACATGCAATGGCGTCAAACTCGACATCTTCAAGGGTTTATGCTCAAGCTCGTAAGGAGAAGTGGAAGAAGCCTCCTATGAATACCTACAAGTTGAAAGTCGGTTCTTGTTTCTTTGATGATAGTTCAGGTGCTACGTTAGCTGGCCTTGGTAATAATTGGGGGGGGGGGGTATTGACTGGCTCGAAGTCCCTACTCGAATAGGTGATGGACGCTGCCATGACAGATGCAAGAAAAATGAAGAATGGTCTAGCGATGACGGAGCACCCATCTTGGAGTCTTATTTCCTTGAGATTGTTAAATCCTATAAGGGTGAGGTACAAATCTACATCCCCTGTCCATTAATCTAGTTGATTGTTTTGAGATAGCCGCCAAAATTGGCTATGTATCCTTTGCACATAGCCTTAGAGAATCGACTGTGTAGCACATGTTTTAGCTAGAAACTCTTATGATTCCCAATCTTAATGTATTGGGATGGTGATCCCTCTAACTTTCTTCTAACCGAACTAATCAAGGATGTATCTATATTTTGAGTTGAATAAAGTGCCACGATCTAAATAAATGCCTTTGTTCTTCGTGATATCAACTGTGTTCAGTTCGGAACCATTATTAGAGGCCGGTGGTAACCTTGTAGTTGTTATGATATTTTTACATGTGGATACAAAATTGTGTTGAAGATACAAAAGGAGGGTCAAAGCTCTTTGTTTAACCCTAGCCACCCCTACACTCAAATTCTCCATCATCGTTGCTTTCTCCCTCCTCTTCCCCTCTGATGCCACTGTTGGGGAACGTCGCATGGGAAACAAAAAAATTCTACGCGCACGAAGACCTATCATGGTGATGTCTGTTGGGGAACGTCGCAAGGGAAACAAAAAATTTCCTACGCGCACGAAGACCTATCATGGTGATGTCCATCTACGAGAGGGGATGAGTGATCTACGTACCCTTGTAGATCGTACAGCAGAAGCGATTAGAGATCGCGGTTGATGTAGTGGAACGTCCTCACGTCCCTCGATCCGCCCCGCGAACAATCCCGCGATCAGTCCCACGATCTAGTACCGAACGGACGGCACCTCCGCGTTCAGCACACGTACAGCTCGACGATGATCTCGGCCTTCTTGATCCAGCAAGAGAGACGGAGAGGTAGAAGAGTTCTCCAGCAGCGTGACGGTGCTCCGGAGGTTGGTGATGATCTTGTCTCAGCAGGGCTCCGCCCGAGCTCCGCAGAAACACGATCTAGAGGAAAAACTATGGAGGTATGTGGTCGGGCAGCCGTGAGAAAGTCGTCTCAAATCAGCCCTAAAACCTCCGTATATATAGGTGGGAGGGAGGGGAGGAGGCAGCCTCAAAACCTAAAGGTTTGGCCGAAATTGGAGGTGGAGGAGTCCTACTCCAATCCTACTTGGAGTAGGATTCCACCTTCCCACTTGGAAACTCTTTCCACCTTGTGTTTTTTCCTTCTCAAACCTTATGGGCCTTAGTGGGAACTTATTCCAGCCCACTAGGGGCTGGTTTATCTCTTCCCATAGCCCATGAGACCCCTTGGGGCGTGACACCCCTCCCGATGGTCCCCGGCACCCCTCCCGGCACTCCCGGTACACTACCGATGAGCCCGAAACTTTTCCGGTAATGCACGAAAACCTTCCGGTAACCAAATGAGGTCATCCTATATATCAATCTTCGTTTCCGGACCATTCCGGAAACCCTCGTGACGTCCGTGATCTCATCCGGGACTCCGAACAACATTCGGTAACCAACCATATAACTCAAATACGCATAAAACAACGTCGAACCTTAAGTGTGCAGACCCTGCGGGTTCGAGAACTATGTAGACATGACCCGAGAGACTCCTCGGTCAATAATATCCAATAGCGGGACCTGGATGCCCATATTGGATCCTACATATTCTACGAAGATCTTATCGTTTGAACCTCAGTGCCAAGGATTCATATAATCCCGTATGTCATTCCCTTTGTCCTTCGGTATGTTACTTGCCCGAGATTCGATCGTCAGTATCCGTATACCTATTTCAATCTCGTTTACTGGCAAGTCTCTTTACTCGTTCCGTAATACAAGATCCCGCAACTTACACTAAGTTACATTGCTTGCAAGGCTTGTGTGTGATGTTGTATTACCGAGTGGGCCCCGAGATACCTCTCCGTTCACACGGAGTGACAAATCCCAGTCTTGATCCATACTAACTCAACTAACACCTTCGGAGATACCTGTAGAGCATCTTTATAGTCACCCAGTTATGTTGCGACGTTTGATACACACAAAGCATTCCTCCGGTGTCAGTGAGTTATATGATCTCATGGTCATAGGAATAAATACTTGACACGCAGAAAACAGTAGCAACAAAATGACACGATCAACATGCTACGTCTATTAGTTTGGGTCTAGTCCATCACATGATTCTCCTAATGATGTGATCCCGTTATCAAGTGACAACACTTGCCTATGGCCAGGAAACCTTGACCATCTTTTGAACAACGAGCTAGTCAACTAGAGGCTTACTAGGGACAGTGTTTTGTCTATGTATCCACACAAGTATTGTGTTTCCAATCAATACAATTATAGCATGGATAATAAACGATTATCATGAACTAAGAAATATAATAATAACTAATTTATTATTGCCTCTAGGGCATATTTCCAACAGTCTCCCACTTGCACTAGAGTCAATAATCTAGTTCACATCACCATGTGATTCCAACGAATCCAAGACCCATATAGTTATGGGGTCTGATCACGTCTTGCTCGTGAGAGAGGTTTTAGTCAACGGTTCTGAAACTTTCAGATTCGTGCGTTCTTTACAAATCTTTATGTCATCTTATAGATGCTGCTACTACGTGCTATTCGGAAATGCTCCAAATATCTACTCTACTATATGAATCCGTTTCACTACTCATAGTTATCCGGATTAGTGTCAAAGCTTGCATTGACGTAACCCTTTACGACAAACTCTTTAACCACCTCCATAATCGAGAAAAATTCCTTAGTCCATTAGTTACTAAGGATAAATTTCGACCGCTGCTAGTGATTCAATCATGGATCACTCTCTGTACCTCTCAACATACTTTGAGTCAAGGCACACTTCAGGTGCGGTACACAGCATGGCATAGTTTAGATTCTACGGCTAAGGCATAGAAGACGACCTTCGTCTATTCTCTTTATTCTGCCGTTGTCGGGTTTTGAGTCTTACTCAAATTCACACCTCACAACGCAACCAAGAACTCCTTCTTTGCTGGTCTATTTTGAACTCTTTCAAAAACTTGTCAAGGCATGCATCTTGTTGAAACTTCTATTAAGCGCTTTCGATCTATCTCCATAGATCTTTGATGCTCAACGTTCAAGTAGCGTAATCCAGGTACTCCTTTGAAAACTTCTTTCAAACAACCTTGTATGCTTTACAGAAATTCTACATTACTTCTGATCCACAATATGTCAACCACATATACCTATCAGAAATTCTATAGTGCTCCCACTCACTTCTTTGGAAATACAAGTTTCTCATAAACCTTGTACAAACCCAAAATCTTTGATCATCTCATCAAAGTGTATATTCCAACTCCGAGGTGCTTGCACCAGTCCATTAAAGGATTACTGGAGCTTGCATACTTGCTAGTATCTTTAGGATCGACAAAACCTTCTGGTTGTATCACATACAATGTTTGCTCAAGGAAACCGTCGAGAAAACAATGTTTTGACATCCTACGTGCAATATTTCATAAATAATGCATCAACAACTAACATAATTCTAACAGACTTTTAGCATCGCTACGAGTGAGAAAGTCTCATCATAGTCAACTGTTTGATCTTATCGAAAACATCTTTGCGACAAGTCGAGCTTTTCTTAATAGTGACTTATCACCATCATCGTCTGTCTTCTTTTAAAGATCCATCTTTACTCAATAGTCTTATGACCATCAAGTAGTTCTTTTAAAGTCTACACTTTGTTTTCATACATGGATCCTCTCTCGGATTTCATGGCTTCCAGCCATTTGTCGGAATCTGGGCCCACCATCGCTTTCTCCATAACTCGTAGGTTCACTGTTGCTCAACAACATGACCTCCAAGACAGGGTTACCGTACTACTCTGCAGCAGTACGCGACCTTGTCGACCTACGAGGTTTGTAGTGACTTGATTCGAAGCTCAATGATCACCATCATCAGCTTCCACTTCAATTGGTGTAGGCGCCACAGGAACAACTTCCTGCGCCCTGCTACACACTGGTTGAAGTGATGGTTCAATAACCTCATCAAGTTCTACTACCCTCCCACTCAATTCTTTCGAGAGAAACCTTTCCTCGAGAAAGGATCCGTTTCTAGAAACAAACACTTTGCTTTTGGATCTGAGATAGGAGATGTATCCAACTGTTTTGGATATCCTATGAAGATGCATTTGTCCGCTTTGGGTTCGAGCTTATCATACTGAAACTTTTTCACATAAGTGTCGAAGCCCCAAACTTTCAAGAAACGACAGTTTAGATTTCTCTAAACCTCAGTCTATACTGTGTCATCTCAACGGAAATACGCGGTGCCCTATTTAAAGTGAGTGTGGTTGTCTCTAATGCATAACCCATAAACGATAGTGGTAATTCGATAAAAGATATCATAGTATGCACCATATCAAATAGTGCGTGGCTATGACGTTCAGACACATCATCACACTATGATGTTCCAGGTGGCATGAACCGCGAAACAATTTCCACATTGTCTTAACTGTGTACCAAAACTCGTAACTCAGATATTCATTTCTTATGATCATATCGTAGACAGTTTGTCCTCTTGTTACGACGATCTTCACTCTGAAACGGATTTGAACTTTTCAACATTTCAGACTTGTGATTCATTAAGTAAATATTCCTGTATCTACTCAAATCATCAGTGAAGTAAGAACATAATGATATCTACTGCGTGCCTCTGTACCTATTGGACTGCATACATCAAAATGTATCACTTCCAATAAGTTACTATCTTATTTCATCTCAATGAAAACAAGGCCTTGCTCATGTGGTATGATTTGCATGTCACTAGTGATTCGAAATCAGGTGAGTACAAAGATCCATCAGCATGGAGCCTCTTCATGCAATTTATACTAACATGACTCAAGCGGCAGTGCCACAAGTAAGTGGTACTATCATCATTAACTCGTATCTTTTGGCACTAATATTATGAACATGTGTAATACTACGATCGAGATTCAATAAACCATTGAAGGTGAATATTCAAGAAAATAGAGTAACCATTATTCTCTTTAAATGAATAATCGTATTGCAACAAACACGATCCAATCATGTTCATGCTTAACGCAAGCACCAAATAACAATTAGTTAGGTTTAACACCAATCCCGATGGTAGAGCGGGCGCGCGACGTTTGATCATATCAACCTTGGAAACACTTCCAACACGTATCGTCACCTCGCCTTTAGCTAGTCTCCGTTTATGCCGTAGCTTTCAATTTCGTGTTACTAATCACTTAGCAACCGAACCGGTATCCAATACCCTCATGCTACTAGGAGTACTAGTAAAGTACACATCAACATCATGTATATCAAATACACTTCTTTCGACTTTTGCCAGCCTTCTTTATCTACCAAGTATCTAGAGTTGCTCCGCCTCAGTGACTGTTCCCCTCATTACAGAAGCACTTAGTCTCGGGTTTGGGTTTAATCTTGGGTCTCTTCATTAGTGCAGCAACTGTTTTGCCGTTTCACGAAGTATCCCTTCTAGCCCTTGCCTTTCTTGAAACTTTAGTGGTTTTACAAACCATCAACTATTGATGCTCCTTCTTGATTTCTACTTTCGCAGTGTCAAACATCACGAATCGCTCAAGGATCATTGTATCTATCCTTGATATGTATAGTTCATCACGAAGCTCTCTCAGCTTGGTGGCAGTGTCTTTGGAGAACCATCACTATCTCATCTGGAAGATTAGCTCACACTTGATTCAAGTGATTGTTGTACTCAGACAATCTGAGCACACGCTCAACGATTGAGCTTTTCTCCTCCACTTTGTGGTCAAAGAATCTTGTTGGAGGTCTTGTACCTCTTAACAAGGGCACAAGCATGAAATCACAATTTCATCTCTTTAGAACATCACTTATGTTCCGTGACGTTTTAAAACGTTTTCGGTGCCTTGCTTCTAAGCCATTAAGTACTTTGCACTGAACTATCGCGTAGTCATCAGAAACGTGTATGTCGGATGTTCACAGCATCCACAGACGACGCTCGAGGTGCAGCACACCGAGTGGTGCATTAAGGACATAAGCTTTCTGCGTAGCAACGAGGACAATCCTCGGTTTTACAGACTCAGTCTGCAAAGTTTGCTACTATCAATTTTCAACTAAATTTTCTCTAGGAACATATAAAAACAGTAGAGCTATAGCGCAAGCTACATCGTAATTCGCAAAGACCATTAGACTATATTCATGACAATTAGTTCAATTAATCATATTACTTAAGAACTCCCACTCAAAAAGTACATCTCTCTAGTCATTTGAGTGGTACATGATCCAAATCCGCTATCTCAAGTCCGATCATCACGTGAGTCGAGAATAGTTTCAGTGGTAAGCATCCCTATGCTAATCATATCAACTATAAGATTCATGCTCGACCTTTCGGTCTCATGTGTTCCGAGGCCATGTCTGCACATGCTAGGCTCGTCAAGCTTAACCCGAGTGTTCCGCGTGTGCAACTGTTTTGCACCCGTTGTATGTGAACGTTGAGTCTATCACACCCGATCATCACGTGGTGTCTCGAAACGAAGAACTGTCGCAACGGTGCACAGTCGGGGAGAACACAATTTCGTCTTGAAATTTCAGTGAGAGATCACCTCATAATGCTACCGTCGTTCTAAGCAAAATAAGGTGCATAAAAGGATTAACATCACATGCAATTCATAAGTGACATGATATGGCCATCATCACGTGCTTCTTGATCTCCATCACCAAAGCACCGGCACGATCTTCTTGTCACCGGCGCCACACCATGATCATCCATCAACGTGTTGCCATCGGGGTTGTCGTGCTACTTATGCTATTACTACTAAAGCTACATCCTAGCAAAATAGTAAACGCATCTGCAAGCACAAACATTAGTATAAAGACAACCCTATGGCTCCTGCCGGTTGCCGTACCATCGACGTGCAAGTCGATATTTCTATTACAACATGATCATCTCATACATCCAATATATCACATCACATCGTTGGCCATATCACATCACAATCATACCCTGCAAAAAAAAGTTAGACGTCCTCTAATTTTGTTGTTGCATGTTTTACGTGGTGACCGAGGGTATCTAGTAGGATCGCATCTTACTTACGCAAACACCACAACGGAGATAAATGAGTTGCTATTTAACCTCATCCAAGGACCTCCTCGGTCAAATCCGATTCAACTAAAGTTGGAGAAACAGTCACTTGCCAGTCATCTTTGAGCAAAGGGGGTTACTCGTAACGATGAAACCAGTCTCTCGTAAGCGTACGAGTAATGTTGGTCCAAGCCGCTTCAATCCAACAATACCGCGGAATCAAGAAAAGACTAAGGAGGGCAGCAAAACGCACATCACCGCCCAGAAAACCTTTTGTGTTCTACTCGAGAAGACATCTACGCATGAACCTAGCTCATGATGCCACTGTTGGGGAACGTCGCAAGGGAAACAAAAATTTTCCTACGCGCACGAAGACCTATCATGGTGATGTCCATCTACGAGAGGGGATGAGTGATCTACGTACCCTTGTAGATCGTACAGCAGAAGCGATTAGAGATCGCGGTTGATGTAGTGGAACGTCCTCACGTCCCTCGATCCGCCCCGCGAACAATCCCGCGATCAGTCCCACGATCTAGTACCGAACGGACGGCACCTCCGCGTTCAGCACACGTACAGCTCGACGATGATCTCGGCCTTCTTGATCCAGCAAGAGAGACGGAGAGGTAGAAGAGTTCTCCAGCAGCGTGACGGCGCTCCGGAGGTTGGTGATGATCTTGTCTCAGCAGGGCTCCGCCCGAGCTCCGCAGAAACACGATCTAGAGGAAAAACTATGGAGGTATGTGGTCGGGCAGCCGTGAGAAAGTCGTCTCAAATCAGCCCTAAAACCTCCGTATATATAGGTGGGAGGGAGGGGAGGAGGCAGCCTCAAAACCTAAAGGTTTGGCCGAAATTGGAGGTGGAGGAGTCCTACTCCAATCCTACTTGGAGTAGGATTCCACCTTCCCACTTGGAAACTCTTTCCACCTTGTGTTTTTTTCCTTCTCAAACCTTATGGGCCTTAGTGGGAACTTATTCCAGCCCACTAGGGGCTGGTTTATCTCTTCCCATAGCCCATGAGACCCCTTGGGGCGTGACACCCCTCCCGATGGTCCCCGGCACCCCTCCCGGCACTCCCGGTACACTACCGATGAGCCCGAAACTTTTCCGGTAATGCACGAAAACCTTCCGGTAACCAAATGAGGTCATCCTATATATCAATCTTCGTTTCTGGACCATTCCGGAAACCCTCGTGATGTCCGTGATCTCATCCGGGACTCCGAACAACATTCGGTAACCAACCATATAACTCAAATACGCATAAAACAACGTCGAACCTTAAGTGTGCAGACCCTGCGGGTTCGAGAACTATGTAGACATGACCCGAGAGACTCCTCGGTCAATATCCAATAGCGGGACCTGGATGCCCATATTGGATCCTACATATTCTACGAAGATCTTATCGTTTGAACCTCAGTGCCAAGGATTCATATAATCCCGTATGTCATTCCCTTTGTCCTTCGGTATGTTACTTGCCCGAGATTCGATCGTCAGTATCCGTATACCTATTTCAATCTCGTTTACTGGCAAGTCTCTTTACTCGTTCCGTAATACAAGATCCCGCAACTTACACTAAGTTACATTGCTTGCAAGGCTTGTGTGTGATGTTGTATTACCGAGTGGGCCCCGAGATACCTCTCCGTTCACACGGAGTGACAAATCCCAGTCTTGATCCATACTAACTCAACTAACACCTTCGGAGATACCTGTAGAGCATCTTTATAGTCACCCAGTTACGTTGCGACGTTTGATACACACAAAGCATTCCTCCGGTGTCAGTGAGTTATATGATCTCATGGTCATAGGAATAAATACTTGACACGCAGAAAACAGTAGCAACAAAATGACACGATCAACATGCTACGTCTATTAGTTTGGGTCTAGTCCATCACATGATTCTCCTAATGATGTGATCCCGTTATCAAGTGACAACACTTGCCTATGGCCAGGAAACCTTGACCATCTTTTGAACAACGAGCTAGTCAACTAGAGGCTTACTAGGGACAGTGTTTTGTCTATGTATCCACACAAGTATTGTGTTTCCAATCAATACAATTATAGCATGGATAATAAACGATTATCATGAACTAAGAAATATAATAATAACTAATTTATTATTGCCTCTAGGGCATATTTCCAACAATGTCCATCTACGAGAGGAGATTTGGATCTACGTACCCTTGTAGATTGCACAACAGGAAGCGTTAAGAAACGCGGTTGATGTAGTGAAACGTCCTCACGTCCATCGATCCGCCCCGCGAACCGTCCCACGAACCGTCCCGCGATCTGTCCCACGATCCGCTCAGATCTAGTGCCGAACGGACGGCACCTCCGCGTTCCGCACACGTACAGCTCGACGATGATCTCGGCCTTCTTGATCCAGCAAGCAAGACGGAGAAGTAGACGAGTTCTCCGGCAGCGTGATGGCGCTCCAGTGGTGGTGAAGGATCTACTCCTGCAGGGCTCCACCCGAGCTCCGCAGAAATACGATCTAGAGGTAAAATTATGGTGTCTAGATCTGAGTTGCACGTGGCAAAAGTTGTCTCAAATCAGCCCTAAATCACCAGTATATATAGGAGGAAGGGGGAGGAGGCTTGCCTTGAGGGCCAAACCCTCAAGGGTGCGCCGGCTAGGGAGGAGGAGGAGTCCTACTCCAATCCTAGTCCAACTAGGATTGAAAAGTGGAGTCCTTTTCTTCCTTCCCACTTTTTTCCCTTTTCTTTGGTTTTACTTTTCCTGGCGCATAGGCCCTCTTGGGCTGTCCCACCAGCCCACTAAGGACTGGTTCGCCACCCATAGGTCCTTTGGGCTTCCCCCGGGTGGGTTGCCCCCCTCCCGGTAAACATCCGGAACCCATTCGTCACTCCCGGTACAATCCCGGTAATGCCCGAAAACTTTCCAGTAACCAAATGAAGTCATCCTATATATCAATCTTCGTCTCCGGACCATTCCGGAAACCCTCGTGACGTCCGTGATCTCATCCGGGACTCCAACAACATTCGGTAATCACACATATGACTCAACTATACTAAAACATCGCCGAACCTTAAGTGTGCAGACCCTACGGGTTCGAGAACTATGTAGACATGCCCCGAGGTACTCCTCGGTCAATATCCAATAGCGGGACCTGGATGCCCATATTGGATCCATAGTAGAAAACTATAGCAATAAAACGACACGATCAATATGCTATGTTCATAGTTTGGGTCTAGTCCATCACATGATTCTCCTAATGATGTGATATAGTTATCAAGCAACAACACTTTGCACATAGTCAGAAAACCTTGACTATCCTTGATCAACTCGCTAGCCAACTAGAGGCTTGCTAGGGACATTGTTTTGTCTATGTATCCACACATGTATCTATGTTTTCATTCAATACAATTATTGCATGGATAATAAACGATTATCTTTAAATAGGAAATATAATAATAACTATTTATCATTGCCTCTAGGGCATATTTCCAACAGCCACCCTGTGACTCTGCCCCACTCGACTGGCGGCGACAGGGTCAATCACATTCCACATATCGATATGGTGGTTGGTTCGCTTCCAAAAGAGTGGTGGGGTTTTCTTCTCTCATAGTGAGACACACAAGAGTCCTCTTCTAGGATGGCATCCATTGGCACATGTGCAATGGGTAGCGTTTCGGCCTTGTGGACGACAGTGAATAGCGTCAATCTTCTTTCAAAGATCGAGCTAGGGTTTGGCGTGCTACCAAAAGAGTGGTGTGAGTTTCTTCTTTGGTGGTGTAGCGACACGTGAAAGTCCTCTTCTAGGGCGGCAACCATTGGCACAAAGGCGGTGGGAAGCATTTCATTCATGTGGATGACAGCGACGTGGGTCAGACTCTTTCCATATATCGAGATGGTGGTGGGCCCGCTTAGCAAAAGAGTGGTGGGGTTTTCTTCTCTCGTAGAATCTGCTACGACGCTCTGCTTGGAACTGCACCAGCTTACGCACTCCCATTAAGAATAAATATGTGTTTGGTTTGAGACTTAGAGTCATCCGGATCGGTGTCAAACTTGCGTCGACGTAACCTTTTACGACGAGCTCTTTGTCACCTTCATAAACGAGAAACATTTCCTTAGTCCTTTTCAGGTACTTCAGAATATTCTTGACCGCCGTCCAGTGATCCACTCCTGGATTACTCTGAAACCTGCCTGCCATACTTATGGCCAAGCTGACGTCTGGTCTAGTGCACATCATTGCATACATGATGGAACCTACGGCTGAAGCGTAGGGGATGGAACTCATTTGTTCTCTATCTTCCGCAGTTGCTGGGCACTAAGTCTTACTCAATTTTATACCTTGTAATACTGGCAAGAACCCTTTCTTGGACTGATCCATTTTGAACTTATTCAAATCTTTATCAAGGTAAGTGCTTTGTGAAAGTCCTATCAGGCGTCTCGATCTATCCCTATAGATCTTAATGCCTAGAATGTAAGCAGCTTCTCCTAGGTCCTTCATAGAGAAACTTTTATTCAAGTAATCCTTTATGCTCTCCAAAAGCCCTACGTTGTTTCCAATCAGCAATATGTCATCCACATATAATATTAGAAACGCCACAGAGCTCCCACTCACTTTATTGTAAATACAAGATTCTCCAACCACTTGTATAAACCCAAATGCTTTGATCACCTCATCAAAGCGCTTATTCCAACTCCGAGATGCTTGCACCAGTCCATAAATGGATCACTGGAGCTTGCATACTTTGTTAGCATTCTTTGGATCGACAAAACCTTCGGGTTGCATCATATACAACTCTTCCTTAAGAAAACCGTTAAGGAACGCCGTTTTGACATCCATCTGCCAGATTTCATAATCGTAAAAGGCAACTATTGCTAACATGATTTGGACGGACTTAAGCATCGCTACCGGTGAGAAAGTCTCATCGTAGTCAACTCCTTGAACTTGTGAAAAACCCTTTGCCACAAGTCGAGCTTTATAAACGGTCACATTACCGTCTGTGTCCGTCTTCTTCTTATAGATCCATTTTTTCTGAATAGCCTTGCGGCCTTCAGGTAGTACTTCCAACGTCCACACTTTGTTCTCGTACATGGATCCTATCTCGGACTTCATGGCCTCCAGCCATTGGTTGGAATTCGGGCCCACCATTGCTTCTTCATAATTCGCAGGTTCATTGTTGTCCAACAACATAATCGTTAAGATAGGATTACCATACCACCCAGGAGCAATACATGATCTTGTCGACCTGCGAGGTCCGATAGCAACTTGATCCGAAGTTTCATGATCATCATCATCAACTTGCTCCTCAACCGGCGCCGCAGCAACAAGGGTTTCCTCTTGCCCCACGCCACCATCTAGAGGAATTAGAGGTTCGACAACCTCATCAAGTTCTATCTTCCTCCCACTCAATTCTTTCGAGAGAAACTCCTTCTCAAGAAAAGCTCCATTTTTAGCAACAAACACTTTGACCTCGGATTTGAGATAGAAGGTCTACCCAACTGTCTCTTTTGGGTAACCTATGAAGACACACTTTTCCGCTTTGGGTTCCAGCTTTTTAGGCTGAAGCTTTTTGACATAACCATCACATCCCCAAACTTTAAGAAACGACAATTTTGGTCTTTTGCCATACCACAGTTCGTATGGTGTCGTCTCAATGAATTTTGATGGTGCCCTATTTAAAGTGAATGCAGCTATCTCTAATGCATAACCCCAAAACGATAACGACAAATCGGTAAGAGACATCATAGATCGCACAATCTCTAATAAAGTATGATTACGACGTTCGGACACACCATTACGTTGTGGTGTTCCAGGCGATGCCAACTGTGAAACAATTCCACATTGTCTTAAGTGAATACCAAACTCGAAACTCAGATATTCACCCCCACGATCAGACCGTAGGAACTTGATCTTCCTGTTACGATGATTTTCAACTTCACTCTGAAAATTGCTTGAACTTCTCAAATGTTTCAGACTTGTGCTTCATCAAGTAGACATAACCATATCTACTCAAATCGTCAGTGAAGGTGAGAAAATAACAATATCCGCCGCGTGCCTCCACACTCATTGGACCGCACACATCGGTATGTATGATTTCCAACAAGTCACTTGCACGCTCCATTGTTCTCGAGAACGGAGTCTTAGTCATTTTGCCCATGAGGCATGGTTCGCACGTGTCAAGTGAATCAAAGTCAAGTGACTCCAAAAGTTCATCGGTATGGAGTTTCTTCATGCGCTTTACACCAATATGACCTAAGTGGCAGTGCCATAAAAACATGGCGCTATCATTGTTAACTCTAACTCTTTTGGTCTCAATGTTATGTATATGTGTATTATCGCTATCAAGATTCAATATGAACAATCCTCTCACATTGGGTGCATGACCAAAAAAGATATTACTCATAGAAATAGAACAACCATTATTCTCTGACTTAAACGAGTAACCGTCTCACAATAAACAAGATGCAGATATAATGTTCATGCTTAACGCGGGCACTAAATAACATTTATTTAAGTTCATAACTAATCCTGATGGTAACTGAAGTGAAACTGTGCCGACGGCGATTGCATCAACCTTGGAACCATTTGCCACGCGCATCGTCACTTCATCCTTCTCCAACCTTCGCTTATTCCGCAGTTCCTGTTTCGAGTTGCAAATATGAGCAACAGAACCGGTATCGAATACCCAGACACTACTACGAGAGCTGGTTAAGTACACATCAATAACATGTATATCAAATATACGTGATTTTTCCTTGGACGCCTTCTTATCAGCCAGATACTTGGGGCAGTTGCGCTTCCACTGACCCATACCCTTGCAATAATAACACTCCGTTTCAAGCTTAGGTCCAGCTTTGGGTTTCTTCGTCGGATTGTCAACGGGCTTGCCACTCTTCTTTGAATTACCCTTCTTTCCTTTGTCGTTTCTCTTAAAACTAGTGATCTTATTTACCATCAACACTTGATGCTCTTTACGGAGTTCTCACTCTGCGACTTTCAGCATCGCGAATAACTCGCCGGGTGACTTGTTCATCCCTTGCATGTTATAGTTCAATACAAAGCTCTTATAGCTTGGTGGCAGTGATTGAAGAATTCTGTCAGTGATAGCCTCTTGCGGGAGTTCAATCCCCATCTCAGCTAGACGGTTTGAGTATCCAGACATTTTGAGCACATGTTCACTGACAGACGAATTCTCCTCCATCTTGCAAGCATAGAATTTATCGGATGTCTCATACCTCTCGATCTGGGCGTTCTTCTGAAAGATAAACTTAAACTCCTAGACATCTCATATGCTCCATGACGCTCAAAGCAACGTTGAAGTCCCGGCTCTAAGCCATACAAGACTGCACATTGAACTACTGAGTGGTCCTCCTTGCGTACTAACCAAGCGTTCTTAGCATCTTGGTCAGCTGCGGCGGGTGGTTCATCTCCTAGCGCAACATTAAGGACATAATCCTTCTCCCCAGCTTGCAGGAGCAACTTAAGATTACGAGCCCAGTCTACAAAGTTTCTTCCATCATCTTTCAACTTAGCTTTCTCTAGGATCGTATTAAAATTCAGGGTGACTGTCGCGTGAGCCATTGATCTACAACACAAATATTTTCAAAGTGGACTTAGACTATGTTCAAGATCATTAGAGTTTAACTAATCAAATTACTTGCTAAACTCCCACTCAAAAAGTACATCTCTCTAGTCATTTGAGTGGTACATGATCCAAATTCACTAGCTCAAGTCCGATCATCACGTGAGTTGAGGATAGTTTCAGTGGTAAGCACCTCTATGCTAATCATATCAACTATATGATTCATGCTCGACCTTTCGGTCTCATTTGTTCCGAGGCCATGTCTGCACATGCTAGGCTCGTCAAGCTTAACCCGAGTGTTCCGTGTGTGCAACTATTTTGCACCCGTTGTATGTGAACGTTGAGTCTATCACACCCGATCATCACCTGGTGTCTCGAAATGACGAATTGTAGCAACGGTGCACAGTCGGGGAGAACACAATTTTGTCTTGAAATTTTAGTGAGAGATCACCTCATAATGCTACCGTCGTTCTAAGCAAAATAAGGTGCATAAAAGGATTAACATCACATGCAATTCATAAGTGACATGATATGGCCATCATCATGTGCTTCTTGATCTCCATCACCAAAGCACCGACACGATCTTCTTGTCACCGGCGCCACACCATGATCTCCATCAACGTGTCCAATTGGGGTTGTCGTGCTACTTATGCTATTACTACTAAAGCTACGTCCTAGCAATATAGTAAACACATCTGCAAACACAAACGTTAGTTTACAGACAACCCTATGGCTCCTTCCGGTTGCCGTATCATCGACCTGCAAGTCGATATTAACTATTGCAACATGATCATCTCATACATCCAATATATCACATCACGTCATTGGCCATATCATATCACAAGCATACCCTGCAAAAACAAGTTAGACGTCCTCTAATTTGTTGTTGCATGTTTTACGTGGCTGCTATGGGTATCTAGTAGATCGCATCTTACTCACGCGAAAACCACAACGGAGATGTGCAAATTGCTATTTAACCTCTCCAAGGACCACCTCGGTCAAAACCAATTCAACTAAAGTTGAAGAAACCGACACCCGCCGGTCATCTTTATGCAACGAGGTTGCATGTCAAGCGATGAAACAAGTCTTTTGTAAGCGTACGAAAAATGTCGGTCCGGGCCGCTTCAATCCAACAATACCGCCGAATCGAGAAAATACTAAGGAGGGCAGCAAATCGAACATCACCGTCCACAAAACCCTTTGTGTTCTACTCGAGATTACATCTACACATGAACCTAGCTTGTGATGCCACTGTTGGGGAACGTCGCATGGGAAACAAAAAATTTCCTACGCGCACGAAGACCTATCATGGTGATGTCCATCTACGAGAGGAGATTTGGATCTACGTACCCTTGTAGATCGCACAGCAGGAAGCGTTAAGAAACGCGGTTGATGTAGTGGAACGTCCTCACGTCCCTCGATCCGCCCCGCGAACCGTCCCGTGATCCGTCCCGCGATCCGCTCCGATCTAGTGTCGAACGGACGACACCTCCGCGTTCAGCACACGTACAACTCGACGATGATCTCGGCCTTCTTGATCCAGCAAGCAAGACAAAGAAGTAGATGAGTTCTCCGGCAGTGTGACGGCGCTCCGGTGGTGGTGAAGGATCAACTCCTGCAGGGCTCCGCCCGAGCTCCGCAAAAATACGATCTAGAGGTAAAACTATGGTGTCTAGATCTGAGTTGCACGTGGAAAAAGTTGTCTCATATCAGCCCTAAATCACCACTATATATAGGAGGGTGGGGGAGGAGGCTTGCCTTGAGGGCCAAGCCCTCAAGAGTGCGCTGGCTAGGGAGGAGGAGGAGTCCTACTCCAATCCTAGTCCAACTAGGATTGGAAACTGAAGTCCTTTTCTTCCTTCCCACCTTTCTTTTTTTTTCCTTTTCTTTGGTTTTTCTTTTCTTGGCGCATAGGCCCTCTTGGGCTGTCCTACCAGCCCACTAAGGACTGGTGCGCCACCCGTAGGTACTTTGGGCTTCCCCCGGGTGGGTTGCCCCCATCCCGATGAACATCCGGAACCAATTCGTCACTCCCGGTACAATCCCGGTAATGCCCAAAAACTTTCCGGTAACCAAATGAAGTCATCCTATATATCAATCTTCGTCTCCGGACCATTCCGGAAACCCTCGTGATGTACGTGATCTCATCCGAGACTCCGAACAACATTCGGTAACCACACATATAACTCAACTATACTAAAACATCGCTGAACCGTAAGTGTGCAGATCCTGTGGGTTCGAGAACTATGTAGACATGCCCCGAGGTACTCCTCGGTCAATATCCAATAGCAGGACTTGGATGCCCATATTGGATCCTACATATTCTCTAAAGATCTTATCGGTTGAACCTCAGTGTCAAGGATTCATATAATCCCGTATGTCATTCCCTTTGTCCTTCGGTATGTTACTTGCCCGAGATTCGATCGTCGGTATCCGCATACCTATTTCAATCTCGTTATCGACAAGTCTCTTTATTCGTTCCGTAATACAAGATCCCGTGACTTACACTTAGTCACATTGCTTGCAAGGCTTGTGTGTGATGTTGTATTACCGAGTGGGCCCCGAGATACCTCTCTGTCGCACGGAGTGACAATCCCAGTCTTGATCCATACTAACTCAACGGACACCTTCGGAGATACCTGTAGAGCACCTTTATAGTCACCCAGTTACGTTGTGACTGATACGTCTCCAACGTATCTATAATTTTTGATGGTTCCATGCTATTATCTTGTCAATTTTTGGATGTTTTGTATGCCTTTTATATCTTTTTTGGGACTAACTTATTAACTCAGTGCCAAGTGTCAGTTCCTGTTTTTCTGTGTTTTGACCCTTTTAAGAGGAGGATTTTAAACGGTGTCCAAACGGAATAAAACTTCCGAAAAGATTTTTTCCGGAACCAAGGCAGGGGCCACCAGGGGACCCCACAAGCCCCCTAGGCGCGGCCAGGGGGCCCGCACCTAGCAGGCTTGTGGGCCCCCTGTGGCTCGTCTGCCCTACCTGTTCTGCCTATAAATTCAGGAAAATTCCAAAACTCCATGAGAGATCCACGAAAATACTTTTCCGCCGCCGCAAGCTTCTGTCTCCGCAAGATCCCATCTGGGCACGTTCTGGTGCCTTGCCGGAGGGGTGATTCGGGTACGGAGGGCTTCTTCATCAACACCATGACCTCTCCGATGATGCGTGAGTAGTTCACCATAGACCTTCCGGTCCATAGCTAGTAGCTAGATGGCTTATTCTCTCTCTTGGATCTTCAATACAAAGTTCTCCATGATCTTCATGGAGATCTATCCGATGTAATCTTCTTTGCGGTGTGTTTGTCGAGATCCGATGAATTGTGGATTTATGATGAGATTATCTATGAATCTTATTTGAGTTTCTTCTGATCTCTTATATGCATGATTTCATATCCTTGTAATTCTCTTCGAGTTGTGGGTTTTGTTTGGCCAACTTGATCTATGATTCTTGCAATGGGAGAAGTGCTTGGTTTTGGGTTCATACCGTGCGGTGATCTCACCCAGTGACAGAAGGGGTAGCGAGGCACGCATCGTGTTGTTGCCATCAAGGGTAAAAAGATGGGGTTTACATCATTGGTTTGAGTTTATCCCTCTAGATCATGTCATCTTTCTTAAGGTGTTACTCTGTTCGTCATGAACTCAATACACTAGATGCATGCTGGATAGCGGTCGATGTGTGGAGTAATAGTAGTAGATGCAGAAAGTATCGGTCTACTTGTCTCGGAAGTGATGCCTATACGTATGATCATTGCCTTAGATATCGTCATGACTTTGCGCGGTTCTATCAATTGCTCGACAGTAATTTGTTCACCCACCGTATTATTTGCTATTTTGAGAGAAGCCTCTAGTGAAAACTATGGCCCCAAGTCTACTTCACACCATATTTTCAGCCTACACTTTTACTTCGTTGCACTTTCCGCCTTCAGATCTCACTTTGCAATCAATCCTGAAGGGATTGAGAACCCCTTTATAGCGTTGGGTGCAAGCTCTTTTGTGTTTGCGTAGGTACTCTGGACTTGACCTTGATTCTCCTACTGGATTGATATCTTGGTTCTCAAACTCAGGGAAATACTTACTGCTCCTGTGCTGCATCACCCTTTCCTCTTCAAGGGAAAAACCAACACAAGCTCAAGAGGCAGCAGTGACGTTTGATGCACACAAGGTATTCCTTCGGTGCCAGTGAGTTATATGATCTCATGGTCATAGGAACAAATACTTGACACGCAGAAAACTATAGCAATAGAACGACACGATCAATATGCTACGTTCATAGTTTGGGTCTAGTCCATCACATGATTCTCCTAATGATGTGATCCAGTTATCAAGCAACAACACTTTGCACATAGTCAGAAAACCTTGACTATCCTTGATCAACTGGCTAGCCAACTAGAGGCTTGCTAGGGACATTGTTTGGTCTATGTATCCACACATGTATCTATGTTTTCATTCAATACAATTATAGCATGGATAATAGACGATTATCTTTAAACAAGAAATATAATAATAACTATTTATCATTGCCTCTAGGGCATATTTCCAACAGACACCCTGTGACTCTGCCCCACTCGACTGGCGGCGACGGGGTCAATCTCATTCCACATATCGATATGGTGGTTGGTTCGCTTACAAAAGAGTGGTGGGGTTTTCTTCTCTCATAGTGAGACACGCAAGAGTCCTCTTCTAGGGTGGCATCCATTGGCACATGTGTGATGGGTAGCGTTTCGGCCTTGTGGACGACAATGAATAGCATCAATCTTGTTTCAAAGATCGAGATAGGTTTTGGCGTGCTACCAAAAGAGTGGTGTGATTTTCTTCTCTGGTGGTGTAGCGACACGTGAAAGTCCTCTTCTAGGGCGGCAACCATTGGCACAAAGGCGATGGGAAGCATTTCATTCATGTGGATGACGGCGGCGTGGGTGAGACTCTTTCAATATATCAAGATGGTGGTGGGCCCGCTTAGCAAAAGAGTGGTGGGGTTTTCTTCTCTCGTGGTGTAGCCACCCATAAAAGTCTTCTTCTAGGGAGGCATCAATTTAAACACATGTGATGGGCATCATTTCAGCCATGTGGGCAACTGTGGCAACGGGCAATCTAGAGATTGAGATGATGGTGGGCCTGCTACCAAATGAGTGGTGGGGTTTTCTTCTCTGATGGTGTAGCAAGATGCAAAAGTCTTCTTGTAAGGCGGTGGCCATTGGCACACACACGAGTGGGGGTGATTGTATCATGGCAGCAACCAGTGTGTATAATAGGGTTGCCATAGGTGACACTTTGATTGCGCCCCTCGAGCATGCTATGTCAAACCGCTATCCCTCCACTCATAAAAATGACTCAATGGATATAATTCAACGCTTTCCATATAGGTTAGCCATGCTCAATAATCATATCGGTACATTAGTGACATCTTCCATTCTACATGGAAACAATTCTTTTCGAATTTGAGAGCCATTTCCACGACGATAATACCAGGCCCACGTAAAGTTACAAAACCTCTTACGTAACCTTCCGTAACAATTTTCTGCCCCCTTTAATTTTAGGTGGGTGGGCCCCCTTCCCACCCTTCTCTAATCCTGGTTATCCACGTTGATTCATACGTAAAGAACATAACTTCCTCTACGTAAGTGCAACATTACTCCTACTGTGGATAGTTGATATCTCCTTTTTATTGATTCGATATTGGAACAAGAAATGGTATCCCACACCTATTTAGTGAGAGGTGACCCTGGGTATTGAACCCACGAGAGGAAGACTCCCTTGAAGCAATGGTATCTAGCAAGCTTTTTGCCAAAGTCTCAATCTAGCTTTTGACCGGATCACCAAGCAAATTGTGATTCAACACTTCTAATAAAAAGAAGGTATGGGGATGAGGTCTTAATGCTTACAAGACTTATAATGAAAATGATATTTGTTTGTGCCCGGGAAGTCACCCATCAAGAGGTGCTTGCTTCATATTGGAGTGGGGGATGTGTCCAAATTAGATCTTGACCGACATCAGTCCTCCATCAAGAATCAGTTGTCCTACCGAAGGCCCTATCCGCCTCGCGAGGTTGCCCCGATAATTAAGATAATAATATCAAACACAAGCATTGGGTGTTTAATGACTATGCCTCATGAATCCCAAGGTTATGATTCATGGTACCCAACTAAACCTTACTGCCATCGGTGTTCGGTAACACTGCACGGTCCCCTTCCTCCTAGCCTCATCGGTGCTCGATCTCCGTGATCCTGAGTACCTGTAGGGATGAAGATCGTGGACAAGACAAGAGACACTTCACGAAACATTTTTATTTCACACATACGAGACATTATGTCAAAGACTTCCATCGATCCGTTCACCAAATACTTCATGTTGCAAGGCTCATGCCTCACCCCATACCTTACCGAACTACTCACACATGGAGATCATAGCGCGAGAATAAATCATTAAAGAACACATCTTGGGATTGATTGATTACAATATGTCTTATAATGGATACCTTATGCGACGCACAATTACAAATATGAACTAGATGAGAGAGCACTATGGTGATGTAAATGGCTATGGAGATGAAAGTGGCGCTAGCTAGGGTTTGTGGATGGAGATGATGATGAAGAGGTTCTAGATGTGGCCGACGCACTCGCGTTGATCGTTTTGATGACATTTTGACTAGGTCCCCTTTATAAAAGTTGTTCTCGTGGACGACTTGCCTCGGTTTCCTTGCCAAACAACCACTCTACGGGTGTGTGCGCTTGCATGGAATACAACTTTGGCTCCGGTGGCCTTCTAACGCCTCTAGTGACTTATTTCTTCTCCACTTTCCTTCTTTTCCTTTCTCCGAGGTGATTTCTTCCCTTTTTAGCCCATTACGTGTGAAAAAATATCAAAGAGAGGATTTGTGCAATTCTTTGCATTCATTAGTCATTAGTAGCTAAATCGAAGCGAATATCTCTCTTTTAATGAAATGTCTCGGTTTAAACATTGTTGAAATGAGTGTAAAAATATCACTCATCAGTAGTCACTAACCACATTAAGATATTTATGCACAAAAAGGATCTTCTTTGGAAGGACCGTTGGTTTGCGGGTGAGACAACGATTGGGTCGGGTAGGAACGACTAAGCATTGCGTGACTGCATAATGCATGGAAATGATCCGTGACTGTCATTGGTGATGCCTAGTCGTGTCGAGCATGCACGCTGCAACCATGTAGTGGTGGTCCGTCTTCTCCTCCATTGATCAACAAGCTCCGAACAGTTTGGATGTCTCATGACATAACTAGATGTCTAGATGAGACACCTGCACTATTTTCTTAAGATATTTTATGTTTACAACGCTCACATGTGATGACCATCACGAGAGGATATCCTCGCGGATTCAGACAAAGTCATGTGCGGCAAAAACCCTCTAATTTTTTCCTTTGTTGGTCATAGTCGACACTAGCTCACTCGCGTAGTCTCTTGAAGGTTTGGCGTGAAAGAATGGCAACATTTCATAGGTATTTTTTACCTTTGTCACGGATATGTCATTTGTTATCCACTACATGTACTCGTGATCCTTTAACCTCGTTTCCTTCCATGCATCTTTTATATCTAAATAGCTAGCTCTCTGCTAACATATAACATGCAAACATGCCATTTTATCATGCAAACATGTGTGAAAACGCCCCCTTCCCTTTGGTTACATCCGATGAAAATACGCAAATACGCATGAGAAAAAACTCAACACGATATTTAAATATGGTAAATCAGAATCCGGTCTTATTATTTTAATTTAAAACTAATATCTCATAGAAGTAAATATAATCAGAATATGTCGTATTTGAATTTACAATTCTATATTATTAACTCAATAATTAAACATTTGAAATTTCTAATTTGTGCGATAAATTTAACTGTTTCATAAGATTAAATCTAATCCAAATACATTCCAACCATTTTCGCTATGATATGCAGGTTATCATATAGTTTGTAATGAAACCATAGATAAGTGTGTCATTTGAGAATGCACAAGGCTAGGAGATTTGCACCTCCAGGTAAGTGTTACTTTCTCATCCCTTGGCGGCTAGCGCAAACTATCCCCTCCAGTATTCATCAATGAGCTTGTAGATCCGCCGCCCTTCTGCCTTCCGCACCGATGGATGGGAGGGGAATCTTGGTGCCTTTGCGCTGATTAGTAGTTTAGGTTAGGGTTTTTTAGTCCTTGCAGGTGTGACACTCGGGCGATGGTGGCGCTTCTTCTTTGAGTTTGTCTTCTGGTCTTCGATTCTCCTCAAGTTCACCTGTCTGGGTGTGGTTGACGGTGCTTCGACGTAGATTCATGTCGCCTCCTCGGAACGATATGGTTAGGGTCTCTCGTCGTGTTGTGGGATTTGATGTCATGTGCTTCGGGCCTATTCAAGGGTTCAACTGCGACGACTGCGGCTCGAGGGTGCTGGCTCTTAGGGATACGTGCACAATATCTTTCCAGCTATCATCAACAAGGTGAAGCCGGCTCCAGTAGGTGAGCGGCAACAACGACGCGTCGGCGGTGAGAGTCCTCTTCTAGGGCGGCAACCATTGGCACAAAGGCGGTGGGAAGCATTTCATGCATGTGGATCACAGCGGCGAGGGTCAGACTCTTTCCATATATCGAGATGGTGGTGGGCCCGCTAGCAAAAGAGTGGTGGGGTTTTCTTCTCTCGTGGTGTAGCCACCCATAAAAGTCTTCTTCTAGGGCGGCATCAATTTAAACACATGTGATGGGCATCATTTCAGCCATGTGGGCAACTGTGGCAACGGGCAATCTAGAGATTGAGATGATGGTGGGCCTGCTACCAAAAGAGGGGTGGGGTTTTCTTCTCAGGTGGTGTAGCAAGACGCAAAAGTCTTCTAGTAAGGCGGTGGCCATTGGCACACAGACGGGTGGGGTAACTTTTGAGTCACGTGGATAGTGAGGCGTCACGTGATTATGTCATGGCAGCAACCAGTGTGTATAATAGGGTTGCCATAGGTGACACTTTGAGTGCGCCGCTCGAGCATGCTATGTCAAACCGCTATCCTCCACTCATCAAAATGACTCAATGGATATAATTCAATGCTTTCCATATAGGTTAGCCATGCTCAATAACTATGCCGGTTCATTAGTGACATCTTCCATTCTACATGGAAACAATTATTTTCGAATTTGAGAGCCATTGCCACGACGATAATACCAGACCCACGTAAAGTTACAAAACCTTTTACATAACCTTCCCTAACAATTTTTTGCCCCCCTTGAATTTCAGGTGGGTGGGCCCCCTTCCCGCACTTCTCCAATCCTGGTTATGCACATTGATTCGTACGTAAAGAACATAACTTCCTCTATGTAAGTGCATCATTACTCCTTTCGTGGACAGTTGATATCTGATACGTCCATTTTGCATCATGTTTTTATGTTGATATTTATCGATTCTTTGGCTATTATTTCACTTCACGGTACTATTCTTATGCCTTTTCTCTCTTATTTTGCAAGGTTTACACGAAGAGGGAGAATAGCGGCAACTGGAATTCTGGTCTGAAAGTGGAGCAAAGTTGAGATACCTATTCTGCGGAACTCCAAACGCCGTGAAAATCAACGGGGATTTTTTCCCAATTTATAAAAAATACTGGGCCGAAGAAGTGCCAGAGGGGCACCACGGGGTGCCCACAAGCCTGCACGGCGCGGCCACCCCCGCAGGCCGCGCCATGGGGGCTTGTGGGCAGCCCACTGGCCCCCCTCTTTTGCTATATGGAGGGTTTCGTCCAGGAAAAAAATCGAGAGGGAGCTTTTTCGTGGTTTCGCCGCCGCCACGAGGCGGAACTTGAGCAGAACCAATCTAGAGCTCCGGCAGGACGATCCTGCCGGGGAAACTTCCCTCCCGGAGGGGGAAATCGTCGCCATCGTCATCACCAACACTCCTCTCATCGGAGGGGACTCATCACCATCAACATCTTCATCAACACCATCTCATCTCCAAACCCTAGTTCATCACTTGTAACCAATCTCCGTATCGCGACTCCGATTGGTACTTGTAACGTTGCTAGTAGTGTTGATTACTCTTTGTAGTTGATGCTAGTTGGATTATTTGGTGGAAGAGTTTATGTTCAGATCCTTGATGCTACTCATTACCTCTCTGGTCATGGATATGATTATGCTTTGTGAGTAGTTACTTTTGTTCCCGAGGACATTGGGATAAGTCATGCTAATAGTAGTCATGTGAATTTGGTATTCGTTCGATATTCTGATGTGTTGTATGTTGTTTTTCCTCTAGTGGTGTTATGTGAACGTCGACTACATAACACTTCACCATTATTTGGGCCTACAGGAAGGCATTGGGAAGTAGTAAGTAGATGATGGGTTGCTAGAGTGACAGAAGCTTAAACCCTAGTTTATGCGTTGCTTCGTAAGGGGCTGATTTGGATCCACTAGTTTAATGCTATGGTCAGACTTTGTCTTAATTCTTCTTTCGTATATGCGGATGCTTGCGAGATGGGTTAATCATAAGTGGGATGCTTGTCCAAGTAAGGGCAGTACCCAAGCGCTGGTCCACCCACATATCAAACCATCAAAGTAACGAACGTGAATCATATGAACATGATGAAACTAGCATGACAGAAATTCCCGTGTGTCCTCGGGAGCGTTTTTCCTCCTATAAGACTTTGTCCAGGCTTGTCCCTTGCTACAAAAGGGATTGTGCCACTTTGCTGCACCGTTGCTACTTTTGTTACTTGTTGCTCGCTACGAATCATCTCACCAAACAACTACTTGTTACCGACAATTTCAGTGCGTGCAGATTTTACCTTGCTGAAAACCACTTGTCAGATCCTTCTGCTCCTCGTTGGGTTCGACACTCTTACTTATCGAAAGGACTACGATTGATCCCCTATACTTGTGGGTCATCAATATCTCCTTTTTATTGATCCGATATTGGAACAAGAAACGGTATCCCGGACCTATTTACTCAGAGGTGACCCTGGGTATTGAACCCACGAGAGGAAGACTCCCTTAAAGCAATGGTATCTAGAAAGGTTTTTGTCAAACTCTCAATCTAGCTTTTGACCGGATCAGCAAGCAAATTGTGATTCAACATTTCTAATAAAAATAAGGTACAGGGATGAGGTCTTAATGCTTACAACACTTATAGTGAAAATTATATTAGTTTGTGCTCGGGAAGTCATCCATCAAGAGGTAATTGTTTCATATTGGAGTGGGGGATATGTCCAAATTACATCTTGACCGACATGAGTCCTGCATCAAGAATCAGTTGTCCAACCGAAGGCCCTATCCGTCTCGCGGGGTTGCCCCAATAATTAATATAATAATATCAGACAAAAGCATTGGGTGTTTAATGACTACACCTCATGAATCCCCAAGGTTATGATCCATGGTACACTACTAAACCTTACTACCACCGGTGTTTGGTAACACTTTACGGTCCCCTTCCTCCTAGCCTCACCGGTGCTCGATCTCCATGATCCTGAGTACTTGCAGGGATGAAGATCATGGACAAGACAAGTCACACTTCACGAAACAATTTTATTTCACACATACGAGACATTATGTCAAACACTTCCATCGATCCCTTCACCAAATACCTCGGGTTGCAAGGCTCATGCCTCATCCCATACCTTACCAAACTACTCACACATGGAGATCATAGCACGAGAAGAAATCATTGAAGAACACATCTTGGGATTGATTGATTACAATATGTCTTACAATGGATACCTTATGCGACACACGATTACAAATATAAAGTAGATGAGAGAGCACTATGGTGATGTAAATGGATATGGAGATGAAAGTGGTGCTAGCTAGGGTTTGTGGATGGAGATGATGATGAAGAAGTTCTCGCTATGGTCGACGCACTCGCGTTGCTCGTTTTGTTGACATTTTGACTAGGCCCCCTTTATAAAAGTTGTTCTGGTGGACAACCTGCCTCGGTTTTCTTGCCAAACAACCGTTGTGCAAGTGTGTGCGCTTGCATGGAACACTGTCTTTGGCTCACGTGGCCTTCTAACGCCTCTAGTGACTTATTTCTTCTCCATTTTCATTCTTTTCCTTTCTCCCAGGTGATTTCTTCCCTTTTTAGCCCATTACGTGTGAAAAATATCAAAGAGAGGATTTGTGGAATTCTTCGCATTCATTAGTCATTAGTGGAAGAATCGAAGCGAATATCCTCTTCTAATGAAATGTCTCGGTCTAAACATGGTTGAAATGTGTGTAAAAATATCGTTCATCAGTAGTCACTAACCACGTTAAGATATTTGTGCACAAAAATGATCTTCTTTGGAAGGATCGTTGGTTTGCGGGTGAGACAACGGTCGGGTTGGGTAGGAACGGCTGAGAGTTGCGTGGCTGCATAATGCTTGGCAATGATCTGTGCCTATCATTGGTGATGCCTAGTCGTGTCATGCACGTTGCAACCATGTAGTGGCGGTCCGTCTTCTCCTCCATTGATCAACAAGGTCCGAACAGTTTGGATGTCTCATGACATAACTAGATGTTTAGATCAGACACCCGTACTATTTTTTTAAGATATTGTATGTTTACAACGCTCACATGTGATCACCATCTCGAGAGGATTCAGACAAAGACATGCGCGGTGCAACTCTTGGACGATCCTCGTTCAGTATAGTTACTAAAAACAACACTTCAATTTAAGGCAAACCCCTCTGATTTGTCCTTTGTTGGTCGGAGTCGCACTAGCTCACTGGTGTAGTCTCTTGAAGGTTTGGCGTGAAAGAATGGCAACATTTCATAGGGTTTTTTCACCTTTGTTATGGATATGTCATTTTTTATCCACTACATGTACTCATGATGCTTTGACCTTGTTGTCTTGCATGCATCTTCTATATCTAAATAGCTAGCTCTTTGCTAACATATAACATGCACACATGCCATTTTATCATGCAAACATGCATGAAAACGCTCCCTTGAGTGACATCCGATAAAAAGAAGCAAATATGCATGAGAAAAGGCTCAACGCGATATTTTAATGTGGTAAATCATATTTATTTCAGAACCCATCACTTATAATTTTAATTTAAAACTAATATCTCATACAACTAAATATAATCAGAATATGTCGTATTTGAAATTTTAATTCTCATATTATTAACTCAATAATTAAACATAGTGAACCATGTGCATTTCAAATTTTAGGTCTTATATCGTCAATTTAAAATATCTAATTTGTATAATAAATTTAATTTAAAACTTCTATTCCATAAGATTAAATCGAAACAAAATACATTCCAACCATTTTCACTATGATATGTGGGATATCATATAGTTTGTAATGAAACCATAGATAAGTGTGTCATTTGAGAATGCACAGGGCTAGGAGGTTTGCACCTTCACGTAAGTGTTACTTTCCTATCCCTTGGCGGCTAGCGCAAACTATCCCCTTCGGTCTTCATCAATGAGCTTGTAGATTCGCCGCCCCTGCCTCCTGCCCCGGTGGCTGGGAGGGGAATCTCGGTACCTCTGCGTCGATTAGTAGTTTAGGTTAGGTTTTTTTAGTCCTTACAGGTGTGACACTCGGGCGATGGCGACGCTTCTTCTTTGAGTTTGTCTTCTGGTCTCCGGTTCTCCTCAAGTTCACCCTTCTGGGTGTGGTTGACGGTGCCCCGACGTAGATTCATGTCGTCCTCCTCAAAACGGTGAGGTTAGGGTCTCTCGTCGTGTTGTGGGATTTGATGTCATGTGCTTCAGGCCTATTCAAGGGTTCAACTGCGACGACTATGGTTCCAGGGTGCTGGTTTGTAATGGCACGTGCACAACGTCTTTCCGGCTACCATTGACAAGGTGAAGCCGGCTTCAGTAGGTGAGCGGCGACAACGACGCGTCGGCGTCTCGTTCTGACGCCGGTAGTGGTCGTTCGATGACCTCAGACTATACCGAGAGTTTCATTATGTTTGGGGTGCTTTATACACCCGATGAAATTTGATAACACATCTTTTGCGGTTTAAATTGAGCTAAAAAAACACCTTACATTTGTGTACAGAGGGAGCAGCACGTTACGGTGGTCGCTACATGCGCCTGAAGAACGGCATGCACCACTCTTGCACGTACGTATAAGACACGTACGTCGTTCCCTCAAAAAAGAAAGAAAGAAGGAAGACACGTACGTCGTTGCCGTGGGTGCAGCGTATGTGAAAAAAGGTGTAGTGTACGTAGGCATGTCTCGTACACATAGCAGCAATACCCACCAAATCCCACCTGCCTCCTCGGCCGCCCCGTTTCCCCATACAACCACAGTTGTACCGCACATGGCGTATTGCGTCCATCGATCCACCCCACCCCACGTCCCCACCCGGCCCTATCGCTCACGCAGTCACGCCTTCCGCCCCCCCTCCCCCTCCCCCCCGATCTCGAGCGAAACTGCACCAGAAATCCGCTGCTGCACTCGCTAGTCGCTACTACCTGTCCTCCCCCTCCCCCTCCCCCCGTCTCATAAATAAATGCCTCCGTCGCGATCCATGAGGCGAGGCGAGTGAGTGAGTGAGAGAGAGAGAGAGAGAGCGAGAGCGGACGAACCAGCCCACGCTGCACCCAAACCCCCTTCGGCCCTTCCTCACCCTCCTCCGATCTGCACCCTCCTCGAATCCCCATTGCCGCCCGCCATGAGGATCCGGAGGAGGCCGCAGGCGCAGTCGCCGCCACCGCCCTACCCGCTGCCGCCGCCCTCAGATCCGTTCACCGCGCCCCACCCACCGCCACCGCCACCGCCACCGCCACCGCCACCGCCGAACGCGGAGGAGCTACACTGGGAACAGCCGCCGCTCCCGGGGGACGAGGCCGAGCAGGGGAAGAGGAGGAGGATCGAGTCGGAGGAGGGGTTGCACTCCCACCCGCGCCGCCCGCACGCGGATCCCGGCCCGCCCGCATTGCCGCCACGGCCGCAGGTACACACATGCCCCTACATTCCGTTACAGTTTGGGTGCGTCCATCCGTGCGTGCATGCCCGGCCCTCCGTGGATTCTCGTTCCGGTCCACTAGTAGTACGATACATACCACCAGTGGCCTGCCAGTTAATTCCTTTCGTTACACCCGGCCGGATTAATTAGCTGCGGTGTCCAGATCTGACCGCGCTTCACTGAATCGTTATCTGTACCTGCTGCCAGGACGGCAACGCGGTGGCGGCGGGACGCAGCACCGACGACGACGACCCGCCTGTTGTTCACGGCCACGGCGGCGGAGGCGGCGCACAACGTCGGGGGGCAGTAGCAGCTGCCGCCGCCGCAGATGGCCGCACCCGCGCCCACGAGAGGTACGTGATTCTATCTCTGTGACGACGACGCAACCAAAAGCGTCCCGTGTCGCCGGCCTGCGCGAATCGTTGGTGCGGCCGGTGAATCAGCCGATGATGCTAGTCGCGGCAATGATGGGTCGAGTAGTAGAATCGGAAAGCATCCGAGGCCTCTTTCCCGTCTGCTGGGCTCTGTTGGCCTCCTTGACGTTTTACATGCAGCAGGCAGGCAGGCTGTGGGAGCAGCGCGATGCGGTGCCAGCTCGGCACATGACACGCACCAGCACCAGCACCAGCACGGTCCAGTAGACTCCAGCCGATTTTAATACCATCTCATCCGATCCTCCTCGTGTAGGCGGTGCAAAGCGACGCGGTGCTGCTAGCGCGTGGTACACTGTCAGTCCATGGTATATATATATATATATATATATATATATATATATATATATGTATAGATCGTATTCTGTTTTGGAAGAAGAAAAATACGGTGGTATTTCGGTGCACTCAAGCATGTCGTGGGATTGCTTTTGTCCCCTTGCATGCCGACGTGCGAGGATCTCGACGATCATGGGCTTACAGCCTGGTGGCCTTGTCCGCTTCCTCACCATGCCCACGTTGTTGCGATCTGTACTCGCTACTTACTTCACTAGCTACCATCCTCTACGGGTGCAATGCAAATTATGAAATGCAATGCAATGCAATGCACCCCATGTTCCTGGGAGACATGCATGGACCATGTACCTGTGGGCGCATGTTATGATCTATTCCGCCATGTTTGTGTGCATGATACATACTTACATGATTAATACGTATATCAATTTGGCACTGGCCTGCATCACATCACATCGCATGCTGCTTAACTGGGGAGCTGGGACTGGACTTGTCCCAGCGTCTTCTGATGTTCATTTTTATCTGATACCAGAGTATTATCAGCTCCAAGCCAAGCGCCGATAATATTACTAATGCTCCATGTTGCACTGCAGCCTAGAGAATGGACATCGCCGCGACGACTCTGAGCGGCCGGTGATCAATGCCGGGGAACGTTTCATCATCCAGGCAATGCCGGCGGTGCCGGTGAACGTGAAGGAAGGGATCAAGGACGACCGGGGCGGCGGTGCCAAGAAGAAGCGCCGCGGCCCTCCGGTGCTGATGGAAGGCTCCCGGTGCAGCCGCGTGAACGGCCGCGGGTGGCGCTGCAGCCAGCCCACGCTGGTCGGCTACTCCCTCTGCGAGCACCACCTCGGCAAGGGCCGGCAGAAGAGCGCGAGCCGCACCGAGCCCAGCAGCTGGAAGAACGGCGGGGCCACGCTTGGCCGCACCGAGCCCAGCATCAGAAAGAAGGCAGCGCAGCCGTCCGTGCCCGTGGTCGCCAACGGCCGCGCCGGTGCGCCCAGGCTCGGCCGCACCGAGCCGGCCAGCAGCAAGAAGAACGTCGATGCTCTGGCCGTGGTCGCTGCACGGGCGCACGACGCCAGCGACCTGTCGAGCCTGCTTGCCGCACCTCTAGCGGCGGAGGTCGAATGATCATCAATCGCGCGGTCGATCGTGGAACCGTAGAAAGTGAGATTCTTTAGTTTTCTTTTGGAAGGGTACGGCTGTGCATATCTTGCAGTTCATGGCGAGCAGTTTCTCTAGCTGTCTGGACTTCTCTTTGGTCTCTATGATCATGCAGACGTTTTCATCGTGTAATTAATAGGATTGCAGATAATTAGTGACCACACATTCTGTGGTAGATTGATCAGTGCATCTCCGGTCGAGGAATTTCCTTTTCTTTGACGGCGATTGGTAATCTCAGTTGGGGACAGTGCATGAGTCTGTCTCAGACGTACACATGGGAACGTGTCGGTGTCATAATGTCATGCCGGTGCTTAGGTGCAACATATACGTTGTCTGTCTTTTACTGACAGGATGCTCCAACAACTACTTAACCAAATCAAGCCATCAACATAGGATCCATGCGTTTTCTAAACAAAGCATAGGATCCATGCATTTTCTAAACAAAGCATAGGATCCGTACGAGCGTGTATCTTCATCTGGTTAGCGCATATATGCACGAAAATTGCTTTTGGAGGCCGAGCTCCATGAAGGCATTTTTTTCAACATTCAAAATTTGTCAAGGTTCATAATTTTTACAATTCAAAAAATTATGAAAAAATTACAGATATGGAGGCATAATGTACATGTGTGACAAAATACGTTGAAATGAGGGTTGTGCAAAAAAAAATCTGAGACTTTTTAACCCATGATACTATTCATCCTCGAAGTTCAGAAACTCGTTTGTTTATACAGGTTGCATTTCAAGGCATTTGATTCTGAATTTTTAGGCACATACATTTCATCGTTGTATAGTTGCATAATTTTTTTGGGATTTTCTGAACTCAAAAAGTTTGAATTTTAAAAATTTCAAAAATAAAGGGATCTATGGAGCTGGATCACCAAAATGCCATACTCATATATGCATACTTACACTGGAGCTAAAAAATGGAATATATGGGTAATGAAGGGTGTGTGTTAGATGCTTTTTGGATGCTAGTAGGAGTAACACGTAGAAGAGGTCCGGATGAGATAGCAGATCTCGAACTTTTTGCAGTAGTTTTGAAGTAAATGGTTCGATTCTAGCATGAGAATTTGTACATGATTCAAGTGAGCATTCAAAAGTTCAAAAATGGAGGAAGATATGAGAAAGTGACAACCTTGACACGGGACATAGGTACGATCCCAGTTTTCTTTTAACTAAGCAAAATAATAATCACATTCATGAAATTTCAACATAAAAATACAAAGATATAGTCATATAGTCTAAAAATAGGAGAGAGAAAAACACGACAATGTGTATAATATAGCCATTTGGAGTTGCACAAGAACAGTTAGATATATTATTACTGATTTTATGAATGTTAAACAACCCACAAACGGATAATTTCTTACCCCCCTTTTCCCATACGAACCCAAAACCTCGGACCGGATTCCACTATCATTATCATAATAATGAAACAATAGGCGACAAGATATTCCCCCTTCCCCTGAACACGCAATAAAGAATGGTCATAAAGACACAAGGTTGATCAAGACTAAGTCAAAGAGTAAATCAAGTTGATCAACACACAAAGTGTACAAGATGTACCGAGAGGGATCAAGTGATCCCATGGTATGGTAAGCATTGTCCATAACCCTTTTGTGTACTAACCCATAGTCTTCGCGAGAGTTCTATGTAGGGTTAGGTGTGTTCTCATGGGCTTGAGTCAAGAGGAAGATCTCGTACAACCCATGGAGGATGACGTCAAGTGGTGATCGTCATCAAGATTGCAGTGTGCAAGTTCAAGTGGAGCATCACGAAGATATCTTGCTTGAAGCTTGCCATCCATTGTGGTGGCAATGGACTTGTGAAGGTGTGCTGAAGAGTGCCTCACACATGGTGGAGTATGGGGGAGCAATTTACACGTCTTCATCGAGCGCAGTCAAGAAAGGTGGTCCATCTTGAGAAAGTCGAGATCGCCATCATCTAGCTCAAGTGGACTATGTGCAAGGTATAGGTTTGTCCTTGATAGGTTTTATATTTTAGGATAGATTGTCGTACTGTCAAGGGGGGGGGGCTCTCAAGTGAGTAGCTTGGAGCTCAAACCATTTGCATCCTTGCATCATATTTCTTGGTTCTTGTTTGGTGGTTCTCTTTGTGAGTATTAGATCTTATGGTCATCTTTATGACAAGCTCGAGTTCATCGAAAACGGACTTCATGTGCATCTTCTATGATGTTTTCGATGTTGGAGTTTTTGCCGGTTCTTCATTCATAGAGGTTTCACATCTCTATATCATTTACATTTTCATAACTGCATGTTCTTAAGATTTCCAACATTCATAGAGGTTTCACATCATAGTTGGATATCTCTTGTCGTCCTGAATCCAACAAACTTGAGTTTGCTCAATTCGGTGCTCGTATGCGAAAGTTATGGCGGTTCTAGGCAGCTTTTCTCTCTCAGGCGGAAGTACCGCTGGGGCAGAGCGGTAGTACCGCTCTAGTGGTACTGCCACCCTCCCGTGCCGGCCTCTCTTCCGCTTATCTTTTCTCTCTGACATCATGGGGCGTTTTCTATTCTTGGGCGGAAGTACCGCCCAAGGGGGAGCAGTAGTACCGCTCCTGCTACCGCTTAGTAAATTCTTCTGGTATGTTGCCTCCCCTCGAGTAGGCTAAGCGGAAGTACCGCTTTCTGCATGATGGTAGTACCGCCCAGGTGCACGGTACTACCGCTTAGCTGAGTCGTTGGGCAGAATAACGGCCAGATTTCCTCCCACCATTCAAGGGGGTCTTCTTCCCCAATGGTTTTTTATCCGCTACGCTCGTATTTGCCTCCCATTGTTGACCTTCTTTGAGCTTGTTAACTCCCAATCCCTCCAATGATTCTTGCTAGTTCTTGAGGGAAAAGAGAGAGGAGATCTAGATCCACATTTCCACCAATCACTTTCTCCTCTATGTGAGGGGGACCCCTTGGATCTTGATCTTGGAGTTCTTTGTGAGCTCCTTGTTATTTCTCTCATATTCCTTCATAGCTTTTGTTGTTGTGGAGGGATTTGAGTGTGAGGGACTTGACCACTTCGTGTGTTCTTGCCATTGCATTAGTTGCATCGGTTTGAGTTCTCCACGGTGATACATGGAAGTTAAAAGTTTGAGAAGCTTATTACCCTTGGGTGCTTGGTACCCTAGAAATTGTTCTTCGTGGATGCTTTGGTGTCCTAGAATCTTAGTTGTTCCTCGTAGCTCAATCATGTAAAGCTCCGGGCAATCGGCGGGGTCTCCAATTAGGTTGTGGAGATTGCCCCGAGCATTTGAGGTCATCTCGGAGCCGCATTCCATTGTGGTGAAGCTTCGTGGTGTTGTTGGGAGCCTCCAATTAAGTTATGGAGATTGTCCCAACCTTGTTTATATGGGTTCGTTGACCACCCACAAGGGCCCCTTAATGAAATCACTACATCTTGCATTGTGCGAGGGCGTGAGGAGATTACTGTGACCTTAGTGGCATCTTGGGGAGCATTGTGTTGGAAATATGCCCGAGAGGCAATAATAAAATAGTTATTATTATATTTCTTTGTTCATGATAATCGTTTATTATCCATGTTATGATTGTATTGATTGGAAACACAATACTTGTGTGGATACATAGACAAAACACTGTCCCTAGTAAGCCTTTGTTGACTAGCTCGTTGATCAAAGATGGTTAAGATTTCCTGACCATAGGCAAGTGTTGTTACTTGATAACGGGATCACATCATTAGGAGAATTATGTGATGGACAAGACCCAAACTATGAACGTATTTGCTATAGTTTTCTGCGTGTCAAGTATTTGTTCCTATGACCATGAGATCATATAACTCACTGGCACCGGAGGAATACCTTGTGTGTATCAAACGTCACACCGTAACTGGATGACTATAAAGATGCTCTACACGTATCTCCAAAGGTGTCCGTTGAGTTAGTATGGATCAAGACTGGGATTTGTCACTCCGTGTGACGGAGAGGTATTCAGGTCCCACTCGGTAATGCAACATCACACACAAGCCTTGCAAGCAATGTGACTTAGTGTATGTCACGGGATCTTGTATTACGGAACAAGTAAAGAGACTTGCCGGTAAACGAGATTGAAATAGGTATGCGGATACCGACGATCGAATCTCGGGCAAGTAACATACCGAAGGACAAAGGGAATGACATACTGGATTATATGAATCCTTGACAGTGAGGTTCAACCGATAAGATCTTCGGAGAATATGTAGGATCCAATATGGGCATCCAGGTCCCGCTATTGGATATTGACCGAGGAGTCTCTCGGGTCATGTCTACATAGTTCTCGAACCCGCAGGGTCTGCACACTTAAGGTTCGACGATGTTTTATGCGTATTTGAGTTATATGGTTGGTTACCGAATGTTGTTCGGAGTCCCGGATGAGATCACAGACGCCACGAGGGTTTCCGGAACAGTCCGGAAACGAAGATTGATATATAGGATGACCTCATTTGATTACCGGAAAGTTTTCGGACATTACCCGGAATGTACCGGGAGTGACGAATGGGTTCCGGATGTTCACCGGGGGGGCAGGCCACCCGGGGGAAGCCCATAGGCCTTAGGCGTGCCGCACCAGCCCTTTGTGGGCTGGTGGGACAGCCCAAGAGGCCCTATGCGCAGGAGATAAAGAAATCAAATGAAAAAGAAAAAAAAGGGAAGTGGGAAGGAAGGGAAGGACTCCACCTTCCAATCCTAGTTGGACTAGGATTGGAGGAGGAGGACTTCCCCCCTTGGTTCGGCCGACCCCTTGGGGCTCCCTTGATCCTCAAGGCAAGGCCCTCCCCCTCCCTCCTATATATACTGAGGTATTAGGGCTGATTTGAGACAACTTTGCCACGGCAGCCCGACCACATACCTCCACGGTTTTTCCTCTAGATCGTATTTCTGCGGAGCTCGGGCGGAGCCCTGCTGAGATAGATCACCACCAACCTCCGGAGCGCCATCACACTTCCGGAGAACTCATCTACCTCTCCGTCTCTCTTGCTAGATCAAGAAGGCCGAGATCATCGTCGAGCTATACGTGTGCTGAACGCGGAGGTGCCGTCCGTTCGGCACTAGATCGGAGCGGATCGTGGGACGGATCGCGGGACGGTTCGAGGGACGGTTCGCGGGCCAGATCGAGGAACGTGAGGACGTTCCACTACATCAACCGCATTTCTTAACGCTGCCTGTTGTGCGATCTACAAGGGTACGTAGATCCAAATCTCCTCTCGTAGATGAACATCAACATGATAGGTCTTCGTGCGCGTAGGAAATTTTTTGTTTCCCATGCGACGTTCCCCAACAGAGGTATCATGAGCTAGGTTCATGCGTAGATGTTATCTCAAGTAGAACACAAAAGTATTCATGGGCGATGATGTGCGATTTGCTGCCCTCCTTAGTCTTTTCTTGATTCCACAGTATTGTTGGATCGAAGCGGCTCGGACCGACATTACTCGTACGCTTACGAGAGACTAGTTTCGTCGCTACGAGCAACCCCGTTTCTCAAAGATGACTGGCGAGTGTCGGTTTCGCCATCTTTAGTTGAATCGGATTTGACCGAGGAGGTCCTTGGAGAGAGGTTAAATAGCAATTCATACATCTCCGTTGTGGTGTTTGCGTAAGTAAGATGCGATCCTACTAGATACCCATGGCAACCACGTAAAACATGCAACAACAATTAGAGGACGTCTAACTTGTTTTTGCAGGGTATGCTTGTGATGTGATATGGACAACGACGTGATGTGATATATTGGATGTATGAGATGATCATGTTGTAATAGTTAATATCGACTTGCACATCGATGGTACATCAACCGACAGGAGCCATAGGGTTATCTTTAAACTAACGTTTGTGTTTGCAGATGTGTTTGCTATATTGCTAGGAAGTAGCTTTAGTAGTAATAGCATAAGTAGCACGACAACCCCGATAGCGACACGTTGATGGAGATCATGATGATGTACATCATGGTGTGGCGCCGGTGACAAGAAGATCGTGCCGGTGCTTTGGTGATGGAGATCAAGAAGCACATGATGATGGCCATATCATGTCACTTATGAATTGCATGTGATGTTAATCCTTTTATGCACCTTATTTTGCTTAGAACAACGGTAGCATTATGAGGTGATCTCTCAATAAAATTTCAAGACGAAATTTTGTTTTCCCCGACTGTGGACCGTTGCTACAGTTCATCGTTTCGAGACACCACGTGATGATCGGGGGTGATAGACTCAACGTTCACATACAACGGGTGCAAAACAGTTGCACACGTGGAACACTCAGGTTAAACTTGACGAGCCTAGCATGTGCAGACATGGCCTAGTAACACAAGAGACCGAAAGGTCGAGCATGAATCATATAGTTGATATGATTAGCATAGAGATGCTTACCACTGAAACTATTCTCGACTCACGTGATGATCGGACTTGAGATAGTGGATTTGGATCATGTACCACTCAGATGACTAGAGAGATGTACTTTTTGAGTGGGAGTTCTTAAGTAATATGATTAATTGAACTAATTATCATGAACATAGTCTAATGGTCTTTGCGAATTAAGATGTAGCTTGCGCTATAGCTCTACTGTTTTTATATGTTCCTAGAGAAAATTTAGTTGAAAATTCATAGTAGCAACTTTGCGGACTTAGTCCGTAAAACTGAGGATTGTCCTCATTGCTTGGTAGAAGGCTTATGTCCTTAATGCACCACTCCGTGTGCTGCACCTTGAGCGTCGTCTGTGGATGTTGCGAACATCTGACATACACGTTTTTGATTACTACATGATAGTTCGGTGCGCAATACTTAATGGCTTAGAAGCAAGGCGCCGAAGACGTTTTGAAAACGTCGCAGAACATAAGAGATGTTCAAGGAAGATGAAATTGAGATTTCATGCTCGTGCCCTTGTTGAGAGATATAAGACCTCCGACAAGATTCTTTGCCTACAAAGTAAAGGAGAAAAGCTCAAAATCGTTGAGCATGTTCTCAGATTTTCTGAGTACAACAATCGCTTGAATCAAGTGGGAGTTAATCTTCCAGATGAGATAATGATGGTTCTCCAAAGTCACTGCCACTAAGCTACTAGAGATTCGTGGTGAACTATAACATATCAAGGATAGATACAATGATCCTTGAGCGATTCGCGATGTTTGACACTGCGAAAGTAGAAATCAAGAAGGAGCATCAATAGTTGATGGTTAGTAAAACCACTAAAGTTTCATGAAAGGCAAGGGCTAGAAGGGATACTTCATGAAACGGCAAAACAGTTGCTGCACTAATGAAGAGACCCAAGATTAAACCCAAACCCGAGACTAAGTGCTTCTGTTATGAGGGGAACGGTCACTGAGGCGGAGCTATCCTAGATGCTTGGTAGATAAGAAGGCTGGCAAAGTCAACAGAAGTATATTTGATATACATGATGTTGATGTGTACTTTACTAGTACTCCTAGTAGCGCGAGGGTATTGGATACCGGTTCGGTTACTAAGTGATTAGTAACACGAAATGAAAGCTACAGAATAAACGAAGACTAGCTAAAAGCGAGGTGACGATACGTGTTGGAAGTGTTTCCAAGGTTGATATGATCAAACGTCGCACGCTCCCTCTACCATCGGGATTGGTGTTAAACCTAAATAATTGTTATTTGGTGCTTGCGTTAAGCATGAACATGATTGGATCGTGTTTATTGCAATACGATTTTTCATTTAAAAAGAATAATGGTTACTCTATTTGCCTGAATAATCACCTTCAATGGTTTATTGAATCTCGATCGTAGTGTTACACATGTTCATGATATTGGTGCCAAAAGATACAAGGTAATGATGATAGTACCACTTACTTGTGGAAATGCTGCTAGAGTCGTGTTGGTATAAATTGCATGAAGAGGCTCTATACTGATGGATCTTTATACTCACTTGATTTTGAATCACTTGTGACATGCAAATCATACCACATGAGCAAGGCCTTGTTTTCATTGACATGAGACAAGATAGTAAATTGTTGGAAGTAATACATTTTGATGTATGCAGTCCAATGGATGCTGAGGCACGCAGTGGATATCATTATGTTCTTACTTCAATGACGATTTGAGTAGATACAGGAGTATTTACTTAATGAATCACAAGTCTAAAATATTGAAAAAGTTCAAATCTGTTTCAGAGTGAAGTTCGTCGTAACAAGAGGATAAATTGTCTACAATATGATCATAGAGATGAATATCTGAGTTGCGAGTTTTGGTACACAGTTAAGACAATGTGGAAGTTATTTCGCAATTCATGCCACCAAGAACACCATGGTGTGATGGTATCATAGCCGCGACCTATTCGATATGGTGCATGCTATGATGTCTCTTATCGAATTACCACTATCATTTATGGGTTATGCATTAGAGACAACCGCATTCACTTTAAATAGGGCACCGCGTAAATCCGTTGAGATGACACAGTATAGACTGAGGTTTAGAGAAATCTAAGTTGTCGTTTCTTGAAAGTTTGGGGCTACGACACTTATGTGAAAAAGTTTCAGTCTGATAAGCTCGAACCCAAAGCGGATAAATGCATCTTCATAGGATATCCAAAACAGTTGGGTACATCTCCTATCTCAGATCTGGAAGCAAAGTGTTTGTTTCTAGAAAATGGGTCCTTTCTCGAGGAAAAGTTTATCTCGAAAGAATTAAGTGGGAGGGTGATAGAACTTGATGAGGTTATTGAACCATCACTTCAACTAGTGTGTAGCAGGGCGCAGGAAGTTGTTCCTGTGGCACCTACACCAATTGAAGTGGAAGCTGATGATAGTGATCATTGAGCATCAGATCAAGTTACTACAGACCTCATAGGTTGACAAGATCGCGTACTACTACAGAGTGGTACGGTAACCCTGTCTTGGAGGTCATGTTGTTGAACAACAATGAACCTACGAGCTATGGAGAAGCGATGGTGGGCCCGGATTCCGACAAATGGCTGGAGGCCATGAAATCCGAGAGAGGATCCATGTATAAAACAAAGTGTATACTTTGGAAGAACTACTTGATGGTAGTAAGACTATTAAGTAAAGATGGATCTTTAAAAGTAAGACAGACGATGATGGTGACTACTCACTATTAAGAAAAGCTCGACTTGTCACAAAGATGTTTTCGACAAGATCAAAGAGTTGACTATGATGAGACTTTCTCACTCATAGCGATGCTAAAAGTCTGTTGAAATTATGTTAGTAGTTGTTGCATTATTTATGAAATATTGCACATAGGATGTCAAAACATTATTTCCTCGACGGTTTCCTTGAGGAAAGGTTGTATGTGATACAACCAAAAGATTTTGTCGATCCTAAGGATACTAACAAGTATGCAAGCTCCAGCGATCCTTTTATGGACTGGTGCAAGCATCTCGGAGTTGGAATATACGCTTTGATGTGATGATCAAAGCTTTTGGGTTTGTACAAGGTTTATGAGAAACTTGTATTTCCAAAGAAGTGAGTGGGAGCACTGTAGTATTTCTGATAAAGTATATGTGGTTGACATATTGTTGATCAGAAGTAATGTAGAATTTCTGTAAAGCATAAAGGTTGTTTGAAAGGGGGTTTTCAAAGGAAGACCTGGATAGAGCTACTTGAACATTGAGCATCAAGATCTATGGAGATAGATCAAAATGCTAAACATAACTTTCAAATGAAATGCATGCCTTGACAAGTTTTTGAAGGAGTTCAAAATAGATCAGCAAAGAAAGAGTTCTTGGTTGTGTTGTAAGGTGTGAATTTGAGTAAGACTCAAAAGCCTGACCATGGCAGAAGAAAGAGAAAGGACGAAGACTCTACAGTATGCCATGCTGTGTACCGCACCTGATGTGTGCCTTGCTATAAGTCTGTTAAGAGGTACACAGAGTGATCCAGGATTGAATCACTGATCAGCAGTCAAAGTTATCCTTAGTAACTAATGGACTAAGGAATTTTTCTCGATTATGGAGGTGTTTAAAGAGTTCGTCGTAAAGGGTTACGTCGATGCAAGCTTTGACACTAATCCGAATATCTATGAGTAGTGAAACGGATTTGTATGGTAGAGTAGATATTTGGAATATTTCCGAATAGCACATAGTAGCAGCATCTATAAGATGACATAAAGATTTGTAAAGCTCACTCGGATCTGAAAGGCTTCAGAACCGTCGACTAAAACTTCTCTCACAAGCAAGACGTGATCAAACCCCAGAACTGTAAGGGTGTTGGATTCGTTAGAATCACATAGTGATGTGGACTAGATTATTGACTCTAGTGCAAGTGGGAGACTGTTGGAAATATGCCCTAGAGGCAATAATAGAATAGTTATTATTATATTTGTTTGTTCATGATAATCGTTTATTACCCATGCTATAATTGTATTGATTGGAAACACAATACTTGTGTGGATACATAGACAAAACACTGTCCCTAGTAAGCCTCTAGTTGACTAGCTCGTTGATCAAAGATGGTCAAGGTTTCCTGACCATAGGCAAGTGTTGTTACTTGATAACGGGATCACATCATTAGGAGAATCATGTGATGGACAAGACCAATACTATGAACGTAGCATACTGATCATGTCGTTTTATTGCTATAGTATTCTGCGTGTCAAGTATTTGTTCCTATGACCATGAGATCATATAATTCACTGGCACCGGAGGAATACCCTGTGTGTATCAAACGTCACAACATAACTGGGTGACTATAAAGATTCTCTACAGGTATCTCCGAAGGTGTCCGTTGGGTTAGTATGGATCAAGACTCGGATTTGTCACTCCGTGTGACGGAGAGGTATCTCGGGGCGTGATACGTCTCCAACGGATCTATAATTTTTGATGGTTCCATGCTATTATCTTGTCAACTTTGGATGTTTTATATGCATGAATATGCTATTTTATATCTTTTTTTGGACTAACCTATTAACTTAGTGCCAAGTGCGAGTTTCTGTTTTTTCCGTGTTTTCGGCCCATTTTCAGACGGAGTCCAAATGGAATGAAACTTTACGATGATTTTTTTAGACGAAAAGAGACCCCCGAAGCTTTTGAAAGAAGGCCAGAAGAGCCACGAGGGAGTCACAAGCCCTGACACCGCTACCCCCCCTAGGTGGTGGGGACCAGGCTTGTGACCTCCTTGTGGGCCCAACCAACGTAATTCCACCGCCATAAATTCCTATAAATCCAGAAACCCCCAAAAAGAAACCTAGATTGGGAGTTCCGGCGCCTCAAGCCTCTGTAGCCACCAAAAACCAATCTGGAGCCCGTTCCGTCACCCTGCCGGAGGGGGAATCCATCTCCGGTGGCCATCTTCATCATCCCGGCGATCTACATGACAAGGAGGGAGTAGTTCTCCCTCGGGGCTGAGGGTATGTACCAGTAGCTATGTGTTTGATCTCTCTCTCTCTCTCTCTCGTGTTCTTGAGATGTCTTGATCTCGATGTACCATGGGCTTTGCTACTATAGTTGGATCTTATGATGTTCTTCCCCCTCTCCCTCTTGTAATGAATTGAGTTTCCCCTTTGGAGTTATCTTATCGGATTGAGTCTTTGAGAACACTTGATGTATGTCTTGCACGTGTCTATCTCATGTGATCAACTTGCGGGTTTGTGACAATTGGGAACCTATGCATATGGGTTGGCACACGTGGATTCATGTGAGTACTTGATGTATGTTTTGGTGATCAACTTGCGGGTTCGTGACATTGGGAACCTATGCACAGGGGTTGGCACACGTTTTGACTCTATGGTAGAAACTTTGGGGCACTCTTTGAAGTTCTATGTGTTGGTTGAATAGATGATTCTGAGATTATGTGATGCATATCGTATAATCATGCCCACGGATACTTGAGGTGACAATGGAGTATCTAGGTGACATTAGGGTCTTGGTTGATATGTATCTTAAGTTGTTATGCTAGTACGAACTCTATGATGGATCGAACGGAAAGAATAGCTTCGTGTTATTTTACTACGGACTCTTGAAGAGATCGATCAGAAAGAATAAATTTGTGGTGGTTTCGTACCCGACAATAATCTCTTCGTCTGTTCCCCGCTATTAGTGACTTTGGAGTGACTCTTTTTTGCATGTTGAGGGCTAGTTATATGATCCTATTATGTTATCATTGTTGAGAGAACTTCACTAGTGAAAGTATGAACCCTAGGCCTTGTTTCCACGCATTGCAATACCGTTCGTGCTCACTTTTACCATTTGTTACCTTGCTGTTTTTGTAATTTCAGATTAAAAAAACCTATATCTACCATCCATATTGCACTTGTATCACCATCTCTTCGCCGAACTAGTGCACCTGTACAACTTACCATTGTATTAGGTGTGTTGGGGACACAAGAGACTCTTTGTTATTTGGTTGCAGGGTTGCTTGAGAGAGACCATCTTCATCCTACGCCTCCCGCGGATTGATAAACCTTAGGTCACCCACTTGAGGGAAAATTGCTACTGTCCTACAACCCTCTGCACTTGGAGGCCCAACAACGTCTACAAGGAGAAGGTTGCGTAGTAGACATCAAGCTCTTTTCTGACGCCGTTGCCGGGGAGGTTAGCGCTTGAAGGTATATCTTTAGATCTTGCAATCGAGTCTTTTAGTTTCTTGTTCTTTCGCTGAAAATTACAAAAAAATGGAATTGAGGATGCATCATATGCTCCATCTTTTCAATGTCTTTCGTGAGCATGATGGGAAGGAAAATTGTGCTCAAGTGCTGAAAGAAGAATTACATAGAATGCTTGGCATAGAATATGTGAATGATGAGCATGATTGCAATGTTGTTAGCATGAATTCTTTGAATACCCATGATGCTAATGATATGCAAAGCCACAAGCTTGGGGATGCTATATTTGATGAAGATGATCTTTTTAGTTCTTCCACTTTGAATGATCAAAATCATTTTGATGAAAGCATGCCCCCTATCTATGATGATTATTGTGAGGACACTTATGCTTTGAAGAAAAGGGATGATAAAACTTGTCATGCTTTCGAAAACCCCTTTGCTAAACCTTTCTTTTTCATTGTGGACACAATTTGTAGTGCTCAAGTCTTTTACGATACTCCCACTACTATTCTTGAGAATAGAATTCCTTATGTGGAGAGTAGTAAAATTTCTATGCTTGTAGATCATGAAAAGAATGCTTTAGGTTCTGGTTATATTGTTGAATTCATTCATGATGCTACTGAAAATTACTATGAGAGAGGGTCATATGCTTCTGCTTATTGCAATAGTATCAAGCCTCCTCTCCATGTGTTGAAATTTTTGAAGCTATGCTTGTTTTCCCTTCCTATGTTAGTTGATTCTTGCTCCAATAAATTGTTTGATCACAAAATCCCTATGCATAGGAAGTGGGTTAGACTTAAATGTGCTAACCATTTGCTCCATGATGCTCTCGTTTGTTTCAATCCTTACCTTTTACGTGAGCATCATTGAAATCAATGCCTAGCTAAGGGTGTTAAACGATAGCGCTTGTTGGGAGGCAACCCAATGAATAAATTTTTCTTTGCTTTTTGCTTCCTGTTTTGTTTTCTCCACACCATCATATTTCTGTTATGATTGTGTCTTTTTTGTTTCTTTTTGTGTTTGTGCCAAGAAAAATCGTTATGATTAGTCTTGGTGATGATTGTTTGATCATGCTGGAAAAAGACAGAAACTTTCTACTCACGAAAAGAATTTTCATTTTTATTATGTAAGAGATTTTGAGTTGATTCTTTTTGCTGCTGATTTCTATGCAGTTTCTTCAGACTGTCGTAATTTTTCAGATTTTTTGAAGTACCAGAAGTATACGAAGTATACAGATTGCTACAGACTGGTCTGCTGTTAACAGAGTCTGTTTTTTGTTGAGTTGGTTACTTATTTTGATGAAACTATGGATAGTATCGGAGGGTACTAGCCATGGAAAAGTGACAATACAGCAACCCAACACCAACATAAGTAGAATTTAAGTTTGCTACAGTACCTAAGGAAGTGGTGATTTGCTTTCTTACACTAATGATATCACGAGTTTCTGTTTAAGTTTTGTGTTGTGAAGTTTTCAAGTTCTGGGTGAAGTTCTTATGGACAAAGAGATAAAGAGTGGCAAGAGCTCAAGCTTGGGGATGCCCAAGGCACTCCAAGTTGATTCAAGGATGCTGAAAAAGCCTAAGCTTGGGGATGCCCCGGGAAGGCATCCCCTCTTTCGTCTTCAATCCATCGGTAATGTTACTTGCAGCTATATTTTTATTCACCACATGATATGTGTTTTGCTTGGAGTGTCTTGTATCGTAGGAGTATTTTATTTTTGTTGTATCACAATCATCCTTGCTGCGCACCTAGAGAGAGAGACATGCACTCACCGTGATTTTGTCGAGCTTCACTTATATCCTTTGGTAGACAATTCATCTCACATGTGCTTCACTTATATCTTTTGAGCTAGATACTTTTGCTCCATGTGCTTCACTTATATCTTTTAGAGCGCAGCGGTGCGTGGCTTGGTAGTTGATCTATGCTTTGAAATTAGTCTCAAAGGGGTAGTTATCCAAAGGGATACGAAAACTTCCACCTTCATGTACATTGAATAGTTAGAGAAGTTTGATTCATCTCAATTAGTTTTGAGTTGTGGTTTTGGTAATATTGAAGTCATGCTAGTAAGGTGTTGTGGATCTAGAAATACTTGTGTTGAAGTTAGTGATTCCCGTAGCATGCACGTATGGTGAACCGCTATGTGATGAAGTCTGAGCATGATTAGTCTTTTGATTGTCATCCTTTGCGTGACGGTCGGGATCGCGCGATGGTTTATACCTACCAACCCTTCCCCTAGGAGTATGAGTTGAATGCTTTGTTTCGATTACTAATAAAACTTTTGTAACAAGTACATGAGTTCTTCATGAATAATGTTGAGTCCATGGTTTAGATGCACTTTCACCTTCCACCATCACTATCTTCTTAGTGTCGTGCAACTTTCGCCGGTGCACAAAACCCACCATTAGCCTCCCTCAAAACAGCCACCATACCTACCTACTATGGCTTTTTCCAAGTCATTCCGAGATATATTGCCATGCAACTACCACCATGACATGTGCCACCACGTCTACATTGCCATTGCATGATCGTAAGATAGCTAGCATGATGTTTTCATTAATGTCTATGCCATGCTAGATCATTGTCACGGTACACTACCGAAGGCATTTCATATAGAGTCATCATTGCTCTAAGTTTTGAGTTGTAAGTGTGATGATCATCATTGATGGAGCATTGCCCCATGTGAGGAAATAAAAGAAGCCAGCGAAGCCCATTTACAAAAAAGAGGCCAAAGATGCCCACCAAAAAAAAGACGCCAAAGAGCCCACCAAAAAATGAGAGAAAAGGAGAGAAGGGACAATGCTACCACTTTTCCACACTTGTGCATATTAAGCACCATGATCTTCATGATTGAGAGTCTCTTGTTTTGTCACCACCATATAGCTAGTGGGAAATTTTCATTATATAACTTGGCTTGTATATTCCTATGATGGGCTTCCTCAAAATTGTGTTAGGTCTTCGTGAGCAAGCAAGTTGGATGCACACCCACTAGTTTTCTTTAAGAGCTTTCACATACTCCTAGCTCTAGTGCATCATTTGTATGGCAATCCCTACTCATTCACGTTGATATCTATTGATGAGCATCTCCATAGCTCATTGATATGCCTAGTCAATGTGACCATCTTCTCCTTGTTTTCCTTGCAACCTCCACCACACTCCACACCACTTATAGTGCTAAAACCATGGCTCACGCTCATGTATTGCGTGAGAGTCGAAATTTTTTGAGAAAGTAAAGGTGTGAAAACAATTACTTGACCAATACCGGGGTTGTGCATGATTTAAATTTGTTGTGCAAGGATGATAGATTATAGCGAGACTATATGCTTTTGTAGGGATAACTTTCTTTTGGCCTTGTTATTTTGAAAGTTCATGATTACCTTGCTAGTTTCCTTGAATTATTATTGTTTCCACGTCAATAGCAAATTGTTGTTTTGAATCTAACGGATCTGAACATTCATGTCACGTGAGAGAAGTTACAATGGACAACTATGCTAGGTAGCATGCAACATATTTTTTTAATTCTTTATCACTTCCCTACTCGAGGACGAGCAGGAGTTAGGCTTCGGGATGCTTGATACGTCTCCAACGAATCTATAATTTTTGATGGTTCCATGCTATTATCTTGTCAACTTTGGATGTTTTATATGCATGAATATGCTATTTTATATCTTTTTTCGGACTAACCTATTAACTCAGTGCCAAGTGCCAGTTTATGTTTTTCTGTGTTTTTGGCCCATTTTCAGACGGAGTCCAAATGGAATGAAACTTTACGATGATTTTTTTTGGACCAAAAGAGACCCCGAAGCTTTGAAAGAAGGCCAGAAGAGCCACGAGGGAGTCACAAGCCCTGACGCCGCCACCACCCCCCTAGGTGGTGGCGACCAGGCTTGTGACCTCCTTGTGGGCCCAACCGACGTAATTCCACCGCCATAAATTCCTATAAATTCATAAACCCCCAAAAAGAAACCTAGATCGGGAGTTCCGCCGCCGCAAACCTCTGTAGCCACCAAAAACCAATCTGGAGCCCGTTCCGGCACCCTGCCGGAGGGGGAATCCATCTCCGGTGGCCATCTTCATCATCCCGGCGATCTCCATGACGAGGAGGGAGTAGTTCTCCCTCGGGGTTGAGGGTATGTACTAGTAGCTATGTGTTTGATCTCTCTCTCTCTCGTGTTCTTGAGATGTCTTGACCTCGATGTACCATGGGCTTTGCTACTATAGTTGGATCTTAGGATGTTCTTCCCCCTCTCCCTCTTGTAATGAATTGAGTTTCCCCTTTGGAGTTATCTTATCGAATTGAGTCTTTGAGAACACTTGATGTATGTCTTGCACGTGTCTATCTGCTGTGATCAACTTGCGGGGTTGTGACAATTGGGAACCTATGCATATGGGTTGGCACACGTGGATTCATGTGAGTACTTGATGTATGTTTTGGTGATCAACTTGCGGGTTCGTGACATTGGGAACCTATGCACAGGGGTTGGCACACGTTTTGACTCTATGGTAGAAACTTTGGGGCACTCTTTGAAATTCTATGTGTTGGTTGAATAGATGATTCTGAGATTATTTTATGCATATCGTATAATCATGCCCACGGATACTTGAGCTGACAATGGAGTATCTAGGTGACATTAGGGTCTTGGTTGATATGTATCTTAAGGTGTTATTCTAGTACGAACTCTATGATGGATCAAATGGAAAGAATAGCTTCGTGTTATTTTACTACGGACTCTTGAATAGATTGATCAGAAAGAATAACTTTGTGGTGGTTTCGTACCCGACAATAATCTCTTCATTTGTTCCCCGCTATTAGTGACTTTGGAGTGACTCTTTGTTGCATGTTGAGGGCTAGTTATATGATCCAATTATGTTATCATTGTTGAGAGAACTTCACTAGCGAAAGTATGAACCCTAGGCCTTGTTTCCACGCATTGCAATACCGTTCGTGCTCACTTTTACCATTTGTTACCTTGCTGTTTTTGTAATTTCAGATTACAAAAACCTATATCTACCATCCATATTGCACTTGTATCACCATCTCTTCGCCGAACTAGTGCACCTATACAACTTACCATTGTATTAGGTGTGTTGGGGACACAAGAGACTCTTTGTTATTTGGTTGCAGGGTTGCTTGAGAGAGACCATCTTCATCCTACGCCTCCCGCGGATTGATAAACCTTAGGTCACCCACTTGAGGGAAAATTGCTACTGTCCTACAACCCTCTGCACTTGGAGGCCCAACAATGTCTACAAGGAGAAGGTTGCGTAGTAGACATCAAGCTCTTTTCTGACGCCGTTGCCGGGGAGGTTAGCGTTTGAAGGTATATCTTTAGATCTTGCAATCGAGTCTTTTAGTTTCTTGTTCTTTCGCTGAAAATTACAAAAAAATAGAATTGAGGATGCATCATATGCTCCATCTTTTCAATGTATTTCGTGAGCATGATGGGAAGGAAAATTGTGCTCAAGTGCTGAAAGAAGAATTACATAGAATGCTTGGCATAGAATATGTGAATGATGAGCATGATTGCAATGTTGTTAGCATGAATTCTTTGAATACCCATGATGCTAATGATATGCAAAGCCACAAGCTTGGGGATGCTATATTTGATGAAGATGATCTTTTTAGTTCTTCCACTTTGAATGATCAAAATCATTTTGATGAAAGCATGCCCCCTATCTATGATGATTATTGTGAGGACACTTATGCTTTGAAGAAAAGTGTTGTACGTGTGCTGAACGCGGAGGTGCCGTCCGTTCGGCACTAGATCGGAGCGGATCGCGGGACGGATCGCGGGACGGTTCGTGGGACGGTTCGCGGGGAGGATCGAGGGACGTGAGGATGTTCCACTACATCAACCGCGTTTCTTAACGCTTCCTGCTGTGCGATCTACAAGGGTACGTAGATTCAAATCTCCTCTCGTAGATGAACATCACCATGATAGGTCTTCGTGCGCGTAGGAAATTTTTTGTTTCCCATGCGACGTTCCCCAACACACTGTGCCTCCACACCGCTCCAAACGGGGATTAGCATCCACAAGCGTGGGAACTTCGGGATACATCGTCGTCTTTGAATGCCTCGGTTATCTCTTACCCGAGCCTTTTACTTATGCACTTTACTTTGTGATAGCCATATTGTTTCTTGTTATATATCTTGCTATCACTCAGTTGTTTATATTGCTTAGCGTAAGTTATTGGTGCACACAGGTGAGCCTAGTTGTTTTAGGTTTTGTGCTTGACAAATTAAACGCTAGTTTTATTCTGCATTTGTTCAAGCCTAAACCGTAATTATTTTAAAGCTCCTATTCACCCCCCGTCTAGGCGACATCCACGTCCTTTCAGCTGCCTTGAGTTATATTCGAAGGATTTATCCAGAAGCACTTCTTGAAGTCCATTTATAGCTTTCAAGGAGTTTATGTGATGACAAAGAGTGGATTCAAGTTGATCAACACATAAAGCAGAGAAGATGTACCGTGTGGGATCAAGTGATCTCACGGTATGGTAAGCATTGTGCATTGCACTTTTGTGTACTAACCCATGATCTTTTTGTGTGGTAGTTTTATGAGAGGTTGGGTGTTTTTCCATGGGCTTGTATCAAGACGAGAGCTCATATAATCCATGGAGGATGGCATCAAGTGGTTATTTCCATCAAGGTTGTGTTGTGCAAGTTCAAGTGGATTATCACGAAGAGATCACATGCTTGAAGCCTGCCGTCCATTATGATGATAATGGACATGTGAGGATGCGCCGAAGAGAGGTTCATCCATAGTGGAGTATAGGGAAACAATCTACTAGTCTTCATCGAGTCGGTGCAATAAAAAGACGATCCATCTTGAGGAGGACAAGATTGTCACCATGTAGCTCAAATGGACTATGCACTAGGCAAAGTTTTGTCCTTGTTAGTTGGGAGACCCGGTTATAGGATCAATTATCAAACTATCAAGGGGAGCTCTCAAGCGAGTAGCTTGATAGTATCGTTCGTTGAGAGCTCAAACCATTGCTTTCTTGACATCATCATCTTTCTTGGTTCTTGTTTGGCTTTTCACTATGTGGGTTTTGGAGCTTACGGTCTTCATCGTGATAAGCTCAAGTTCATCGAAGACGAATTTCGTATGCATCATATTTGAGTTTTTGGTGTTGGAGATTTTGCGAGATCAAATTTGGGAAGGTCATATTCTTTATCCCAGTTGCATTTATTCTTCATTGCTTGTTCTAGTGCAAGGCATCACCTAGTGGCTGCTTGGGTGAAGTTTGGGCCAGCCCACGGTAAGATTCATTGTTTCTTTTGTTCTTTTTCCTTTTATTTTTTCTAATTCTCTTTTTTTTCCTTTTTGTTTTTGTTTCTTCCCTTTTGTGTATTATACAAAAGTTCACTGTGTGTTACAAAAAAAGTTCCTCGTATATTAATAAAATGTTCGTGGTATATTACAAAGAATTTAAAATTTTCCATACAAATGTTCAGCATATATTTGAAATTTATTCAGTGTATATTACACAAATGTTTAATTTGTATTTCAAAATTATTCAACATATTTACAAAACGTTCAATGTGAATTACGTCCGTCCCAAATTATAAAACGTTGCTTAATTCTCGAAAAATAACTACTTCTACCTGAAGCACACGAGCATAAGGGCTCTCTGTGAAGACGGCCCTCTCGTCCCAATGCATCAACAAGGATGGCCCCCGTGCCTTGTTTTCTAGGTCAGGCGTCCTAGAAGGTCCATTAGTCCTAAATAAAGTCTTGAACCGGGTCAGTGGGCTAATGTGTAAACATAGGCCCATTTCCAGTTTTAGCTATCCCGGATCGGCGACACTTGTGTCAGGGGAGCTTCTATGTGCCGCTTATTGCGGCAGACTGTCGATGCACAGGCGAGCGACTGGGCCGCCTTGCTACCGCACGAGCGGTTCTGTTCGGTGAAGTGATCGAGCACTATAGGATAAATTTGCCACATAAAAACATGAATTACGAGGGATCAATCCTATCTGCCGCCGCAAACGCACAGGTGAGCGACTGGGCCGGCTTGCTGCTGCACGAGCAGACCTATTCGAAGAAGTGATCCAGCACTGTAGGATAAATTCGCCCTATTTATCCTATAGTGTTTGAAGAAGTGATCGGGCAACGTAGGATAAATTCGCCACATAAAAACATGCATTACGAGGGATCTGACCTCGAACAAGAGACTTAAGGCATTAGAACTTGTTGTGCTAGCCAATGGAGATAATCAGCTGGAATGATTACATTGCAGCGCAAGTTTAAAAGAACAAACAACCACGCATACAAATTATTTTTCTTTGCTTATGATTTTTCCTTGTTTGTGTTCTCGATCTTTTTTGCTCGAAATTACAAATAATGTTCTCGATACTGAGTTTTCTAAAATTCAAATTAATGTTCGTGATTTCACAAATTATTCGTAAATTTGAAAAATTGTTCAGGATATCGGGTTTTTTAACATCTCGGACAAATTTTCAAAGGTTTCAGAAAAATATTTATTTTAACAGGGAACAATTTTCTAAAATACTTGAACTTTTTAGTTCGTGAATTAAAATGCAAACATATTATGAAATTATAAACTTTTCTAATTATTGAACATTTTTCGAAAATAAGGAAACAAATGTTTTTTTTTTGGAATTTCTGAAAAAAATTATACAATTATGAGCATTTCTGGAATTGTGAACCAATTATGAAACCACGAACATTTTTCAAATTCTAAACAAATTTTGAAATTCGTGAACAAAATTATAAAATTGTGAACATTTTTTGAATTGTCAACACATTTTCAAAGATGAAAAAATTTCAAATTCGTGAACAAAATTATAAAAGTGTGAACATTTTTTCGAATTGTGAAGAAATTTTAAAACCACAAACATTTTTCGAATTGTGAACAAATTTTGAACATGAAGAAATTTCAAAATCTTCATCAAAATTATAAAATTATGATCATTTTTCCCATTGTGAACAAATTTGGAAACTGTATATATTTTTTGAATGGTGAATAATTTATTTTTTAAAAAATGAACAAATTTTGAAACTGTGAACATTTGTTAAAAAGTAAACTTGACAAAAATAAAAGATATAAAAAGAAAAAGCAAATAAATGAAAACAGGAGAGAAAAAAAGAAGAAAAATAAATAGAAATCAAATAAAAAAATGGAAACTACAAAGAGAAAAAGAAACAGAAAAAGGACAAAAAAGAACAAAAACCGAAACTGCCGCCTGTAGAGAGATGGGCCGATCCAGTTGAATTGTGAATAAATTTTAAATTTTTTAAAAATGAACAAATTTTGAAACGTTGAACATTTGTTAAAAATAAACTTGACAAAAAGAAAAGATATAATAAGAAAAAGAGCAAAAATCAAAACATGAGAGGAAAAGAAAAAAGAAAGAAGGAAAATAAATAGAAAACAAATAAACAAAAATGAAAGCTACAAAGAAAAAAAGAAACAGAAAAAGTACAAAAAAGAACAAAAACAGGAACTGCCTGCAGAGAGAGATGGGCCGGTCCAGTTGATCGCGTCCCTGTGCGCGTTTGCCTGACTATTTCACGCAAACAGCGGTTTTCCTTGTGTCAGCTGCAAAACGGTGGACTTGATTCTAGAGAAAAGAAGAAGCAGACGGCGACTTTAATCTTGCTCCCAACGTATCGCCCACAGCCCTCCACGTCTCCCGCACCATCCTTTATTGCCAGCACCGTCTCTATCCCCTGCAAACCCCCGCTTGCATCCATCCCCATCGCCGCCGGCGCTTCCTCCCGGGCCTCCTTCCCCTCACGCACAGCGTACGATGGCGGCCATGAAGGTGGTGAGGAACCTCGACCTGGAGCGGTACATGGGCAGGTGGTACGAGATCGCGTGCTTCCCGTCCAGGTTCCAGCCCAAGGACGGCGCCAACACGCGCGCCACCTACACGCTCGACCCGGACGGCGCCGTCAAGGTGCTCAACGAGACCTGGACCGGCGGCCGCCGGGGACACATCGAGGGCACCGCCTTCCGCGCCGACGACGCCGGCGACGAGGCCAAGCTCAAGGTCAGGTTCTACGTGCCCCCCTTCCTCCCCGTCTTCCCCGTCACCGGCGACTACTGGGTGCTCCACGTCGACGACGCCTACCAGTACGCGCTCGTCGGCCAGCCCTCCCGGAACTACCTCTGGGTACGCACGACGCCACAGCTTCGCTAGATTTTGCCGAATTTCGATTGAATTGCAATGGCGGCGGCGGTAGATCGGTAACCAATCTGATCTGATCTCTGCCATGGCGTGGGCGTATCGGTGTGTGTAGATCTTGTGCAGGCAGCCGCGGATGGACGAGGGCGTGTACAACGAGCTGGTGGAGAGGGCCAAGGAGGAAGGGTACGACGTGAGCAAGCTCCGGAGGACGCCGCACCCGGAGCCGACGCCGGAGAGCCAGGATGCCCCCAAGGACGGCGGGCTGTGGTGGATCAAATCCCTCTTTGGAAAGTAGGTTGGTGCCCATGCCAAAGCACAAAGAAAGTGGGTGCCGCTCGCTCCCGTACCAGCTGGTGTGCCGTGTACAGTTCAGTCTAGTACTATGTTCGTGGCTGCAGGGAATATGAAGATGTTTAGTTACCCGTGTGTTTGCTTGTTCGTGTTCAAAATGTACAACACACTTTGCGGAATAATTTGCGTGCCAGGGTTGGGACAAATTCACTGTTCTGATCCACGTTGTGTGAGCTCGTTTTGAAAAGGTTTCACGTCTTGACCCTTTTAAAAACGACATAAACCGTGGCGTTGCAGGTAAAAAAAAAAACACCATGCGAACTGACGTTTTCTGCTCCACACTCGTACGTCTAACAAGCTCGCCTAGGCAGAAACGCCACCGCGTTGCTGTCCACACACTTTCTGGCGTATCAGCCCAAGTCAACAAAGCTGGCAGTGAGTGACTTGTGCCTGCTGTTAAATTGTGATCCCAATTCTATTGTATTAGATGAGACATAGTATAAATGGTGTGGGCCTTTGCGTTGGTACCGACGCGTACGAGTACAACTCGTTTACTTGTTTTTCAAGGACTTTCATGTATTACCCCTCATATATATTCCATGTAGTCACATCTAAAGACGACAAGTCGTCTCGTGTTTGTAATACTTTTCTTTATAGTAATTGCGCCTTCGTGCGTCCGTGGTTTTCTCCCGCAAGGGTTTTCACGTAAAATCCGTGTCTTTCGTGTCTCGTTGATCTCGTTTTATCTAACAAGTGATATCAGAGCTATGGTTTAAGATACGAGATTTGAGACGAGAGCTAGGTTCGGCGTCGTGTGAGCCGCCGCTGAAGCGATCTGGCGATCCGAAGACAGATCGATTACGGAGCCGAGTTCGACAGGGAGTCGCTGCAGGCCGCCGCTGTTAAATCGCTGCCGCGGTTGCTGCGTTGTTTCTGCACAGTCTTATCCGATCCGTCGTGTCTGGATCGGTACGAGACGCGAGGCTGTTCCTGCTGCTTCACGCTCCCAACGCGTGGCTGTTCCTGCTGTTCCACACACCAAGCTGCTCGAGGTGAAGCCACCAGGCTCGAGTAGTACTCTACGCCGCTGCCTGCTGTGTTCCTGCGGCTGCTTGCACACATAGGAACCAGGATCCGATCAATCTCTCTCTCTCACGTTGAAGCAGTCAATCTCACGTAAAGGACTAGTACTAGTTTAGATTTGACTATTCTCTCCAATTGCTACATCCAGTGCCCAATACTACCAGGTGCTATTTTTTCAATAATTCTTTGATCTGTATATTAATTTTGTCAAGAATTTTTCTACCGGCTTGTACTACTTTGTGTACACAGATTTATCTACTCATGGCATCCATTAAGTACGATCTTCCGCTGCTGGACCGTGACACAAGGTTTACCCTATGGCAAGTCAATATGCGGGCGTTGTTGGCGCAGGCCGACTACGATGATGCACTGTACAGTTTTGGAAAGAATAGAATTGAGGATTGGACTTCTGAGGAGAAACGAAGGGACCGTAAGGCTTTGTCACAAATTCAACTCCATTTGCATGATAATATTTTGCAGGAAGTTTTGAGCGAGAAAACTACCGCCGCTCTATGGTTAAAAGTGGAAGGGATTTGCATGACAAAAGATCTCACCAACAAAAGTAAGAACGGACAGAGGGGCCGATCGCAATCCAGAGACAAGAAGCAGTCTTGCAGATATTGCAAGAGAGACGGGCATGACATCTCAGAATGTTTCAAGTTGCAGAACAAGAAAAAAAGGAATGGTACGTATAAACCGAAAGGTAACAAACAAGGTGAAAATTCTGCTAATGTTGCTCGTGATGATAGTTCCGATGATGCTCTTGTTGTTATTGCTGGATGTGCTGAGACCAATGATGAGTGGGTACTTGACACTGCGTGTACTTTTCATATGTGCCCGCATAGAGATTGGTTTACTACTTTTGATTCTACTACTGCCGCTGGTTCCGTTTTGGTTTTTGATAGTTCACCATGCAAGATTGAAGGCATTGGTTCCATTCGAATCAAGATGTTTGATGGCACAATCAGAACTTTGACAGATGTTCGGTATATTCCGAAGATGAAGAGAAATCTTATCTCTGTGAGTGCCCTTGATGCAACGTGGTACAAGTATTCAGGTGGAGATAGCGTTTTGAAGGTCACCAAAGGTTCTCTCATTGTGATGAAAGGTGACTTAAGTTCGACCAATGGTCTTTATTACCTTCGAGGTTCTACCATTTCAGGTAACGCTACTCCGGTTATTTCAAAGAATTCTGATTGTGATGCTTCTAACCTTTGGCATATGTGTCTTGGACATATGAGTGAACTTGGTTTGACAGAGTTAAATAAGAGAGGTCTTCTTAAAGGATACCAAACTGGTAAATTGAAATTTTGTGAGCAGTGTATCTTCGGCAAGCACAAGAGGGTGAAGTTCAACACTTCGACTCATACAACTAAAGGTATCCTTGATTATGTGCATTCTGATTTATGGGGACCATCTCGCAAAAGGTCATTAGGTGGTGCTCGTTACATGTTGACTATTATTGATGATTATTCGAGAAAGGTTTGGCCTTATTTATTGAAGCATAAATGGCAAGTTTTCTCAGCTTTTAAGGAGTGGAAGATTATGATTGAGAGACAAACTAAAAAGAAGGTAAAAATACTTCGCACTGATAATGGTATGGAATTCTGTTCTAAGCAATTTGGGAATTATTGCAAGTTTGAAGGCATTGTCAGACACCACACCGTTCCTTATACTCCTCAACAAAACGGTGTTGCTGAGCATATGAACATGACCATTATTTCCAGAGCCCGTTGCATGTTGTCCAATGCAGGTTTGCATAGGCGTTTTTGGGCTGAGGCCGCTTCCACTGCTTGTTATCTCATCAACCGTTCACCATATATTCCTCTTAATAAGAAAACTCTAATTGAGGTATGGTCTGGTTCACCTGCTGATTATTCACAGTTGAGAGTTTTTGGTTGCACTGCTTATGCTCATGTTGATAATGGGAAGTTGGAGCCTAGGGCTGTTAAGTGCATCTTTCTTGGTTACAAATCTGGTGTTAAAGGTTTTAAATTGTGGAATCATGATACACAAAAGATTGTCATTAGCAGGAACATTATCTTTAATGAATCTGCTATGTTACATGATCTTGCATCTACTAATGTTCCAATTGAGAGTGAACATCAGCCTACTATTCAGCAGACTATTGTTCAGGTGGAGCATGTTATTGATTCAGGTGATACTTCTGATAAGGAAAATGTTGATGCACATGATGAACCCGTATTTGATGATGAACATGTAACTCCAAATCAGCCTATTGTTCCACACAGTTGGAATCTCGCACGTGACAGAGTTAGGCGGGGTATTAATGCACCTGAGAGGTTAATTGAGGAGTGCAATATTGTTTCTTTTGCTTTATCTGTTGCAGAAGAAATTGAAGGTAATGCTGAGCTTTCTTCATATTCCGAGGCTATTATTTCTGCTGATAGTAATAAGTGGATGACTGCTATGCATGATGAGATGGAATCACTTGAAAAGAATGGCACTTGGGATTTGATAAGATTACCTAGAGAGAAGAAACCTATTCGTTGCAAGTGGGTTTTCAAAATAAAGGAAGGTGTTTCTCCCAATGATGAGACAAGATATAAAGCAAGGTTAGTTGCTAAAGGTTATAGCCAAATTCCAGGTATTGACTATAACGAAGTCTTTTCGCCTGTTGTGAAGCATAGCTCTATTCGCACTTTACTTAGTATTGTTGCCATGAATGATTTTGAGCTTGAACAATTGGATGTTAAAACTGCATTCTTACATGGAGAATTGGAAGAGGATATTTATATGGAACAACCTGAAGGTTTTGTTATTCCTGGAAAAGAAAAGTTTTTCTGTAAGTTAAAGAAATCTCTTTATGGATTGAAGCAATCCCCTCGACAGTGGTACAAGAGATTTGACACCTTTGTGCTCTCTCAAGGTTTCAATCGGTCTAATTATGATAGTTGTGTTTATTTGAAAACTGTCAATGGTTCAACTATTTATTTGCTCCTTTATGTTGACGATATGTTAATTGCTGCAAAGAGCATGTCAGAGATTGATGAACTAAAGAAGCAATTGAGTAATGAATTTGAGATGAAGGATTTGGGTGCAGCAAAGAAAATACTTGGCATGGAAATATCCAGAGATAGACCGTCTGGAAAATTATATCTCAGTCAGAAGGGATATATTGATAAAGTTCTTCGTCGTTTTAATATGCATAATGCCAAGCCAGCAAGTACTCCATTAGCTGCACACTTCAAATTATCATCAGCCTTATGTCCTGAGTCAGATGTAGATATTGAGTACATGTCTAGAGTTCCCTATTCAAGTGCAGTTGGTTCACTTATGTATTCCATGGTTTGTTCTCGTCCGGATTTATCTAATGCTCTGAGTGTTGTTAGTAGATACATGGCTAATCCTGGAAAAGAGCATTGGAATGCAGTTCAGTGGATTTTCAGATACCTGCGAGGTACTTCTAATGCTTATTTACAGTTTGGGAAAACTGGAGATGGACTTGTTGGTTTTGTTGATTCTGATTTTGCTGGTGATTTGGATAAGAGAAGATCGCTCACAGGTTATGTTTTCACCATTGGTGGTTGTGCTGTGAGTTGGAGAGCAACTTTGCAGTCCATTGTGGCTTGTTCCACTACTGATGCCGAGTATATGGCTATTTCTAAGGCATGCAAAGAAGCTATCTGGTTGAGAGGTTTGTACACTGAGCTTTGTGGAAATTCATCTTGCCCTACCATATTTTCTGACAGTCAAAGTGCTATATATCTTACAAAGAATCCAATGTATCACGAGAGAACAAAACACATTGATGTCAGATTTCACTATGTTCGAGATGTTGTTGCTAAAGGTGATTTGAAGGTATGCAAGATAAGTACTCATGATAATCCAGTTGATATGATGACAAAGCCAGTTCCAACCAATAGGTTTGAGCTTTGCTCAGGCTTAGTTGGTATTTCTCACTAGTCCTTTTGGACTTTGACGCACAAGGTGTTTATGATGATTTGGATGGAGTTATTCACTTTCTTCGACTACTGGAGGGAATTTGGCTCAAGGTGGAGATTGTTAAATTGTGATCCAAATTCTACCGTATTGGACTAGACGTAGTACAAACGGTGTGGGCCTTTGCGTTGGTACCGACGCGTACGAGTACAACTCGTTTACTTGTCCTCCAAGGACTCTCATGTATTGCCCCTCATATATACTCCATGTAGTCGCACCTAAAGACGGCAAGTCGTCTCGTGCTTGTAATACTCCTCCTTATAGTAATTGCGCCTTCGTGCGTCCGTGGTTTTCTCCCGCAAGGGTTTCCACGTAAAATCCGTGTCTCTCGTGTTTCGTTGATCTCGTTTTATCTAACACCTGCGTCTAGATATACTACTACTATTGTACTGTGTATCGTATCGCTATGCCTCAAGAGGAAACGGCCGGGAATCTTTGTGGGGCTGTGCGGGGCACATGCATGCACCCACCTTGTCGTTTTTGCATTGTCGTTCAGCGACTTTGTGTCAAAGTTGCTGCTGCGTGAGAGCAAGTACAATAAGATACAGTCAGCAGGCTGTAAGGATTAAAATACTATATTTTTGCTGAGTTGGATGAGAGAGAAGGGAAGCGGACTCTTCGTGAAGAGCCAGCTCTAGCACGTGCTCCTAGGTGTTTTGTGAGAATGAAAGGTGGGCCATATATGATAAAAGTAGTACTCTTTTGTAGCTAACTATTGTACAAGCTAGCTATAAGGTGGGCTATAAGATGACTTATAGTCAGCAGTTGGCTATACTATTAACCATGTTCTGAGCTAGCCAGGTATCGTAGATGGGCTGACCCCTATGTACTGCTACCTAGGCTAGGGAGGTAGCCACTATATGCATGCATGCATGCGCGCCGGCTGCTGCCTAGTGCCTGGATCGATCAGCATGTGCGGCGGTAAACGCGAGGTCGCTTGGCGTTGCTTAGAGCAAGTATAATAAGGTAGAGTGATTAGGCTGTAAGGATTAAAATACTACTCCCTCCGTCTCGAAATAAGTGTCTTAAGCTTAGTACAACTTTATACTCCCTCCGTTCCTAAATATAAGTCTTTCTAGAGATTCTACTAGAGGATTAGATACGGATGTATATAGACATACTTTAGAGTATAGATTCATTCATTTTTCTTCGTATATAGTCACCTTGTGAAATCGCTTAAAAGACTTGTATTTAGGAACGGAGGGAGTACTAGAGCTAGTACAAAGTGGAGACAATTATTTTGGGAGGGAGGGAGTATATTTTTGCTGAGTTGGATGAGAGAGAAGAGGAGAGAAGCGAAGCGGGCTCCAGCTCTAGCACGTGCTCCTAGGTGCTTTGCGAGAATGAAAGGTGGACCATATATGATAAAAGTAGTACTCTTTTATAGCTAACTATTGTACAAGCTAGCTATAAGATGGGCTATAAGACTGCTTATAGCCAGCAGTTGGCTATACTATTAACCATGCTCTAAGATGGTTGTAAACGCCAAGGTTCTTGGCGTTTCTAAGATGGTTGTAAACGTCGCGGTACGCTGGCATTTCTATGAAGACAGAAAACGCCACAATACTCTGGTATTTTATTGTTGACCTGCAATGTCACGGTTTATGACGTTTTTAAAAAGGTCAAAACGTAAAATCTTTTTAAAACGAGTTCGTTCTGTGAATTCTTTACAGAACGTGGTTCAAAACAATAATTTGTCTCATTTGTACAGTGTTTTGAAGCGTGTTTGGTTGTTCACATCTATTTTTGCCACTTTGCATATTTGTGCTCCTTTTCGAGAAGGAAATGTATGAATATCGCAAAGATATCAATTATACATGACTTTTGTTCTGAGATTAGGATACACATAGCCAAAAATAAAAACAAAGAGGCATATCACTGTGCCGTTGAATTTGTCGGGATTTTCAAATTTCTTTAGTCATTCTACTTCAAAATATATGGTATATTACATTTTTGCAAAGTCGAACCTCTTTAAATCTGATTAAATTTGTAAAGAAATATATTAAAATTCTTAATATCAAATCGGTGTTAAGGAAATGGATTTCCATATTTTTGTGTAATATTGTGGAAGTCGATGTTTTTGACTATGAACTTGGTTAAAAATATAGAAATTTGACTTCTCAAAAAACTAATAATTTTTATATTTTAAATTGATGGAGTTTTTAATTTGACCGGTGGGGGAATCGATGGATTACGTTTTATGTTTATTTATAATGGGGTTATTTGGTGGACCTTTTACGGTGTGATTCTATAGTACCTCATAATCAATCCTTATTTATGTCGAGATATTTTTTATAGTTGGTTGCGTGTAATTTATTTGGCTATAGTATCATATGGTGGCGTTGTTTTATGATGACAGGAGTCTACCATGGATTAATACACATTTATAGACCAGTTGCTGTTAATTGATTTGAAAAACAGTTGGCATGATCAAAACTACAAAACAGATCTAAAATTAAATATCTCAACCGAATGAAAGAGTTTTAAATTAGAAACATGAGGACCTAAAATAAATTAATATGAGAGCTCCTTGAAAAATTGTTGACTCGATCAAAATCGGGTGATTCAATTCTAAATTGAAGCCTCAATTAATTATGGAGATTTAAAAATTAGAAAACATGATGTATTGTATAAAAGAATTAATGAAAGAAATTATTGACCCGGTTAAAATTGGGTGACCAAATTTTAATTGGAGATCTCAATTGGTTCCGAGGCCTCCAATCCTAAGAGGTTTAGGGATGTACTCCCTCCATACGGAAATACTTGTCATAAGAATGGATGTTACTAGATGTATTTTAGTTCTAGATACATCCATTTTTATTCATTTGTACGACAAGTAATTACGGACGGAGGGAGTAGTATATAACCATCACCGAAAACAACATCTGGATTACATAGTGGTCCTCCAAAATCGATTATAGAGTGGTTGTCCAAAAGCCGAAAGAAACAATAAACAAGTGTTGTCGTTGTCCGATAAAAGATCGTAAGTTTACACCTTGAAGAAATTCCGAGCTCTTTAACCAGTCCATTGCCACGTAAAACCAATAAAGGCCAGACCTCGAATTTTTACCCTCGGAATCAAGACTCGATGCTCAAGTAACACCACAAAAAATGCAGTCCTTCACTGTCGTTGCCCCGCTTTCCGAGGCCGCTGTTGCAAGTCACCAAACATCTAACACACAATCTTCATCACAAACAATCCAGCCTTCCACCGAAACTTCAAGACTTTCAATCGTAGCTGCCATGATTTTCTCCACCTCTTGAGGCTGTGTTGGCCGATAATATTTGTGCTAATTGGGTCGGTTGCGGCCTTGTTTAGGAAAAATGTGAGTTAGATTGTTTGGTTCCATACTGATAACCTCGTTTTGGAGTGCAATGGTGAGCTTACGAGCACTTCCACAAGCACGATATAGATAGAAAATTAGTTTAACATAGTTTCACAAAATTAAACATAGTCTTAAACAAACCGTCCTGGGCTAAATAAACCAGGGAAGGGTGAACATTCTAGGCATCCACGAGAAAGGCCACATCGTCCTTCTTGCATCACCACTTTCATGTCGTCTTTGTTGAATACGATCACGTGTGTCAGGAGTCATCAACTTGAAAGTGACGAAGAGGACCCAACCCGAATCAAGGGTGATCCTTCCCTTGACTACCCAGATTGTCACTCTCCAGGTGCATCCGGTGTTGCTCTTGATTTTAAATTCCTGAGGGACGAGGAGGAAGTGCTTGGTGAAGTCCAGTGGCATCAGTAGGCACTCCAGGTTCGGTGCAAGGATGAGCTTGCAAGAGTGGATTGGCCCAGTCTCCACATGGAAATTTTTGAAGTTCCTTACCTGCTTGGTGGCGTTGTGAGCTTCACCACCTCCTTGCCCTACTCTTCAGGCGACATCACCTGCTTTCCCTTCTCTTCGGTCGAAACCACCTGCATGTCCTTGGCGTTCTCCGAAGGAGCATTCTCGATTTGCATTATTGTGAACATCATGAATAGAGGCCCATGGACAACACAAATGCAACACATCATAGTTGTTGATTTGTGTTGATTTGTCCCAACCACCTAGTCCAAAGCCCATTTATCCCCCACTACACTTTGTATCTCTATGTCTTCTATCCTGTTCCACAACTCTATCTCACGGCCTCTCCATCGGCATGAACCCCCATCCCCAGTGCCGGAACTAGTTATTGGGAAAGGTCGAGGCCGTCCCGAACAACCTTCCTTAATTATAACATTTATTGTAGCTACAGTAATACAATGTGTTGTAGTATAAGAAGGGAATGGGCTTCACGCCCCTGGCGCCCAGGGGTATGTCTCCGCCCATGCCCAACGACATTGGATGAAGGGCTTTCTTCCATGGATGCTCGCTCGCTAATTGCACCCAGTTTGCCAAGACCATGGAGGTGTGATTAGCTTTGAGGATATGCATAAAGACACAAATGATGTGGTGTTAAAGACAATGAATGAGGGGTGAAGATGACGATACCTGACCCAGTGAAAGGTGCCATGTCAATGGACATCCTGTGTTGGGTGATGGATCACGCCGAGTCAAGCGATCCTAGTAAGAGAGACAGATGGTCAAAGAACATGCTTGTGAGGAATCTTTATGCCAACTATCCGTCACTGTCGGTGAATACTCACAACATATGCCATAGGTAGGCTAAAGTCGGTGAGAACCGAAGGGACAAAGGTGGGCGCTGGGAATGAGGTTGGTACACACATGGGACGCACAATGTACCCACGTTCAGGGCTCTCCGTAGAGATAATACCCCTAATCCTGCCGGAGTGTTTGATGTATAGGAACAGAGTACAATGTCACTCCTGGAGCTGTGTGTTGGGGAACGTCGCATGGGAAACAAAAATTTTCCTACGCGCACGAAGACCTATCATGGTGATGTCCATCTACGAGAGGGGATGAGTGATCTACGTACCCTTGTAGATCGTACAGCAGAAGCGTTAGAGAACGCGGTTGATGTAGTGGAACGTCCTCACGTCTCTCGATCCACCCCGCGAACAATCCCGCGATCAGTCCCACGATCTAGTACCGAACGGACGGCACCTCCGCGTTCAGCACACGTACAGCTCGACGATGATCTCGGCCTTCTTGATCCAGCAAGAGAGACGGAGAGGTAGGAGAGTTCTACGGTAGCGTGAAGGCGCTCCGGAGGTTGGTGATGATCTTGTCTCAGCAGGGCTCCGCCCGAGCTCCGCAGAAACGCGATCTAGAGGAAAAACTATGGAGGTATGTGGTCGGGCAGCCGTGAGAAAGTCGTCTCAAATCAGCCCTAATTGCTCCATATATATAGGAGGAGGGAGGGGGACCTTGCCTTGGGGTCCAAGGGACCCTCAAGGGGTCGGCCGAGCCAAGGGGGGGAGGACTCCCCCCCAAACCGAGTTGGACTTGGTTTGGTGGGAGGAGTCCCCCTCCCTTCCCACTTCCTCCCTCTTTTTTTTTCTTTTTCCTTTGATTCTTTATTCTTGGCGCATAGGCCCCCTTGGGGCTGTCCCACCAGCCCACTAAGGGCTGGTGTGTCTCCCCAAAGCCTATGGGCTTCCCCGGGGTGGGTTGCCCCCCCCGGTGAACTCCCGGAACCCATTCGTCATTCCCGGTACATTCCCGGTAACTCCGAAAACCTTCCCGTAATCAAATGAGGTCATCCTATATATCAATCTTCGTTTCCGTACCATTCCGGAAACCCTCGTGACGTCCGTGATCTCATCCGGGACTCCGAACAACATTCGGTAACCAACCATATAACTCAAATACGCATAAAACAACGTCGAACCTTAAGTGTGCAGACCCTGCGGGTTCGAGAACTATGTAGACGTGACCCGAGAGACTCCTCGGTCAATATACAATAGCGGGACCTGGATGCCCATATTGGATCCTACATATTCTACGAAGATCTTATCGTTTGAACCTCAGTGCCAAGGATTCGTATAATCCCGTATGTCATTCCCTTTGTCCTTCGGTATGTTACTTGCCCGAGATTCGATCGTCAGTATCCGTATACCTATTTCAATCTCGTTTTACCGGCAAGTCTCTTTACTCGTTCCGTAATACAAGATCCCGCAACTTACACTAAGTTACATTGCTTGCAAGGCTTGTGTGTGATGTTGTATTACCGAGTGGGCCCCGAGATACCTCTCCGTCACACGGAGTGACAAATCCCAGTCTCGATCCATACTAACTCAACGAACACCTTCGGAGATACCTGTAGAGCATCTTTATAGTCACCCAGTTATGTTGCGACGTTTGATACACACAAAGCATTCCTCCGGTGTCCGTGAGTTATATGATCTCATGGTCATAGGAATAAATACTTGACACGCAGAAAACAGTAGCAACAAAATGACACGATCAACATGCTACGTCTATTAGTTTGGGTCCAGTCCATCACATGATTCTCCTAATGATGTGATCCCGTTATCAAGTGACAACACTTGCCTATGGCCAGGAAACCTTGACCATCTTTGATCAAAGAGCTAGTCAGCTAGAGGCTTACTAGGGACAGTGTTTTGTCTATGTATCCACACAAGTATTGTGTTTCCAATCAATACAATTATAGCATGGATAATAAACGATTATCATGAACTAAGAAATATAATAATAACTAATTTATTATTGCCTCTAGGGCATATTTCGAACACTGTGTTGGGAGGAGGAAGAGGGGAGCAGCCGGCTCGTCTCTACCTCTCTCTATGTGGTTGGTGAATGTGTTGTGTTGAATGACTGGTGAAGGATCGGCCCCCTTGCATGGGGGGCGACCGGGGGGTTTTATAGACGAACCCGCCGGCCTACAATATGCATAAAGGGTACAAGCGTGGGACCCGGGTGGCTGCTTCGCCGGCTGGCCAGGGGCCCACAAGGGTCTTGTCTTGTCGATGAGGGGCCCGCCGGCTGCATGATCTCGATTGCCTGTGGGACCCGCCAGCTGGCCAATGAGGCTCTCGCGTAAGGTTGACTCTGAGAACGCGTTGTACGTCAAGCGTCGCCCCGCGAGATTCTTCATGGACAGGTAGTACGACCGCCTCCACTATTCCCCACGCCGAGTGCAGTAATGGAGTGGGAGTGTGGCGGTCCGACACTATGCTAGGTGATGGATCAGAGACGGGGTAGGTCAGCGGCGTGCCCGCCGACGCTCGGACCTGCCGGGCGCCCTGATCCCGTACCTTTGCTGACGCGTAGCTACCTTTAATCGTGAGGTCTCTTCCTGACCTACGATCTGATGTGGCTTGTGATCCTCGGCCGGCTAGCCTGCCTGGCCAGCCGGCTTGAGCGTGGCCGCCTCCTCCCCAGTCCGGCTGGCGGGACCAGGCCGACTCTGAAGGGGAGGCCGCCTGGATTCTAGTCGGCACGGGTTGCCTGGCCGGCCAGAAAGGTGGGCGCCTCACCCTCCAGCCGACAGGTGATGCCTAGCCGGCCAGAAGACTTGGGCCTTGGGAATCTTCATACGTTCATGTCCATTGGGCCAGAAATGAAGGAATAGGCTCGATGAGCCTACCCCGGGGTTATCCCCCCGACAGTAGTCCCCGAAGCTGGCGAGGTCTGCCGCCTGCGGGCGGGCGGCCTCACCGGCTTGTTGATTTGTCTTGATATTTTGGCTATTATTCGCGGCGAAGGACGCATGCTTCGAAGCCGGGTGGCTTCGAAGCGACGCCTCGGTCTAGTAGTGACTGGTCCGGAGAATGCCACGTGCGAGGCCCCGCCTGGCGTAATGATGGCGATTACTGCTGACGGGACCGGGCCTGGGCCCTGGGGTCCTGCCACGACGCCCCCTCGGCCTCCGCGCGGGAGATCCTTTGCGGATTTACTCCGCGGCGGTTGGGCTTAGGGGAGCGTTACCGCCCGTAATACACGGGATTAATGGGGCCCGGCGCACAGCGGATCCCCTCCCCACGATGCTTCGTGGGGGTTTAAATGGGACGCGAGGGTTTCGAGGAGGCCATTCGCCCCCTCTTCTCGCCCCGCATCCGCGCTTTCTTCCTCCTTGCGTCCTGAGAAGAAGAGCTTGCGCCCTTCGTCTTCTTCCTCTTCGCCGTCGCGACCTCGCCGACCGCTTCGAACCCTCACCACCCGCAGCCATGGCCGGCGGTTCCTCCTCGAAGAAGTCGTCGGCGTAGAATGCGTCCTTGCAGGGGGCCTGGCTGGGTAGCGACGTCGATGAGGGGCACATCGAAGCGCTTCGTCACCATCGCCTGCTGCCCCCGGCCTCCCAAGTTTTGGTGCGCCTCCCCAGCTCCGAGACCGCTCCCGCACCCGCCGCGGGAGAGGTCGTGGTCTTTGTCTACCGGGGCCTCGGGCTCCCGGCTAGCTCCTTATTCGCCGAATGGCTCCAGTTCTTTGGCCTGCAGCCGCATCATCTGGCGCCGAACGCCATACTAAAGTTGGCCGCCTTCGTGGTCCTGTGCGAGGGCTTCGTGGGGATCGAGCCTCGCGTCGATCTGTGGCGCAGTCTCTTCTTCTTCAAGCAGCAGTCCATCGCCATGGAGAAATCCGAGGTGGAGAAGCTCAGGGGGCCGCACCCTATGACGTCGTGCGGGGCCGTGTTGGTGCATCATCGCCTGAAGTCCGGCTTCCCCCACATGCCTCTACAAGACTCCATCAAGCATTGGCAGAAGGGGTTCTTCTACGTGAAGAGCGCCGACCCGGCCCAGGACGCCCTCAACATGCCCATGTTTGCCATCGCTCCCCCGGCACGGCGAAACTGGGATGCGAAGACTCCCAGGCCGCATCCTGAGGTGGCGCTTATCTGTGCCCACCTCGACATCTTGGAGAAGAGCGGCCTCCTCAGCCGCGACCTTCTCGCCACCATGGTGGTGCGCCGGATTCTGCCTCTGCAAAGGCGGCCGCATCCGGTCTGCCAGATCAGCGGCCGGCTTGATCCATGCCGGCTGTCCACCAAGAGGTTTACCCCGGGCGTTGTAGCGCGAAGGGTGAATCTGATCTCCACCGTCCGCATGGATGAGGGCGGGGAATGGACATGGGGGATGTCCCCGTTCAACTGGGCTCACCCGCCTCCGATGGTAGCCTTGCTCCATTCTTCTCTGTTGTTTTGTCTGGAAGCCGGTGGCGTTGCTCAGCCTTTGGTTCAATTCCTTTTTTGTAGCTATTCGAGACTCTGCACGGGTCCCTCCGTCAGCCTGCTCCTGATATGGAGGTGTCCGACGCCTCCGAGATGGAGGACGAGGGTGCGATGGAGCCCCGCTCAGACTCCTCCGCCGGCTCGGAAGATCCCCTGGAGTCGGAAGGGACCGAGCCGTCTGGTGAGTACACGCGGCACGCCGTAGCAGACTGGATGGCCGACGACGAGGTAGCCTCATTCTGTTCTGATGCAGCCTTCGAGGAAGACTCCGACAAGGTGGAGGAGGTCACCAGCCCACTACTGACACGTGGCCGGCGTCAGGGTGGCGGAGCGACCGCTGCTGACGAGGCAGCCGGGAAGAAGGGCAAGGGTGCCACAGCTTCCCGAACGGCCTCCAAGCGGTTGGCACCGGGCAGCGAGCACGCGGTGCCAAGAGGCACCATGGTGGTGGCCGGAGGCAGGTCCCGGTAGTTGCAGGGTATGGTTTCCTCCTTTTTTCCTTTGCCCATCTTGAGATGAGCTTTGTTCCTTAGGAGCTTTGCTTGACAGGGAGGCGGAGGATGCGGATGAAGACACCGCCTCCGCAGCCGAATGGGCCGGCTGCGCTGCAGCTGATGCTGCCAAGAGGGAGCTTGAGATAGAGTCCAAGCGCCGGTGGGACACGGCTGCGGGGAAGGCCGCGTGGGTCAGCCTCGCCCCAGCCGGGTCGAGAGGCCGGCGGAGAAGCGTGCGAAGGCTAGACATGACCCCTCCGCGCATGACCGTGCGGAGGAGCCAGCTAGCGAGGCCGCCTCCAGGCTGGCCCCAAGGATCGAGGGGGCCCAGCCATCTGAACCGGCAGCCTCGGAGCGAATGGACCTGGACACAATCCCTGATTCTCCCAGGGCCGAGGCGGCTCCTCACGCGCCGGAGTTGGATCTGGCAGCACCGGACGCGGCCCCTGATGCCCCAGGGGCGACCATGGATGCGCCGGATGCGGCCCATCCGCCTCCTGCGGGGGAGGTAGCGCCGGTCAGGACAGCGCCCGAGCCGGCTGTCGAGCCAGCACCACGAGCCGGCGCCATCGTCGTTCCCCAGCACGGCCCTGTTGCGCCAAGAGCCGGGGGCCGGGCTGGGAGCCGGCCTATGAAGACATGGCGGGCGACGAACTTCGCCCGCCTGCGACTGCCCGCCGGCATCGTTCTTTCCGGCGTACCGGAGCTGGTGACGATGTTTACCAGCAGCCGGTCGAAGGTGGAGCAGTCGGCCCGCGTGGTATGCAGCGACATGGAGCGCCTGGAAGCCCGCACCCAGGTAGGTATTGCCTTCTTTGGTTTTTTGTACTTCTTTTTTCTCTTCTCCTTGGCGTTAGTGGGGGCGCGACAGCGCACCCACTGGGTGTAGCCCCCGAGAATCGGGCGGGTTGATTGCCAACCGATCCGAATCTCTTGGAGGCCTCTTTTCCTGCATAGTCTTCTTCAGTGGGGGCGCGCTAGCGCACCCACTAGGTGTAGCCCCCGAGAGTCGGGCTGGTTAGGTTTTTAACCAGGTCGAATCTTAATTCTGCTCCCTTTTCTCCCTTTTGGCAGGTGCTTTATGATGCTCAAGTACAGGCGTACAATGAGCCATGGGACCAGCACCTGGGGGCCGATAGCCGGATTGCCGAGCTTGAAGCTCGGCTGGGCGAGATCGCCACAGAGCGTGATGCCCTGCGCAACGCCGGCGGCCGGCTCCAAGAGCAGCTGGACCTTCTTTAGGCGGAGAAGAAGGAGCTCGAGGCGGCTGGCCGGGTCGAGTTGGAGCGGCTACGGGCCACGCTGCAGGAGAAGGAGGCCTCCTACTCTGCCGACATGGACCGCCTCACGTCGCTTCACCTCAAGGAGGTGGACCTCAAGGACGCCGCCTTGAGGGAGAAGGAGGAGGCCCTTGTCCAGAAGCAGACGCAGCTGACCAAGGCTCTGGAGTCTGCGGCGACCCTCCAGGAGGAAGTCACCCGCCTCACTCATGCGAGTGAGGTGCGGGAGCGCGAGGTCCTCGAGGTCTCTCATGAGACCGATGGCGCCTTCCATCGTGGGTCTCTCTTCCTCGTCTTATGTTTGGTCTTTTCTTTTTGTCGTCTCCTCCTTTTGCTGTGTTCTTACGTCCTGGTTGCCGCCACTCCAGGTCTCTTCCCCGAGACCCAGATCGCAGCCGACACCACCGTCGAGGTGTGCCGTGAGGAGCGCCGCGCGGCCGGGCAGGAGGTAGACACTACCTCCGGCTGGAGCGTGGAGGAGATCGGGGTGGGCCTTCGGGCCCGCCTGCACACCCTGGGCGAGTTTGTGGCTCAGCTCCAGGTTGCAGGCTCATCGATGGTGGCGGCCTTGTGGCCGGAGGGCGTGGAGCCGGCGTCCATGAGCCGGCTCGCCCGCTGGCTTGAAGTGGGTGGAGAGCGCCTGGACGCCTGGCGCGCCTCTGCAGCGCGGTCTGGGGCTTATATGGCCCTACGCTTGGCCAAGTCATGGTATCGGAACCTGAACTTGGGCAAGCTGGCTGCCCGACGGCTCACAGGCGGAGCTGCAAGGCATGGAGGAGGAGCTCCGTGTGAGAGCCAGCGCCATCGCCGAGTACGCGGCCTGGGATGACTTTGTCTTGGAGCGGGGTGAAGATGGCGGTGTGATCGCCGAAGATCTGCACGGCCTCCAGCCCTACGGCACCGACGGTAGCTCTCACGAAGCGGTCCGGGCTGCGGAACCTGCTGCTGCCTCCAGCGGTGCGGCGTATACTGACTCCGGGATTGGCGGAGCCAGGGGCCTCAGCAGGGAGACGGCACAACCACCTCAGGAGGAGCTGGAGGCGGTGATGCTACCACATCAGGAGCAGCGGCCGAGACGACCAATGAGGCCGCTGTCCCGTAACCGGTGTCCTTCTGTGTTTTTGGTTCTACCCCCGGAGGGATGTAACGAACGTGGGCCGTGGGCCAATGCTTTTGTGAATGTATATATTCAGCATTATATTTGTTGGGGAACGTCGCATGGGAAACAAAAAATTTCCTACGCGCACGAAGACCTATCATGGTGATGTCCATCTACGAGAGGGGATGTGTGATCTACGTACCCTTGTAGACCGTACAGCAGAAGCGTTTAGAGAACGCGGTTGATGTAGTCGAACGTCCTCACGTCCCTCGATCCGCCCCGCGAACAATCCCGCGATCAGTCCCACGATCTAGTACCGAATGGACGGCACCTCCGCGTTCAGCACACGTACAGCTCGACGATGATCTCGGCCTTCTTGATCCAGCAAGAGAGACGGAGAGGTAGAAGAGTTCTCCGGCAGCGTGACGGCGCTCCGGAGGTTGGTGATGATCTCGTCTCAGCAGGGCTCCGCCCGAGCTCCACGCAAACGCGATCTAGAGGAAAAACTATGGAGGTATGTGGTCGGGCAGCCGTGAGAAAGTCGTCTCAAATCTGCCCTAAAAGCCCCATATATATAGGAGGAGGGAGGGGGACCTTGCCTTGGGGTCCAAGGGACCCTCAAGGGGTCGGCCGAGCCAAGGGGGGGAGGACTCCCCCCCCAAACCGAGTTGGACTTGGTTTGGTGGGAGGAGTCCCCCTCCCTTCCCACTTCCTCCCTCTTTTTTTTTCCTTTGATTTCCTTCTCTTGGCGCATAGGCCCCCTTGGGGCTGTTCCACCAGCCCACTAAGGGCTGGTGTGTCTCCCCAAAGCCTATGGGCTTCCCCGGGGTGGGTTGCCCCCCCCCCGGTGAACTCCCGGAACCCATTCGTCATTCCCGGTACATTCCCGGTAACTCCGAAAACCTTCCCGTAATCAAATGAGGTCATCCTATATATCAATCTTCGTTTCCGGACCATTCCGGAAACCCTCGTGACGTCTGTGATCTCATCCGGGACTCCGAACAACATTCGGTAACCAACCATATAACTCAAATACGCATAAAACAACGTCGAACCTTAAGTGTGCAGACCCTGCGGGTTCGAGAACTATGTAGACATGACCCGAGAGATTCCTCGGTCAATATCCAATAGCGGGACCTGGATGCCCATATTGGATCCTACATATTCTACGAAGATCTTATCGTTTGAACCTCAGTGCCAAGGATTCATATAATCCCGTATGTCATTCCCTTTGTCCTTCGGTATGTTACTTGCCCGAGATTCGATCGTCAGTATCCGCATACCTATTTCAATCTCGTTTACCGGCAAGTCTCTTTACTCGTTCCGTAATACAAGATCTCGCAACTTACACTAAGTCACAGTGCTTGCAAGGCTTGTGTGTGATGTTGTATTACCGAGTGGGCCCCGAGATACCTCTCCGTCACACGGAGTGACAAATCCCAGTCTCGATCCATACTAACTCAACGAATATCTTCGGAGATACCTGTAGAGCATCTTTATAGTCAGCCAGTTACGTTGCGACGTTTGATACACACAAAGAATTCCTCCGGTGTCCGTGACTTATATGATCTCATGGTCATAGGAACAAATACTTGACACGCAGAAAACAGTAGCAACAAAATGACACGATCAACATGCTACGTCTATTAGTTTGGGTCTAGTCCATTACATGATTCTTCTAATGATGTGATCCCGTTATCAAGTGACAACACTTGCCTATGGCCAGGAAACCTTGACCATCTTTGATCAACGAGCTAGTCAACTAGAGGCTTACTAGGGACAGTGTTTTGTCTATGTATCCACACAAGTATTGTGTTTCCAATCAATACATTTATAGCATGGATAATAAACGATTATCATGAACTAAGAAATATAATAATAACTAATTTATTATTGCCTCTAGGGCATATTTCCAACAGTCTCCCACTTGCACTAGAGTCAATAATCTAGTTCACATCACCATGTGATTCCAACGAATCCAACACCCATATAGTTGTGGGGTCTGATCACGTCTTGCTCGTGAGAGAGGTTTTAGTCAACGGTTCTGAAACTTTCAGGTCCGTGCGTTCTTTACAAATATTTATGTCATCTTATAGATGCTTCTACTACGTGCTATTCGGAAATGCTCCAAATATCTACTCTACTATACAAATCCGTTTCACTACTCATAGTTATTCGGATTAGTGTCAAAGCTTGCATCGACGTAACCCTTTACGACGAACTCTTTAACCACCTCCATAATCGAGAAAAATTCCTTAGTACATTAGTTACTAAGGATAAATTTTGACCGCTGCTAGTGATTCAATCATGGATCACTCTCTGTACCTCTCAACATACTTTGAGTCAAGGCACACATCAGGTGCGGTACACAGCATGGCATACTTTAGATTCTACGGCTAAGGCATAGAAGACGACCTTCGTCTATTCTCTTTATTCTGTCGGGGTCGGGTTTTGAGTCTTACTCAAATTCACACCTCACAACGCAACCAAGAACTCCTTCTTTGCTGATCTATTTTTAACTCCTTCAAAAACTTGTCAAGGCATGCATCTTGTTGAAACTTCCATTAAGCGCTTTCTATCTATCTCCATAGATCTTTGATGCTCAACGTTCAAGTAGCTCAATCCGGGTATTCCTTTGAAAACTCCTTTCAAACAACCTTGTATGTTTTACAGAAATTCTACATTACTTCTGATCCACAATATGTCAACCACATATACTTATCAGAAATTCTATAGTGCTCCCACTCACTTCTTTGGAAATACAAGTTTCTCATAAACCTTGTACAAACCCAAAATCTTTGATCATCTCATCAAAGTGTATATTCCAACTCCGAGATGCTTGCACCAGTCCATTGAAGGATCACTGGAGCTTGCATACTTGCTAGTATCTTTAGGATCGACAAAACCTTCTGGTTGTATCACATACAATGTTTGCTCAAGGAAACCGTCGAGAAAACAATGTTTTGACATCCTACGTGCAATATTTCATAAATAATGCATCAACAACTAACATAATTATAACAGACCTTTAGCATCGCTACGAGTGAGAATGTCTCATCATAGTCAACTGTTTGATCTTGTCGAAAACATCTTTGCGACAAGTCGAGCTTTTCTTCATAGTGACTTATCACCATCATCGTCTGTCTTCTTTTAAAGATCCATCTTTACTCAATAGTCTTATGACCATCAAGTAGTTCTTTCAAAGTCTACACTTTGTTTTCATCCATGGATCCTCTCTCGGATTTCATGGCTTCCAGCCATTTGTCGGAATCTGCGCCCACCATCGCTTTCTCCATAACTCGTAGGTTCACTGTTGCTCGACAACATGACCTCCAAGACAGGGTTACCGTACTACTCTGCAGCAGTACGCGACCTTGTCGACCTACGAGGTTTGTAGTAACTTGATTCGAAGCTCAATGATCACCATCATCAGCTTCCACTTCAATTGGTGTAGGCGCCACAGGAACAACTTCCTGCGCCCTGCTACACACTGGTTGAAGTGATGGTTCAATAACCTCATCAAGTTCTACTACCCTCCCACTCAATTCTTTCGAGAGAAACCTTTCCTCGAGAAAGGATCCGTTTCTAGAAACAAACACTTTGCTTTCGGATCTGAGATAGGAGATGTACCCAACTGTTTTGGATACCCTATGAAGAAGCATTTATCCGCTTTGGGTTCGAGCTTATCAGACTGAAACTTTTTCACATAAGTGTCGAAACCCCAAACTTTCAAGAAACGACAGTTTAGATTTCTCTAAACCTCAGTCTATACTGTGTCATCTCAACGGAAATACGCGGTGCCCTATTTAAAGTGAGTGCGGTTGTCTCTAATGCATAACCCATAAACGATAGTGGTAATTCGATAAGAGACATCATAGTACGCACCATACCAAATAGTGCGTGGCTATGACGTTCAGACACATCATCACACTATGATGTTCCAGGTGGCATGAACTATGAAACAATTTCCACATTGTCTCAACTGTGTACCAAAACTCGTAACTCAGATATTCATTTCCATGATCATATCGTAGACAGTTTATCCTCTTGTTATGACGAACTTCACTCTGAAATGGAATTGAACTTTTCAACATTTCAGACTTGTGATTCATTAAGTAAATACTCCTGTATCTACTCAAATCGTCAGTGAAGTAAGAACATAATGATATCCACCACGTGCCTCAGCACCCATTGGACTGCATACATCAAAATGTATCACTTCCAACAAGTTACTATCTTATTTCATCTCAATGAAAACAAGGCCTTGCTCATGTGGTATGATTTGCATGTCACTAGTGATTCGAAATCAGGTGAGTACAAAGATCCATCAGCATGGAGCCTCTTCATGCAATTTATACTAGCATGACTCAAGCGGCAGTGCCACAAGTAAGTGGTACTATCATCATTAACTCGTATCTTTTGGCACCAATATCATGAACATGTGTAACACTACGATCGAGATTCAATGAACCATTGAAGGTGAATATTCAAGAAAATAGAGTAACCATTATTCTCCTTAAATGAATAATCGTATTGCAATAAACACGATCCAATCATGTTCATGCTTAACGCAAGCACCAAATAACAATTATTTAGGTTTAACACCAATCCCGATGGTAGAGGGAGCGTGCGACGTTTGATCATATCAACCTTGGAAACACTTCCAACACGTATCGTCACCTCGCCTTAGCTAGTCTCTGTTTATGTCGTAGCTTTCATTTCGTGTTACTAATCACTTAGCAACCGAACCGGTATCCAATACCCTCATGCTACTAGGAGTACTAGTAAAGTACACATCAACATCATGTATATCAAATACACTTCTTTCGACTTTTGCCAGCCTTCTTATCTACCAAGTATCTAGAGTTGCTCCGCCTCAGTGACTGTTCCCCTCATTTCAGAAGCACTTAGTCTCGGGTTTGGGTTTAATCTTGGGTCTCTTCATTAGTGCAGCAACTGTTTTGCCGTTTCACGAAGTATCCCTTCTAGCCCTTGCCTTTCTTGAAACTTAGTGGTTTTACAAACCATCAACTATTGATGCTCCTTCTTGATTTCTACTTTCGCAGTGTCAAACATCGCGAATTGCTCAAGGATCATTGTATGTATCCTTGATATGTTATAGTTCATCACGAAGCTCTCACAGCTTGGTGGCAGTGACTTTGGAGAACTATCACTATCTCATCTCGAAGATTAACTCCCACTTGATTCAAGCGATTGTCGTACTCAGACAATCTGAGCACATGCTCAACGATTGAGCCTTTCTCCTTTACTTTGTGGACAAAGAATCTTGTCGGAGGTCTCGTACCTCTTAACAAGGGCACAAGCATGAAATCACAATTTCATCTCTTTAGAACATCACTTATGTTCCGTGACGTTTTACAACGTTTTCGGCGCCTTGCTTCTAAGCCATTAAGTATTTTTGTACTGAACTATCGTGTAGTCATCAGAAACGTGTATGTCGGATGTTCACAGCATCCACAGACGACGCTCGAGGTGCAGCACACCGAGTGGTGCATTAAGGACATAAGCCTTCTACGTAGCAACGAGGACAATCCTCGGTTTTACAGACTCAGTCTGCAAAGTTTGCTACTATCAATTTTCAACTAAATTTTCTCTAGGAACATATAAAAACAGTAGAGCTGTAGCGCAAGCTACATCGTAATTCGCAAAGACCATTAGACTATGTTCATGACAATTAGTTCAATTAATCATATTACTTAAGAACTCCCACTCAAAAAGTACATCTCTCTAGTCATTTGAGTGGTACATGATCCAAATCCACTATCTCAAGTCCGATCATCACGTGAGTCGAGAATAGTTTCAGTGGTAAGCATCTCTATGCTAATCATATCAACTATACGATTCATGCTCGACCTTTCGGTCTCATGTGTTCCGAGGCCATGTCTGCACATGCTAGGCTCGTCAAGCTTAACCCGAGTGTTCCGCGTGCGCAACTGTTTTGCACCCGTTGTATGTGAACGTTGAGTCTATCACACCCGATCATCACGTGGTGTCTCGAAACGACGAACTGTAGCAAGGGTGCACAGTCGGGGAGAACACAATTTCGTCTTGAAATTTTAGTGAGAGATCACCTCATAATGCTACCGTCGTTCTAAGCAAAATAAGGTGCATAAAAGGATTAACATCACATGCAATTCATAAGTGACATGATATGGCCATCATCACGTGCTTCTTGATCTCCATCACCAAAGCACCGGCACGATCTTCTTGTCACCGGCGCCACACCATGATCATCCATCAACGTGTTGCCATCGTGGTTGTCGTGCTACTTATGCTATTACTACTAAAGCTACATCCTAGCAAAATAGTAAACGCATCTGCAAGCACATATGTTAGTATAAAGACAACCCTATGGCTCCTGCCGGTTGCCGTACCATCGACGTGCAAGTCGATATTTCTATTACAACATGATCATCTCATACATCCAATATATCACATGACTTCGTTGGCCATATCACATCACAATCATACCCTGCAAAAACAAGTTAGACGTCCTCTAATTTTGTTGTTGCATGTTTTACGTGGTGACCAAGGGTATCTAGTAGGATCGCATCTTACTTACGCAAACACCACAACGGAGATATATGAGTTGCTATTTAACCTCATCCAAGGACCTCCTCGGTCAAATCCGATTCAACTAAAGTTGGAGAAACCGTCACTTGCCAGTCATCTTTGAGCAAAGGGGGTTACTCGTAACGATGAAACCAGTCTCTCGTAAGCGTACGAGTAATGTCGGTCCAAGCCGCTTCAATCCAACAATACCGCGGAATCAAGAAAAGACTAAGGAGGGCAGCAAAACGCACATCACCGCCCACAAAACCTTTTGTGTTCTACTCGAGAAGACATCTACGCATGAACCTAGCTCATGATGCCACTGTTGGGGAACGTCGCATGGGAAACAAAAAATTTCCTACGCGCACGAAGACCTATCATGGTGATGTCCATCTACGAGAGGGGATGTGTGATCTACGTACCCTTGTAGACCGTACAGCAGAAGTGTTTAGAGAACGCGGTTGATGTAGTGGAACGTCCTCACGTCCCTCGATCCGCCCCGCGAACAATCCCGCGATCAGTCCCACGATCTAGTACCGAACGGACGGCACCTCCGCGTTCAGCACACGTACAGCTCGACGATGATCTCGGCCTTCTTGATCCAGCAAGAGAGACGGAGAGGTAGAAGAGTTCTCCGGCAGCGTGACGGCGCTCCGGAGGTTGGTGATGATCTCGTCTCAGCAGGGCTCCGCCCGAGCTCCACACAAACGCGATCTAGAGGAAAAACTATGGAGGTATGTGGTCGGGCAGCCGTGAGAAAGTCGTCTCAAATCTGCCCTAAAAGCCCCATATATATAGGAGGAGGGAGGGGGACCTTGCCTTGGGGTCCAAGGGACCCTCAAGGGGTCGGCCGAGCCAAGGGGGGGAGGACTCCCCCCCCAAACCGAGTTGGACTTGGTTTGGTGGGAGGAGTCCCCCTCCCTTCCCACTTCCTCCCTCTTTTTTTTTCTTTTCCTTTGATTTCCTTCTCTTGGCGCATAGGCCCCCTTGGGGCTGTCCCACCAGCCCACTAAGGGCTGGTGTGTCTCCCCAAAGCCTATGGGCTTCCCCGGGGTGGGTTGCCCCCCCCCCCCGGTGAACTCCCGGAACCCATTCGTCATTCCCGGTACATTCCCGGTAACTCCGAAAACCTTCCGGTAATCAAATGAGGTCATCCTATATATCAATCTTCGTTTTCGGACCATTCCAGAAACCCTAGTGACGTCCGTGATCTCATCCGGGACTCCGAACAACATTCGGTAACCAACCATATAACTCAAATACGCATAAAACAACGTCGAACCTTAAGTGTGCAGACCCTGCGGGTTCGAGAACTATGTAGACATGACCCGAGAGATTCCTCGGTCAATATCCAATAGGGGGACCTGGATGCCCATATATGATCCTACATATTCTACGAAGATCTTATCGTTTGAACCTCAGTGCCAAGGATTCATATAATCCCGTATGTCATTCCCTTTGTCCTTCGGTATGTTACTTGCCCGAGATTCGATCGTCAGTATCTGCATACCTATTTCAATCTCGTTTACCGGCAAGTCTCTTTACTCGTTCCGTAATACAAGATCTCGCAACTTACACTAAGTCACATTGCTTGCAAGGCTTGTGTGTGATGTTGTATTACCGAGTGGGCCTCGAGATACCTCTCCGTCACACGGAGTGACAAATCCGAGTCTCGATCCATACTAACTCAACGAATATCTTCGGAGATACCTGTAGAGCATCTTTATAGTCACCCAGTTACGTTGCGACGTTTGATACACATAAAGCATTCCTCCGGTGTCCGTGAGTTATATGATCTCATGGTCATAGGAACAAATACTTGACACGCAGAAAACAGTAGCAACAAAATGACACGATCAACATGCTACGTCTATTAGTTTGGGTCTAGTCCATCACATGATTCTCCTAATGATGTGATCCCGTTATCAAGTGACAACACTTGCCTATGGCCAGGAAACCTTGACCATCTTTGATCAACGAGCTAGTCAACTAGAGGCTTACTAGGGACAGTGTTTTGTCTATGTATCCACACAAGTATTGTGTTTCCAATCAATACAATTATAGCATGGATAATAAACGATTATCATGAACTAAGAAATATAATAATAACTAATTTATTATTGCCTCTAGGGCATATTTCCAACAATATTCGTCACCAAGCATGTTGTCTTATGATCCCATCTTTTGATTCCTGGTTGACTTCTCTTATCCGAAGCCATCAAGACGTAAAGAACAAGACATAAGCCAATCAGAGGCCGGCTAGAATGAGCCAACTCGAGCCGGTCGTCCCAAGTGTAGCCGGACTTTGCATGTATTCGACCTGACCTGGCGTCACCTCGCAAACCACGCGACCGGAGCCAGCCCGCAAGTTCGTACGAGGGACCAGGGATCAACCGGTACACTATGTGTCCATTTACAAGGGTGGACCGTCCGAGCAGCTGGCGAGCCCTCGAGCTTGTTTAAAGCTAGCAAGGGGCCGCGCTGCGTAGCCTCCGAGCTTGATTAAGCTAGCAAGAGGTGGTACGCGGTGTAGCCCGTACACTGAGTGAAAACTCTTAATAAGAAGAAACATGGAGCATGCTCTTTTTATCGTATTTGTGGTTCCCGGCAATCAGAGGCCGTCTTGAGTCTTGAAGGAGAACATATATATGATCGAGCCAGCCTGAGCCGGCGACCCAAGTGTAGCCGGACTTTGCATGTATTCGACCTGACCTGGCGTCACCTCGCGAACCGAGCGACCGGAGCCAGCCCGCAGGCTCGAGCGAGGGACCAGGGATCAGCCGGTACACTATGTGTCCATTTACAAGGGTGGGCCGTTCAGGCGGTTGGCGAGCCCCCGAGCCTGTTAAAGCCAGCAAGGGGCCGCGTTGCGTAGCCTCCGAGCTTGATTAAGCCAGCAAGAGGCGGTACGCGGTGTAGCCCGTACACTGAGTGAAAACTCTCAATAAAAAGAAACATGGAGCATGCTCTTTTTATTGCCTTCGTTGTTCCCTGAAGAGGGAGGAAGATACATGTGTATGCTCTTTCCTTTGCTTGACTTCTACCTTTTAGCAATAGAACGGGCGAAGCAACGCCGCGTTCCATGGGCGTTCCGTTTCTTGGCCGGAGTCGTCCCTCTTGCGCTTCCTTGGCTTCTGGGCGTCAATCAGGTAGTAAGCATTGTTGTGCAGCGCCCTGCTGATGATGAAGGGTCCCTCCCAGGGGGATGAGAGCTTGTGCTGGCCGGCAGTGTGCTGTATTCTTCTGAGAACCAAGTCTCCCTCCCTGAAAGAGAGAGGCCTAATCTTTTTGCTATGGTAGTATCTCAGCTTCTGTTGGTAAATGGCCGTCCGGCTCAAAGCCAAGTCCCTTGCTTCTTCAAGGAGATCCACACCATCTTCTCTAGCCTCCTTCGCCTCCGTTTTGGTGTATAGGGTGACCCGAGGCAAGTCGAACTCGACATCCGTGGGAATAATAGCCTCAGACCCATATACCAGAAAGAATGGAGTGAATCCGGTCGACCGGTTGGGCGTGGTGCGGAGGCTCCATAGCACAGCCGTCAGTTCTTCAATCCAGCAGCCGGCTGATCTAACCAGTGGTGCCACCAGCCTTGGCTTGATGTCGGCTAGGATCAGGCCGTTGGCCCTCTCTGCTTGTCCGTTTGACTAAGGGTGTGCCACTGAAGCCAAGTCGAGCCGGATGCGTACCTTGGAACAGTAGAGTGCCAGGGCGCCCTTGGCGAAGTTGGTGCCATTGTCGATGATGATGCTGTGGGGAACGGCATATCGGACAGAGATGTTTGTGATGAACCTGACAACGATGGGGCCGTCAAGCTTCTTGATGGGTCTGGCTTCGATCCACTTGGTGAACTTGTCGACGGCTACCAGAAGATGCGTCATCCCTCCGCGAGCCGTCTTGAAGGGCCCAACCATGTCCCGTCCCCAGACGGCGAATGGCAATGATAAGGGAATGGTTTTCTGTGCCGAAGGCGGCATGTGGCTTTGTGCACTGAAGCGTTGGCAGCCTTCGCATTTGTCCACCAGATCCACGGCCTCCTCGGGGGATGTGGGCCAGTAGAATACATGGCGGAATGCTTTGGCCACCAGGGTTCTGGAGGCGGCATGATGCCCACACTCCCCCTGGTGGATGTCTCTGAGGATCTCCTGTTGGGGAACGTCGCATGGGAAACAAAAACTTTCCTACGCGCACGAAGACCTATCATGGTGATGTCCATCTACGAGAGGGGATATTCGATCTACGTACCCTTGTAGATCGCATAACAGAAGCGTTAAGAAACGCGGTTGATGTAGTGGAATGTCCTCACGTCCCTCGATCCGCTCCGCGAACCGTCCCGCGATCAGTCCCACGATCTAGTGCCGAACGGACGGCACCTCCGCGTTCAGCACACGTACAACTCGACCATGATCTCGGCCTTCTTGATCCAGCAAGAGAGACGGAGAGGTAGATGAGTTCTCCGGCAGCGTGACGGCGCTCCGGAGGTTGGTGATGATCTTATCTCGGCAGGGCTCCGCCCGAGCTCCGCAGAAACGCGATCTAGAGGTAAAACCGTGGAGATATGTGGTCGGGCTGCCGTGGCAAAGTTGTGTCAAATCAGCCCTAAAACCTCCGTATATATAGGGGGAAGAGGGGGAGCCTTGCCTTGGGGTCCATGGACCCCCAAGGGGTTCGGCCGAGCCAAGGGGGGGAGTTCTCCCCTTCCAAACCGAGTCCAACTAGGTTTGGAAGGAGGAGTCCTTCCCCCTTTTCCCACCTCCTCTTTTTTTTCTCTTTGATTTTCTTCCTATGGCGCATAGGGCCTTCTTGGGCAGTCCCACCAGCCCACTAAGGGCTGGTGCGGCACCCCCAAGGCCTATGGGCTTCCCCGGGGTGGGTTGCCCCCCCCCCCCCCCCCCGGTGAACACCCGGAACCCATTCGTCATTCCCGGTACATTCCCGGTAACTCCGAAAACCTTCCGGTAATCAAATGAGGTCATCCTATATATCAATCTTCGTTTCCGGACCATTCCGGAAACCCTCGTGACGTCCGTGATCTCATCCGGGACTCCGAACAATATTCGGTAACCAACCATATAACTCAAATACGCATAAAACAACGTCGAACCTTAAGTGTGCAGACCCTGCGGGTTCGAGAACTATGTAGACATGACCCGAGTGACTCCTCGGTCAATATCCAATAGCGGGACCTGGATGCCCATATTGGATCCTACATATTCTACGAAGATCTTATCGTTTGAACCTCAGTGCCAAGGATTCATATAATCCCGTATGTCATTCCCTTTGTCCTTCGGTATGTTACTTGCCCGAGATTCGATTGTCAGTATCCGCATACCTATTTCAATCTCGTTTACCGGCAAGTCTCTTTACTCGTTCCGTAATACAAGATCCCACAACTTACACTAAGTCACATTGCTTGCAAGGCTTGTGTGTGATGTTGTATTACCGAGTGGGCCTCGAGATACCTCTTCGTCACACGGAGTGACAAATCCCAGTCTCGATCCATACTAACTCAACGAACACCTTCGGAGATACCTGTAGAGCATCTTTATAGTCACCCAGTTACGTTGCGACGTTTGATACACACAAAGCATTCCTCCGGTGTCAGTGAGTTATATGATCTCATGGTCATAGGAACAAATACTTGACACGCAGAAAACAGTAGCAATAAAATGACACGATCAATATGCTACGTCTATTAGTTTGGGTCTAGTCCATCACGTGATTCTCCTAATGACGTGATCCAGTTATCAAGCAACAACACCTTGTTCATAATCAGAAGACCCTGACTATCTTTGATCAACTGGCTAGCCAACTAGAGGCTTGCTAGGGACAGTGTTTTGTCTATGTATCCACACATGTATATAAGTCTTCATTCATTACAATTATAGCATGGATAATAAACGATTATCTTGATACAGGAATTATAATAATAACTATATTTATTATTGCCTCTAGGGCATAATTCCAACAGTCTCCCACTTGCACTAGAGTCAATAATCTAGCCCTCACATCATCATGCGAATTACATTGTAATAAATCTAACACCATACAGTTCTGGTGTTGATCATGCTTTGCCCGTGGAAGAGGTTTAGTCAGTGGGTCTGCTAAATTCAGATCCCTGTGCACTTTGCATATATTTACGTCCTCCTCTTCGACGTAGTCGCGGATGAGGTTGAAGCGTCGTTTGATGTGTCTGATCTTCTTGTGAAACCGTGGTTCCTTTGCTAAGGCAATGGCACCAGTGTTGTCACAGAACAAGGTTATTGGATTGAGTGCGCTTAGCACCACTCCAAGATCCGTCATGAACTGCTTCATCCAGACACCCTCCTTAGCCACCTCCGAGGCAGCCATGTACTCCGCTTCACATGTAGAATCTGCTATGACGCTTTGCTTGGAACTGCACCAGCTTACCGCACCCCCATTAAGAATAAATACGTATCCGGTTTGCGACTTAGAGTCGTCCGGATCTGTGTCAAAGCTTGCATCGACGTAACCTTTTACGGCGAGCTCTTCGTCACCTCCATACACGAGAAACATCTCCTTAGTCCTTTTCAGGTACTTCAGGATATTCTTGACCGCCGTCCAGTGATCCACTCCTGGATTACTCTAGAACCTACCTGCCATACTTATGGCCAGGCTAATGTCCGGTCTAGTGCACAGCATTGCATACATGATAGAACCTATGGCTGAAGCATAGGGGACGGTGCTCATATGCTCTCTATCCTCATCAGTTGCTGGGCACTGAGTCTTACTCAATCTCGTACCTTGTAAAGCTGGCAAGAACCCTTTCTTGGACTGTTTCATTTTGAACCTCTTCAAAACTTTATCAAGGTATGTGCTTTGTGAAAGTCCTATCAGGCGTTTTGATCTATCCCTGTAGATCTTAATGCCTAGAATGTAAGCAGCTTCTCCTAGGTCCTTCATAGAGAAACTTTTATTCAAGTAATCCTTTATGCTCTCCAAAAACTCTACGTTGTTTCCAATCAGCAATATGTCATCCATATATAATATTAGAAACGCCAAAGAGCTCCCACTCACTTTCTTGTATATACAAGATTCTCCAACCACTTGTATAAACCCAAATGCTTTGATCACCTCATCAAAGCGTTTGTTCCAACTCCGAGATGCTTGCACCAATCCATAAATGGATCGCTGGAGCTTGCACACCTTGTTAGCATTCTTAGGATCGACAAAACCTTCGGGTTGCATCATATACAACTCTTCCTTAAGGAAACTATTAAGGAACGCCGTTTTGACATCCATCTGCCAGATTTCATAATCGAAAAATGTAGCTATTGCTAACATGATTCTGACGGACTTAAGCATCACTACGGGTGAGAATGTCTCATCGTAGTCAACTCCTTGAACTTGTGAAAAACCATTTGCCACAAGTCGAGCTTTATAAACGGTCACATTGCCGTCAGCGTCCGTCTTCTTCTTAAAGATCCATTTGTTCTGAATAGCCTTGTGGCCCTCAGACAGTACTTCCAAAGTCCACACTTTGTTCTCATACATGGATCCTATCTCGGACTTCATGGCCTCTAGCCATTTGTTGGAATCTGGGCCCACCATTGCTTCTTCATAATTTGCAGGTTCATTGTTGTCTAACAACATGATTGACATGACGGGATTACCGTACCACTTTGGAGCAGCACGTGGTCTCGTCGACCTGCGTGGTTCGACAGGAACTTGAACCGGAGTTTCATGATCATCATCATTAACTTCCTCCTCAACCGGCGTTGCAACGACAGAGGTTTCCCCTTGCCCTGCGCCACCATCTAGAGGGATGAGAGGTTCGACAACCTCATCAAGTTCTATCTTCCTCCCACTCAATTCTCTCGAGAGAAACTTCTTCTCGAGAAAAGCTCCGTTTTTAGCAACAAACACTTTGCCCTCGGATTTGAGATAGAAGGTGTACCCAACTGTCTCTTTTGGGTAACCTATGAAGATGCACTTTTCCGCTTTGGGTTCCAGCTTTTCAGGCTGAAGCTTTTTGACATAAGCATCACATCCCCAAACTTTAAGAAACGACAACTTTGGCCTTTTGCCATACCACAGTTCGTATGGTGTCGTCTCAACGGATTTTGATGGTGCCCTATTTAAAGTGAATGCAGTTGTGCCTAATGCATAACCCCAAAACAATAACGACAAATCGGTAAGAGACATCATAGATCGCACCATCTCTAATAAAGTACGATTACGACGTTCGGACACACCATTACGCTGTGGTGTTCCAGGCGGTGTCAACTGTGAAACAATTCCACATTGTCTTAAGTGAGCACCAAACTTGAAACTCAGATATTCACCCCCACGATCAGACCGTAGGAACTTGATCTTCTTGTTACGATGATTTTCAACTTCACTCTGAAATTGCTTGAACTTTTCAAATGTTTCAGACTTGTGCTTCATTAAGTAGACATAACCATATCTACTCAAATCGTCAGTGAAGGTGAGAAAATAACGATATCCGCCGCGTGCCTCTACGCTCATCGGACCGCACACATCGGTATGTATGATTTCCAACAAGTCACTTGCACGCTCCATTGTTCCGGAGAACGGAGTTTTAGTCATCTTGCCCATGAGGCATGGTTCGCACGTGTCAAGTGAATCAAAGTCAACTGACTCCAAAAGTCCATCGGCATGGAGTTTCTTCATGCGCTTTACACCAATATGACCTAAGCGGCAGTGCCACAAAAATATGGCGCTATCATTGTTAACTCTAACTCTTTTGGTCTCAATGTTATGTATGTGTGTATCACTATCAAGATTCAATATGAACAATCCTCTCACATTGGGTGCATAACCATAAAAGATGTTACTCATAGAAATAGAACAACCATTATTCTCTGACTTAAAAGAGTAACCGTCTCGCAATAAACAAGATCCAGATATAATGTTCATGCTCAACGCAGGCACAAAATAACAATGATTCAAGTTCATAACTAATCCTAATGGTAACTAAAGTGAAACTGTGCCCACCGCGATTGCATCAACCTTGGAACCATTTCCTACGCGCATCATCACTTCATCTTTCACCAGCCTTCGTCTATTCCGCAGTTCCTGTTTCGAGTTGCAAATATGAGCAACAGAATCGGTATCGAATACCCAAGCACTACTACGAGAGCCGGTTAAGTACACATCAATAACATGTATATCAAATATACCTGATTTTTCTTTGGCCGCCTTCTTATCAGCCAGATACTTGGGGCAGTTGCGCTTCCAGTGACCCATACCCTTGCAATAGTAACACTCTGTTTCAGGCTTAGGTCCAACTTTGGGTTTCTTCATCGGATTGGCAATAGGCTTGCCACTCTTCTTTGAATTACCCTTCTTGCCTTTGCCGTTTCTCTTGAAACTAGTGGTCTTATTCACCATCAACACTTGATGTTCTTTACGGAGTTCACACTCTACGACTTTCATCATCGCAAATAACTCGCCGGGTGACTTGTTCATCCCTTGCATGTTGTAGTTCAACACAAAGCCTTTATAGCTTGGCGGCAGTGATTGAAGGATTCTGTCAGTGATAGCCTCTTGCGGGAGTTCAATCCCCAGCTGAGCTAGACGGTTTGAGTACCCAGACATTTTGAGCACATGTTCACTGACAGACGAGTTCTCCTCCATCTTGCAAGCATAGAATTTATCGGAGGTCTCATACCTCTCGATCCGGGCGTTCTTCTGAAAGATAAACTTCAACTCCTGGAACATCTCAAATGCTCCATGACGCTCAAAGCGACATTGAAGTCCCGGTTCTAAGCCATACAAGACTGCACATTGAACTACTGAGTAGTCCTCCTTACGTGTTAACCAAGCGTTCTTAACATCCTGGTCAGCCGTAGCGGGTGGTTCATCTCCTAGCGCAGCATTAAGGACATAATCCTTCTTCCCAGCTTGTAAGATTAGCTTAATATTACGAGCCCAGTCTACAAAGTTGCTTCCATCATCTTTCAACTTAGCTTTCTCTAGGAACGTATTAAAATTCAGGGTGACTGTCGCGTGAGCCATGATCTACAACACAAATATATTCAAAGTGGACTGAGACTATGTTCAAGATAATTAGAGTTTAACTTAATCAAATTACTTGCTAAACTCTCACTCAAAAAGTACATCTCTCTAGTCATTTGAGTGGTTCATGATCCACTTACACTAGCTCAAGTCCGATCATCACGTGAGTTGAGTATAGTTTCAGTGGTAAGCATCCCTATGCTAATCATATCATCTATATGATTCATGATCGACCTTTCGGTCTCATGTGTTCCGAGGCCATGTCTGCACATGCTAGGATCCTCAAGCTTAACCCGAGTGTTCCGCGTGTGCAACTGTTTTGCACCCGTTGTATGTGAACGTTGAGTCTATCACACCCGATCATCACGTGGTGTCTCGAAACGACGAACTGTAGCAACGGTGCACAGTCGGGGAGAACACAATTTCGTCTCGAAATTTTAGTGAGAGATCACCTCATAATGCTACCGTCGTTCTAAGCAAAATAAGGTGCATAAAAGGATTAACATCACATGCAATTCATAAGTGACATGATATGGCCATCATCACGTGCTCCTTGATCTCCATCACCAAAGCACCGGCACGATCTTCTTGTCACCGGCGCCACACCATGATCTCCATCAACGTGTCACCATCGGGGTTGTCGTGCTACTCATGCTATTACTACTAAAGCTACATCCTAGCAAAATAGTAAATGCATCTGCAAGCACACACGTTAGTTTAAAGACAACCCTATGGCTCCTGCCGGTTGCCGTACCATCGACGTGCAAGTCGATATTATCTATTACAACATGATCATCTCATACATCCAATATATCACATCACATCGTTGGCCATATCACATCACAAGCATACCCTGCAAAAACAAGTTAGACGTCCTCTAATATTGTTGTTGCATGTTTTACGTGGTGACCATGGGTATCTAGTAGGATCGCATCTTACTTACGCAAACACCACAACGGAGATATATGAATTGCTATTTAACCTCATCCAAGGACCTCCTCGGTCAAATCCGATTCAACTAAAGTTGGAGAAACCGACACTTGGCAGTCATCTTTGAGCAACGGGGTTACTCGTAGCGATGAAACCAGTCTCTCGTAAGCGTACGAGTAATGTCGGTCCAAGCCGCTTCAATCCAACAATACCGCGGAATCAAGAAAAGACTAAGGAGGGCAGCAAAATGCACATCACCGCCCAAAAAAACTTTTGTGCTCTACTCGAGAAGACATCTACGCATGAACCTAGCTCATGATGCCACTGTTGGGGAACGTCGCATGGGAAACAAAAAATTTCCTACACGCACGAAGACCTATCATGGTGATGTCCATCTACGAGAGGGGATGTTCGATCTATGTACCCTTGTAGACCGCACAGCAGAAGCGTTAAGAAACGCGGTTGATGTAGTGGAACTTCCTCACGTCCCTCGATCCGCCCCGCGAACCGTCCCGCGATCAGTCCCACGATCTAGTGCCGAACGGACGGCACCTCCGCGTTCAGCACACGTACAGCTCGACGATGATCTCGGCCTTCTTGATCCAGCAAGAGAGACGGAGAGGTAGATGAGTTCTCTGGCAGCGTGACGACGCTCCGGAGGTTGGTGGTGATCTTATCTTGGCAAGGCTCCGCCCGAGCTCCGCAGAAATGCGATCTAGAGGTAAAACCGTGGAGATATGTGGTCGGGCTGCCGTGGCAAAGTTGTGCCAAATCAGCCCTAAAACCTTCGTAAATATAGGGGGAAGAGGGGGAGCCTTGCCTTGGGGTCCAAGGACCCCCAAGGGGTTCGGCCGAGCCAGGGGGAGTTCTCCCCTTCCAAACCGAGTCCAACTAGGTTTGGAAGGAGGAGTCCTTCCCCCTTTTCCCACCTCCTCTTTTTTTTCTCTTTGATTTTCTTCCTATGGCACATAGGGCCTTCTTGGGCTGTCCCACCAGCCCACTAAGGGCTGGTGCGGCACCCCCAAGGCCTATGGGCTTCCCCGAGGTGGGTTGCCCCCCGCCCCCCCGGTGAACACCCGGAACCCATTCGTCATTCCCGGTACATTCCCGGTAACTCCGAAAACCTTCCGGTAATCAAATGAGGTCATCCTATATATCGATCTTCGTTTCCGGACCATTCCGGAAACCCTCATGACATCCGTGATCTCATCCGGGACTCCGAACAACATTCGGTAACCAACCATATAACTCAAATACGCATAAAACAACGTCGAACCTTAAGTGTGCAGACCCTGCGGGTTCGAGAACTATGTTGACATGACCCGAGTGACTCCTCGGTCAATATCCAATAGCGGGACCTGGATGCCCATATTGGATCCTACATATTCTACGAAGATCTTATCGTTTGAACCTCAGTGCCAAGGATTCATATAATCCCGTATGTCATTCCCTTTGTCCTTCGGTATGTTACTTGCCCGAGATTCGATCGTCAGTATCCGTATACCTATTTCAATCTCATTTACCGGCAAGTCTATTTACTCGTTCCGTAATACAAGATCCCGCAACTTACACTAAGTCACATTGCTTGCAAGGCTTGTGTGTGATGTTGTATTACCGAGTGGGCCCCGAGATACCTCTCCGTCACACGGAGTGACAAATCCCAGTCTGGATCCATACTAACTCAACGAACACCTTCGGAGATACCTGTAGAGCATCTTTATAGTCACCCAGTTACGTTGCGACGTTTGATACACACAAAGCATTCCTCCGCTGTCAGTGAGTTATATGATCTCATGGTCATAGGAACAAATACTTGACACGCAGAAAACAGTAGCAATAAAATGACACGATCAATATGCTACGTCTATTAGTTTGGGTCTAGTCCATCACGTGATTCTCCTAATGACGTGATCCAGTTATCAAGCAACAACACCTTGTTCATAATCGGAAGACCCTGACTATCTTTGATCAACTGGCTAGCCAACTAGAGGCTTGCTAGGGACAGTGTTTTGTCTATGTATCCACACATGTATATAAGTCTTCATTCAATACAATTATAACATGGATAATAAACGATTATCTTGATACAGGAATTATAATAATAACTATATTTATTATTGCCTCTAGGGCATAATTCCAACATCTCCTGCCCTTTTTCTGATTCGACGCAGCGCTGGAACACGCCGGCCGTGTTGCGTCATACCAGTTCGCGATTGATGATGGCGTAGGCGACGGACCTGCGCTGGGTCTGTCTCGCCTCCGCCTCGTTCTGAGGAAGTTCGCCGTGAAGGAGGAAGGCCAGAATGTCTTGAGCCCATGATGGAGCCGACACAAGGGTCGCCTGTGCTTCATTTTGACTGTTGGAGGCTTCTGCAGCCCCCGAGCTTGATGGTGTTTCTGGTGTTATTACTGCAGCCGGCTCACCGTCTATCTCCATGACGTCGACCCACTGAGAGGATTTGATCCCGGACAGGGCCAGGGTTGTCGTTGTAGCTGGTGCCGCTATTGGAGTTGGTTGGGCCAATGGAGCCGGAATGGGATCCGAAGTCGGCGTAGTTGGTGGAGCCGACGGCGCTTGCTCCGTAGACTCAGTCGGTGCCGCATTTGGAGCTGGTGCCGTCACTGCAGCCGGTGTGGGGGCCACAGCCGGCGTAACTGGCGGAGCCGGCGGCGCTTGTATCGTAGAGTCGGCCGGTACGAAGATTGATGACGACTCCGGAGACGGCTTCATAGACGGCTTGTGGAGTTGCTCGAGGGAGACGCTAGCTGGAATGGCCTGTCTCGTGGAGCCGATTTTCGCCAGTGTATCGGCCGCCTCATTTTCCGCCCTGGGAACATGGTGGAACTCACAACCCTCGAAGGGGCCGCTGAGCTGCTGGATGAGGAAGCGGTAGCTCACCATGTTGGCGTCCCTGGCGTCCCATTCGCCAGAGACCTGCTGCACCACCAAGTCTGAATCGTCGAAGCATATGAGCCGCCGGATGCCGATCTCCTTGGCAAGTCGGAGGCCATGAGCCAGTGCTTCGTACTCGGCGACGTTGTTGGAGGCGGAGAAATGGATCTGGAGAGAGTACTTGAGCTGGTCCCCTTTCAGAGACGTCAAGATGATGCCGGCTCCCAGCCCTGCCCGCATCTTTGAGCCGTCGAAGTGCATCCGCCAATGCGTGGAGTTTGGAGGCGGTGGCTCGAATTGGGTCTCAGCCCAGTCGACTAAGAAGTCGGCCACCACCTGTGATTTGATGGCGGTGTGAGGCTCGTACCGTATATCATGGTCCGCCATCGCGATGGACCATTTGGCAATTCTGCCCATGGCATCACGGTTACCCATGATCTCTGAAAGCGGAGCAGTGCTCACCACAGTGATGGCATGCTCTTGGAAGTATTGTTTCAATTTCTTTGCGGCAAGGTAAACACCATAACACATTTTCTGATAATGAGGGTAGTTCTGCTTAGAGGCGGACAAGACCTCGCTAAGGTAGTAGACAGGGCGCTGCACTGGCAGGGCCTTGCCTTCCTCTTTACGCTGAACTACCAACACTACGCTGACCACGCGAGTGGTCGCCGCGATGTATATGAGTATGGGTTCCCTTTCAGATGGGGCTGCCAAGATTGGCAGGCTCGAGATTACCCGCTTGAGGTCGCGGAAGGCTTCATCCGCCTGGTTGTTCCACTCGAACTTTGTCTTATTCTTCATGAGTTGGTAGAGTGGAAGGGCCTTCTCGCCAAGCCGGCTGACGAACCGGCTGAGGGATGCCAAGCAGCCGGCGAACTTCTGAACGTCGAGGATCCGAGCCGGCCGCACCATCCGCTCGATGGTGCTGATCTTCTCAGGGTTCGCTTCGATGTCATGGGCGGACACGAAGAACCCCAAGAGTTTGCCGCCTGGGACCCCGAAGACGCACATCTCAGGGTTGAGCCGGATCTTGTATTTGTGCAGATTGGCGAATGTCTCCCGCAGGTCCTCGAGGAGGCTGAAGTGCTGCTTCGTCTTGACGACGATGTCATCCACATAGACGTGGATGTTCCTGCCAATCTGTGGCAGTAGGCACTGCTGCATGCAGCGTTGGAATGTTGCACCTGCGTTCTTCAGACCGAACGTCATGGTGGTGTAGCAGTAGGCCCCGAAGGGCGTGAGGAAGGAGGTCTTCAGGCGATCAGCTGGATCCAGCTTGATTTGATGGTAGCCCGAATAAGCATCCAGAAACGACAGCAGTTCGCAACCTGCAGTGGAGTCGATCACTTGATCTATCCTAGGCAACGCGACAGGGTCTTTCGGACAGGCATTATTTAGGCTAGTGTAGTCGATACACATTCGCCATGTGTTGTTCTTCTTCAGCACCAGGACTGGGTTTGCCAGCCAGTCCGGGTGGAAAACCTCCATGATGAAGCCGGCTGCAAGGAGCCGGGTGATCTCTTCTCCGATTATGCGCCGCTTCCCCTCGGCGAAGCGGCGCAAAGGTTGTTTCACCGGCTTTGCATCCGGTCGCACGTGAATTTTGTGCTCGGCGTACTTCCTCGGAACACCCGGCATGTCCTTGGGGGACCATGCAAAGATGTCCCGATTCTCATGGAGGAAGTCGACGAGCTCGCCTTCCTATTTGGGGCTGAGGCCGGCCCCGATGGTGACGCACTGCTTCGGGTTGGCAGGGTCGAGTGGGACCTGCTTGGTCTCTTTAGCCGGCTTGAAAGAGCCCTCGCCGGCCGATTGGGACGGAGGAGAAGGAATCGCCGGCTGCTCGGTAGCCTGGGCCACGAGCCGGTCGATCTGCCGCTTCTCCTTAGCAATCACCAAGGCGTCGGCGAGGCGGCTGCTATCTTGGGCACACTCGAGCGACTTCTTGTAGTCGCCAACAACTGTGATGATGCCCTTGGGACCCGGCATCTTCATTTTCAGGTAGGCGTAATGCGGAATAGCCATGAACTTGGCCAGAGCCGGTCTTCCCAGCAGCGCGTGATATGGGTTACTGAGGTCCACTACCTCAAACCATATGGACTCTCGGCGGAAGTGGGCCTTGTCGCCGAAGAGGACGTCCAGTTGGATCTTGCCGATGGGCGAGCATGAATGCCCAGGCATGATGCCATGGAAGACAGTGCTGGCTGGCAGGACATCCGTCTCCTTGAGCCCGAGCTTGAGGAGAGTGTCAAGGTAGAGGATGTTGATGCTGCTGCCGCCATCGACCAGTACCCGGGAGAATCGGCAGGTGAGCCTTTTGGAGGCGAAGGTGGGGTCGAGGACGAGTGCGTATGATCCCGGGTTGGGCATCACCGCAGGATGGTCCACCCGGCTCCATGTGATTGGTTTGTCAGACCAATGCATGTACTGGGGAACCGGGGGGACAGTGGCGTTTACCTCGCGTCGTCTTTGGCGTAGGCTGTGTTTGTCGTCGCCTTTGCTGGTGAAAACGACGAACACTCCGTCTTGATGAGGATAGTCGTCTGGGTGAGGACCGTCATCGCGAGGCCGTGGCGGCGGAAGCGGAGCGTGGTTGGGAGCCGGTGCACGGGGCGCCGCCTACGCACCCGGAGGAGCCGGCAGGCCATCCCCTTGCGACAGCCAGCGTGTGATGCTGCACTGTCGAAGGGTATGGGTAGACGGTGTCGCTTCAGAATGTATCTTGCAGGGGGCGTCCAGCAGCTGCTCGAGGGACTGCCTGGGCAGCCAGTTGGGGTTGCCCCGATTGGGACGCTTTCGTGGAGGGCCGGCTTGAGAAGCCGACGCCTCGCCCTCCACATTGGCCACCAGCTTGATATTGGAGCGGGGATCCATCTGATCCGCCTTGCGCTTGTAGTTGTTCTGGCCGCCTCGGTTGTCCCCAGCCGACTTGGGAGTAGCCGGCGTAGGCACCACCTTGTCCAAGGCGGTCACCTTGATGCGCATTGCGGAGTCTGTCGTGGCGTACTTGTCCGCCTTGGCCATGAGCACCGCCAAAGAGTTGGGCTCGGCGCACATGAGCTTGTGCTTGAGGAGGGTGTCGTCTCGACATCCGTCAATGAAGTACTGGATGGCTTGTACCTCATGCACCCCCTCGCAGGAGTTGCGGAGCTCAGTCCACCCGGTGACGTAGTCGCGAAGGGGTTCGTCGGCCTTCTCGACGCACATAGCCAGCTCGCGGGGCCGGCCAGGGCGCTTGTAGGTGCCAGTGAAGTTGCGGACGAACGCCTCCTCGAAGTCCACCCAGGAATGGACACTCCGGCCGGGAGGCTGTTAAGCCAAGTCCGGGCCGAGCCGTCCAACGTGAGTGGCACGTAGCGAACCGCTACGCGCTTGTTGCCCCTAGCGATGCCTACGTCCGTGGTGTAATTGATCAGCCAGTCGTCTGGCTTGGCCGTGCCGTTGTATTTCAGTGTATCCCGAGGCAGGGTGAAACCTCGGGGGAACGTCTCCCCTCGGATCCGGGGGCCGAAGCATGCCGGACCGACGGGTCCATCTTCCTCTAGGAGGGCTGGCTGGGCCAGGACGACGATACGCCAGCGGGCGTCCCGCTCATCCTGGGTGGCGGGGGCGCCAGCCCTGGTGGCTAGAGAGGAGGCGCCTCGGGAGCCGGAGGAGTGAGTTCTTCGCGGGGGAAGATCCCCACACTCCGAATCGCCCTCGTCGCCTCCGTGATGCAAGACCGAAGTATGCTCGCTCTGGCGCTGAGAGCGCCGGTCTTGGCTTCCCTCGCCCCTCCAGCCGGAAGGGCGATGCGAGGAAGATCCTTCTGCTTGGTGCTGGCCGCTAGGGTGGCGGCGTGCCCCCGAGTTCGGTCCGAGGGACTTTGATTGAGCCTGACCGGGGTCAAACCGAGTGTGTTGCTGGTTAGCGGCGTCAAGGAGATCCTTGACATGCTTTTCCTGGAAGGCGCGCTCCTCGCCTTCCAGACTTGCCATCTCCTCCATGGCTGTGTGCGCCGCCCGCATGTTGGTCGCAGGAGTCTTGTAGGTGGGCAGGTCCCCGCCTAGAACCTCGGCGACGAACCGGCCGCGGCTGCGGACCAATCCAAGCCAGCTAGGGGCCTCGAAAACCGGAGTGAGACCGTATGCGGAGTTATACTCGCGCTGCATAGCCTCTAACCGGCGTTTCGCCGAGGCCACGGCGATGCCCTCCTCCAAGATACGCTTGCGAGCCTCCTCCAGCGAGGCCCGAGCGTCTGCAGGGTCGGCGGAAGTGGTGACCGGTGCCTTCAGGCCGGCGATGGCGTCCCGAAGAGCATCAGGGGTGGCTGCAGCAGGCTCGTCGTCACCTGCGGAGGCCTTGCCGGGAGCCGTGCTGGTGCCAGCGCCGATAACCATCACCTCCACGGTGTTGGAGATGGCAGCAACATGGTATGGGGTGAAAAACCCCACTGACGGCGGAGGGCCGTCGAAGATGAGGACGTTACTGGGGTAAACGTCGCGGGCAGGCATCTCAGCGATAGAGAGCCTGCTGAAGCTGGCGCAGAGCGCCTCAACGTCGAAGTCCTTGCCGAAGTAGCGTGGGCCGTCGTTGAGACAAAGGTCGCTGAAGAGAACACTGAGGTTCTCCATAGCAGCGACGACGATGCTAGGGAGCGCCTCGTCATCAGAATCTTCGTCCGAATCCGCATGGCGGACGGGGACGTCGATCATCATGGGTGTCGCCTCGTCGAAAGCGGGCTCCACGGGCATGCAAACTGATCCGGACGCGATGCATCCGGTGGTGTAGGTGCGGGGCCCCGCCCAGCGCGTAAAGCCAACCGATGCCGCGATCGGCCCCACGGTGGGTGCCAAATGTCAGTGAATAGTCACAACATATGCCATAGGTAGGCTAAAGTCGGTGAGAACCGAAGGGACAAAGGTGGTCGCTGGGAACGAGGTTGCTACACGCATGGGGCGCACGATGTACCCAGGTTCAGGGCTCTCCGCAGAGATAATACCCCTAATCCTGCCGGAGTGTTTGATGTATAGGAACAGAGTACAATGTCGCTCATGGAGCTGTGTTGGGAGGAGGAAGAGGGGAGCAGCCGGCTCGTCTCTACCTCTCTCTATGTAGTTGGTGAATGTGTTGTGTTGAATGACTGGTGAAGGATCGACCCCCTTGCATGGGGGGCGACCGGGGGGTTTTATAGACGAACTCGCCGGCCTACAACATGGATAAAGGGTACAAGCGTGGGACCCGGCTGGCTGCTTCGCCGGCTGGCCAGGGGCCCACAAGGGTCTTGTCTTGTCGATGAGGGGCCCGCCAGCTGCATGATCTCGATTGCCTGTGAGACCCGCCGGCTGGCCAATGAGGCTCTCGTGTAAGGTTGACGCTGAGCACGCGATGTACGTCAAGCGTCACCCCGCGAGATTCTTCATGGGCAGGTAGTACGACCGCCTCCACTGTTCCCCACGCCGAGTGCAGTAATGGAGTGGGAGTGTGGCGGTCCGGCACAATGCTAGGTGATGGATCAGAGCCGGGGTAAGTCAGCGGTGTGGCCGCCGACGCTCGTACCTGCCGGGCGCCCTGATCCCGTACCTTTGCTGACCGTAGCTACCTTTAATCGTGAGGTCTCTTCCTGACCTACGATCTGATGTGACTTGTGATCCTCGGCCGGCTAGCCTGCCTGGCCAGCCGGCTTGAGCGTGGCCGCCTCCTCCCCAGTCGGGCTGGCGGGACCAGGCTAGCTCTGAAGGGGAGGCTGCCTAGATTCTAGCCGGCAGAGGTTGCCTGGCCGGCCAGAAAGGTGGCCGCCTCGCCCTCCAGCCGGCAGGTGATGCCTAGCCGGCCAGAAGACTTGGGCCTTGGGAATCTTCATACGTTCATGTCCATTGGGCCGGAAATTAAGGAATAGGCTCGATGAGCCTACCCCGGGGTTATCCCCCCGACAGTCACAGTGGCGCCAAAGGATGACCACGAACCATGGAGTCGGTGGTCAGGGCGTTGGCGCCAAATGACCATGCAAGTCCCATCGTTTTGGATGAAGACGATGAGGAGGAGATGATGGTAAATGTGGTCAAGTTGGAGATGGACGGCGACAAGGCTACATGTTCCCGCCTCTACAAGTGCCTCCAATATTGCCACGGATGGGATGTATCGGTGATTGTAAGGCTGATTTACCATCATCCCCACCCCCTTGTACTCAAAATCTCCATATGAACCATAAAATCCAAATGTGGTGGTTGTCGGTTCTGAATCCCGCATATCTCGTAGTAGCGGACCTAAGCTAGGTGTCTTGAAGCGATGGTAATATGGACACATGATTTTACCTAGGTTCGGGCTTTCTGAAGGAGATAATACCCTATGTCGTGCTTTTGATTGTATTGATATGGGGATAGTACATAGTACACATATCTACCACGAGATTATTGTAATGAATATGAAATTGTCTATTGACTAGCCTAGTCTCGGTTTATATAATGCATCGTAGGCCTAGGGCTTAGAGGAGTCCTTTTCTTATGCACCAAGTCTTGTAGAATCTCCCTTGTATGCATCATGGGTGTCCAAAGTGGCCCATTAGTAAAGCGCCATGGGGGTCCCCGACCCAACCAACCTGGTCGGAAGACGACGTGGTGAGTACCCCCTAGTCCAGGACACCGTCGGTGGCCAATCCCTTTTGAACCCCCACATTCAATCTTGAATCCCTAACGCTCAAATAGAATGTTGAAAGCAAAAGAGCAGAAATTGCTTACCGTCATTACCGACACCGGTGCTCGCCTTACAATTTGTCGTTTCGCTTCTCGCCGTCGCCGGTGTGAGAGTGAGAGAAGGGGAGAGAATGGTGAGGGTAATTATGTTAGCGCTTCAGGAAACAATGCGACGTCTCGAGACTACCTCTTTGCATGCAATCTCCACCATGTACATGCTTCGAGTTGCATCGCTCTAGCCTGGCTACGAATGTCCAGTTTGGATGTCCACCCTAAGCCATGTCCGAAAGTGCTTTAAGGTTTGTGCGGGCCAACATTTTGATGCAACCAAGGCAACAAACACCAATTTTTGTACCGTGCAGGCTTGATTGAGCTGTATGCAACCTACCAAACACACCCTTGTTGGTTCCTCAAAATAAATTTTGTGGTATGGTGTATTGTGTTCTTACCTCAAAGAATTATGGCTTTAATATAGATCTTGTGTCGGTTAAACCTTTCGGCGCCTCTCGTACATATGACCCCGATCGAACGCATGGTAATTAATTGATGTGGCATGACGGTTATTTTGTTGATTTTTACACTACATGGAAATTATGTTAAGAACGTTGCAAATCATGTACACAAGCATTGTATTTTTATCTGTTTTTGCATGGCAAATCTAATCGTTAGATTTTCAACTGTAAAAATTGAATGACAATTCTTTAACATTTCCCAGGAATTATTGAGACTGTTCGTAAGTGTAAGTGTGCAATGCTGAGTGCTCCTCATGCTCGATCGGCTTGAGGTTGCGTATTGCATTGGTGTCTACTTTGTTTTGGCTATACTGGTGTCGATACATTGCAGTTTGATGTATTCCCATGTGACACTTTGTGAGAGAACACTAAACAGAAAGGCAATATGTATGATTCGTTTGTACGTCACCCATAATGCATTGCATCATGTTGCAAACGACACAAATGTGTATGAGATGTGGCGAATTTGGAGTGTGTGTTTGAGCGGAAGCTATCAATAAACAAGGCCTCGGTAATAAAATGGCTTGCCAAGCTTGAGTACTGCAATGTTTTCCAATGTCATAGAAATCAACTCACGGTCATGAAGATAACCTTTAAGGATGAGGTGCATACATTTTTGCATTGAGTTCCATGCATGATAGTTGAAGCATGCTTGTTGTTTCAACTAGCAATTCAACTTGAAATGATAAGGTACGTTTAAAAATGGTGAAGAATAGTATGTTGATTAACAAGCCAGAAAGAAGGAAAAGTGGCGGCATGGTGCCTCTTCTTCTGATGTGTATGCGGCTGAAACCCGTGAGAAGAATGATAACCATGGACGCAGGCACACAGTTTTCAGCAAGATATAATTAAATATAGTGAGATCAAAGCTAAAACAGAGAAAACAATTTAACTTCATATCATTGTGTCATTCGACGACACATAAAGAGCGATTGAAAAAACATAAAAGAGTGCTTGGAGAGGGTAAAATTGCAAACAAAACCGAGCAAAAGGGTGAGAATAATTCAGCCATGACTACAACATATGAGAACTATTTAGCATTGAAGATGAAGAATGATATAGTGTTGTCCATGATGATGCTATGAGTTGGGCTGTGGATTGAGGTGTGCCATTCTACATTACATCACACAAAGAGTATTTCACATCCTACACTACTGGTATAACTAGCCAAGTGAGGATGTCAAATAGTGGTTCATCAAACATTGTTGGCAAGGGCTCTATATGCATTGATACAAACACACGTTGCGGATTTGGTGCTTGATAATGTGAGGCATGTTTCCGGCATAAGGATGGATTTATTGTCGGTGGTCAATCTTGATGGTGTGGGCATATGCATGAGAAGGGCATGCACATTCGTGCCAGCATGGAGTACCTTCCTGCGTTTTAAGGTATATCCTTGAAAAACAAGGCACATTGTTTTCCTGACAAACAACATACGGTTGCATTTCGTACACTCCCTTCACATCATGCGAAAAATGGTCTTGATATTGTGAACATTGATGTTTGCTACATGAATGCAAAATCCTTGAGTGGAGCAATATTTTTTCTAACTTCCATTGATGACCACGCGAGGAAAGTTTTGGATATGTGTTTAAAAACAAGTATCACGTGCTTGAAGCCTTCAAGGAGTTTCATACCAAAGCTGGGAGAGAAACTATGAGAAATTATAATGTGTGAGGTCAGAAAATTATGGTGAATACCTATGTATTTATAAAAGGTTGTGCTAAAATTATGGCATCCATCTTGAGAAGAGTCCACCCAATACACCTCACTCAATGGCCTTGTGGGTAGAATGCAAACACTCACGGAAAGGGGCTGGGACAAACGGGGAGGGGTTGCGACCAAGGGTGTAGGGATGAGCCCTCCCCATGCGCATCCCCACTATATATAGGGGAAGGAAGGAGGCGACCAGCCCTAGCCCCCTCCTCCAAGGGAGGGGTCGACGGCCCTAGGGGAGACTTGCCTCCCAAGAAAGGTGGGAGCGCCTCCCCCCGTAGGGTTTGCCCTAGCCCAGCCGCATGGGCCTTTTAGGACAGGTGCGCCTGGCCCATACATGCCAAGGCACCCCTACAACCCATGTGGGATCTAGGGCTAGGTAGACCCCCAGTGGACCCCTATAACCTTTTGATGCGTCCGGTACGCTCCTCGCATAACCCCGAACTTTTGTGGTAGCTAAAAGCAACTTCCCATATATAAATCTTTACCTTCAAACCATTCTGGAGATCCTCGTGATGTCCTATATCTCAACCGAGACTCCAATAAATATTTGGTTCTTGCCATTATCAATGTCTCAATACTACCCTAGCATTGCCTAACGTTAAGCGTGTGACCCTATGGGATCGAGAACATGCAGACATGACCGAGACTCCTCCCCTATCAATAACCGATAGCGGGGCCTGGATGTCCATATTGACTCCCACATATTCTACGAGTATCTTTATTGGTTTGAACCACTATGTCGAGGATTCAGAAAATCACGTAAGCAATTCCCTTTGTCCAACGATATGTTACTTGCGTGAGGTACAATTGTCGGTATTGTCGTACCAAGTTCAATATCATTCCAGGCATGCCTCTTCACTTGTTGTGTAATACAATATCCCTGTGACTAAACTCATTAGTCACATGCTTGCAAGCTACTTTGCATATCATGCTACGGAGAGGGGCACATATATTTCTCTGTCATACGAAGTGATAAATCTGAGTCTCAATCCATGCGACCCAACAAACACTTTCTGTGATACTTGTAGAGTGATGACCCACAAGTATAGGGTATCAATCATTATCCTTTCGATAAGTAAGACTGTCGAGCCCAATGAGGAGCAGAAGGAAATGACAAGTGGTTTTCAGCAAGGTAGTTCCTGTAAGCATTGAGAGTAGCGGTAACAGATAGTTTGATAGTAGTGCAATTCATAACAACTAGCAAGCAACAATGGTAACTAAGGTGCAACAAGGTGGCCCAATCCTTTTGTAGCAAAGGACAAGACTAAAAATTCTCTTATATAAAGTAAAGAGCTCTCGAGGACAAATGGGAATTGTTGTGTAGACACGTTTATCATGCTTAGTTGATTCGCATTCGGTACTTTGTTAATTTGATATGTGGGTGGACCACTGCTAGGGTGTTGTTCTTACTTAAAAAAATATCTTATGATTACCCCCTCTCGCAAGCATCCGCAACTACGAAATAAGAATAAAGATAAATCTAACCATAGCATGAAACATATGGATCCAAACCATCCCCTTACGAAATAACGCATAAACTAGGGTTTAAGCTTCTGTCACTCTTCCAACCTATTATATACTTATTACTCACAATGCTTTCCCTTAGGCACAAATATGGTGAAGTTTCATGTAGTCTACGCTCACATGACACCACTAAAGGAAGAGCAACATACACACCATCAAAATATCGAACAAATACCAACATCACATCATTACTTATAACAAGACTTATCCCATGTCCTCAAGAACTAAAGTAAGTACTCACAAATCATTATAATGTTCAATATTAGAGGTATAATAAATATGCTTAAGGATCTAAACATATAATCATTCACCAAGTAAACCAACTAGCATCAACTACAAGATATAATGAACACTATTAGCAACTCCCACGTACCAATGTGAGATTCTGAGAAAAAGATTGGATACAAGAGTTGAACTAGTGTTTGGGATAAGATGGTGCTAGTGAAGATGTTGTTAGATATTGGTTCTCCCATGAAGGAGGAAGCATTGATCATGACGATGGCTTCAATTTTGCCCTCCCGGAGGGAGGTTTCCCCGATGGAATTGCTCCGCCGGGGAGCAAAAGTTCTCCAGTCCAGGTTCCACCTCGAGACGGTAACGCTTCGTCCCGAAAGTAATCTTCTAATTTTTTAATAGGGTAAAACACATCATATAGGAGAATATGGGCTTCGGAGGGCTACTAGGGGGCCCACAAGCTCAAGGGGTGCGCCTTGGATGGTAGGGCGTGATGGAGATATGTACCTAGGGTAGGGTCACATGCCTGACCTAGATGTCCTACCCAAGGGCACCTCATTAAACACTTGAAGACCACAGGGAGTATTCCGACTGGATAGCCATAGCGTCTGAGTCACTCGATAAGAAATCACTCAAAGGATTTTCTCTTTCACTCGACAACCAACTTCCACTCGGAAGAAGTCAGTCGACGCAGAAGACCAGAAGCCACTCTAGGGAGACCAACAGGCGAGCGTTCGGCTGGTCGTCATAAGTAGCATTAACCGCGTACATTATCAGTAACGTACACTTTTAAAATCCATTGGTCGAACCCTTCGTGGCCAGATATAGATGAGGGGCAACACATTCTATATAAGCCACCCCTCCCCTTTGGCACAGGGGTTCGCACCCCCTGTAACACGCATTCCACACTGCAAGAGCTCCCGAGCACTGAGACGTAGGGCTATTACCTTCACGAGAGGGGCCTGAACTCATACATCTTGCGTACAAGCTTGCCGTAGCTAGGACTTTTCCCTCTCCATTCATACCCTACACCTCTACTATGAGGTTCATTCCCACGACACGGCACAACCCTAGGCTTGTGGCCACATGGTGGGTCCCCCTTTGATGATTCTTTTGCTAATAGTTTTTATATATTCCAAAATAATTCTTCATCAATTTTCACGTCATTTGGAGTTCGAGAAAATATCCGACTCTTCTACAACCCTCTCCGATACAAAATTCCAACTGTCAATGATTTCCTTCTTTATATAAACCTTGTAAAATAAGAGAGAAAAGGTATAAGGATTGCATCGTAAAGTGAAATAATGACTGAAAACATAATAAGTATCAATAGTAAAACATGATGCAAAATAGACGTTTCATAGATCACCTTTATGATCACCCAGTTAAGAAGTGTCGTTTGGATACACACAAAGTATTCTTGCGATGTTAGGGAGTGGTACGATCTCATGGTCTAAGGAACAAATACTTGACACGAAGAAAACTATAGCAATTAAACTAAGTGACACAATCATATGCTAACCTTACGGTTGGGGTGTGTCCATCACATCATTCTCCTAATGATGTGATCCCGTTAACAAATGACAACTCATATCTATGGTGAGGAAATCTTAACCATCTTTGATCAACAAGCTAGTCTAGTAGAGGATTGATATGTCTCCAACATATCGATAATTTATGAAGTATTCATGCCATATTTATCTATGTTTACAATACTTTTATATGGTTTTGATGCACAATATATGACTTAATTAGAACTAACCTCGACTAACACTATTTTCAGCAGAATTACCGGGGTGGTGTTTTTCGTGCAGAAAATAAAAGTTCTCAAAATCGCCCGAAACTTTTTGACGATTTTTTCTGGAGCAAATAAGAAATATCGGAGCGAAGAAACACCGGAGGGGGACAACTATTGGAGCCAAGCCAACATGGTGCGCTCGTGCCATGATGGCTTGGGACCACCTCGTGGCTCCGGTTGACGTGATTCCAACGCTGAAAAATCCTATATATATATATATGAAAAAACCTCAGAAATAAACCAAAAACTTTCGCTCCTCCGCCTCAACTCTCTGGGTAGAAGAAATCTCATTTGAAGCCTTTTCCGGTACCCTGCTGGAGGGGGAAATCATCACCGGAGGCCATCTTCCTCATTGTGTCTGTCACCATAACGAGGAGGGAGTAATTCACCCTCGGGGTTGAGGGTATGTACCAGTAGCTATGTGTTTGATCTCTCTCTCCCTCTCGTGTTCTTGCGATGTCACGATCTTGATGTATCACAGGCTTTTTTAATGTAGTTGGATCATATGGTGTTTGTCCCTTGCTATCTTGATATGATAAATTGAATCTTTTCCTTTGAGATTTTGTTATGTCGGATTGAATATTGGATTTGATATCACTTGATGTATGTCTTGCATGTGGATACCCGTGGTGATAATGGGGTGTTTTTTGATTCACTTGATATATGTCTTGGTACTCAACTTGAGGATTCCCATGGTGGCAATGGGGTGATCTATGCATAGGGGTTGATACACGTTCTTTGCCTACTTTCTCCAATAGAAATCTTGGGGGTACTCTTTGAAGTTCTTTGTGTTGGATTGAATATGATGGATCAGAAATTTTTTGATGCATCTCGAATAACTAACCAACAGATACTTGAGGTGACATTGGAGTATCTAGGTGATATTAGGGTTGATTGATGTGTATCATATGTGTTATTCTAGTATGAACTCTAGGGCTATTTGTGACACTTATAGGAATAGTTCAATGGATTGATCGAAAAGAGTAACTTTGAGGTGGTTCGCTGCCTACAAGCATCTGTTCCTATGTTCTCCGCTAATAAGAACTTTGGAGTGATTCTTTGTAGCACATTGAGGGATGATCATATGATTCTACTATGTTAGTAATGTTGAGAGATTGCACTAGTGAAAATATGAACCCTAGGCCTTGTTTCTAAGCATTTATATAATGTTTTGCTCCCTATTTACTAGTTGTTTCCTCATTGTTTTTATTTATTCAGATTATAAAAATCTATTTCAACTATCCATACTACACTTGTATCACCATCTCTTCGCCGAACTAGTGCACATATACAATTTGTCATTGTATTGGGTATGTTGGGGACACAAGAGATTTCTTGTATTTGATTCGAGGGTTGTTTCACAGAGAGACCATCTTTATCCTACACCTCTCATGGATTGATAAACCTTAGGTCATCCACTTGAGGATAATTTGTTGTTGTCCTATAAAACTCTGCACTTGGAGGCACAACAACATCTATAAGAATAAAGTTACGTAGTAGACATCAAGGCTCACTAGGGAGCCGGTATTCATTTATGTATCCACACATGTATTTAGTCTATATTTAATACAATTCTAGCATGGATAACAAACATTTATCAGTAACAAGGAAATACTATAATAACAACTTTAACATTGCTCTAGGGCATATTTCCAACAACAACTATGTTCTCTCATGGTAATTTACCTAATTCTTGTGGGGCCAAAGCAATGATGAATGTTACATATCTAGTTAACCCATCCCCCTAAATTCCTCTTATAGGTGATATTACTCAAAGAGTTTGGTCACGGAAGGAGGTATCGTACATGCATTTCAAGGTCTCTGGTTGGAGGGCATTTGTGAATGTGACAAGGGATGAGAGATCCAAAATTGATAGCAAGAAAATCTAGTGCATCTAGCTTTGTGAACCTAGTAATGAGTGAGGGTACATGTTGTGGGATCCAATCAATAACAAGATTGTCAGAAGCCGAGATGTGGTGTTCATTAAGGATGAAACAATAAAAAATATTGGTAAACTAGAGAAGCCAACGACCACAACACCTCAGTTTGACATGGATCCAGTTTGTTCGCCCACCATGTACTACAATCATGGCAAGAGGATGACAGTGGAGATAGTGGATATACAACTGGCCAAACCAATGCAAGTCAGAGTAATAAGCAGTCATTTGATGAAAATGATAATGATGACGATGTGAAAGAGTCCACCTGATTCACCATTAGTTCGATGACAAAGAAGAAGCAAAAGTGTCACATCCCTTCTATGTATCCACGACATCAGTATGTGTCGATGAGTGGTGTCGGTGAGACCACAAAATATGAGGAGACGATTTCTGGTGAACACAAAAATGAATTGTCAGAAGCCTTGCGGGATATCTTATCTCCTTCAAGTTGCGGTTATACCATCTTGATGAGATTATTTCAATCCCTACTTCTTGCAATCCTATATCTTGTAGATGTTATCCAAGATGCAGAAATCTTGATGTATGAGATTATATGGTGCTATCCGGAAAAGAACTTGTTGTATCCCATATTTGATAGCGGTGTAAGATGATTTGGTGGCTTCAACATGTGATTTTTAACCCAGCTTGGGGGTTTCCATGTAAAAACCATGTGTCAATGTGTTGATGATTTACTTCTATTGTTCACAAAGTTTCTCTTGACCCCAACTATAGTCTGAGGAGCGTTTATGGTGTTGTGAAAGGTATTTCCTCCATATGTGTTATTCCAAATGTTTCCTTTCGTGCAAAGCAACGATTCTTGGATTGGTACGTGGAGTGGTGTTAAAATTACTTTGTTTTCATTGCAGTTTTAGATCACACGTGTGCTAATTTCCTGCATGGTTTGCAAGTTCCTCCACCGGAGTTGACTCGAGGTATCTCCACACCTTTGAGATTTGTGAGATGATGAAAAATAAAGGGTGTAGATCTTCATGCAGTATTATTGAAGTTATGTCCCTTCTCTTCTTGAGGGCAAGCAAAAGAGAGGTTTTATCTCTTCCGGGAGGCACCATCACATCTTGGGAAAATTGCTTCATTTATGTGAAAGCTTTTTCCTCCCGTAAAAACCTAGCAACGCAGAGCTAACCAGGGACGAAGCTGCCTTATGGGCATTGGGGTCAATTGACCCAATGAATTTCAGAAATCCTTCATTAATTTTCTACTAAAAACTATATATTTATTGAAAATGATCCCATTGTAATAGACATGACCCCAGCAAAAAAATCTAGTTTCATCCCTGAAGCTAATAGTACAAGGGTTTGGCAAGAAGATCGTGAACCATGAGTAGTGGCCTCGGAGAGAATTTGTTTCCACTAAATAATGCTCTAGTAAGTGCCCTATGATTGGTCATTTTTTTGTAGTACTTACAGGTGCATGAATTAGAAAGTATAGACATATAACAACATGATGTCAAAATTTTAACATCATACTCACTAGAAGTACTTGGCGCGCTTTGTTGCGCTGTTAGATTGGAAAAACCTAATCACTCTGTTTCAAAATATAATGTGTATTATTTTATTTAAATGTCAACCATTTTAAATTTGACTAATTTTGTAGTAAATATATCAAAAACCATATTATCAAGTTGTTGTGGTTAGATACATTGTTAAATGATTTTCATATTTTTATTTAATATTGTGGATGTCGATATTTTTGCTCTCAACTTCGTCAAAGTTGAAGAATTTGATTTTCCAAGAAATTAATACCCTTATATTTTGAAACTAATGGAATATTTCATTTGATGTGCGGGGGAGATGGCATATTGTGTTTTATTTTTATCTATAATTCGGTAATTTGATGGGCCTTTCGTGGTGTGATTCTATATTATATGCCAACCTACCATGTGAGAAAATTTCTACGTCGACACCTGCATGAGCGTGATTGACATGTTTTTATAGGCTGGTTGTTGTTGATTGATCTGAAAAGCTGTTTGTTTGATCAAAATCGTGAACCAAACCCATTAGAAAGCATAGTGTATTTGTCTAAAGAATTGAACGAGTGAGTTCTTAAAAATTATTGACCCGGTCAAAATCGGGTGGCCCAATTATATTTAGAGTCTTGAAGACCTCAATTCAATATGAACTCTTTAAAACTAAAAAGTATAGTGTTATAGAGGTACAAATAAAATAATTAAATAAGAAAGTTTTAAGAATTATTGATCAAATCAAAATTAGATGTTACAATGTTAATTGAAGATCTTAATTGAATGTGGGCTCTCCAATTCTAGAAATATTAGTGTTACAGTACATTTCAACGATAAAAGCTAAACTGGAATAAAAAAAAGGGATTATAGATACTCCACTAAAAATTACAGGAGATCACAAAGAAAATTGTAGTACGAGGCCATGAAGTGCTTAGAAATTTCCGCTACCCACACAATTCCTTTATTGGAAGCACCCCTACAACGAAATTTGAAATGGCAGTTGTATAAATCTTTAACATGGGTTGAAATCCTTCAATTTCTCATAGTTTGTTACTCCTCTTTAAGAAAGCGAAAATATCCCAATTTTCACACACCGACGAGGATAACACATGCGTGGCCTTCGTTCTTTTCTCCACGAACGGTCACAACCCACGCTCCAAGCAGCCGGCCATGGAGCTGCTCCTTCTCCCTTCCCGTGCCACTGTCTCCCGCCGGCTCCAGCCAACCGCCCCACTCCGCCGAGCCAGCGCGGCTACCTTCCGGCTGGCGGCCAGCTCCGGCAACGTCGAGGCCACCACAGACGCCACGGCGACGACGTCCAAGACCGGCCAAGAATGGCGCGCGGGCGGCCGCCAGGGCCAGGCGCCGTTCGGGCTCGCCCTGGACTTGTCCGAGGAGATGAGGCGCGGGATGATGTGGCGGATGCTGGCCTTCCCCGCGGCAGCGGTGGCGGCGGAGGCCGCGCTCCTGTGGGCGCTCGACAGCGGCGTCGACGCGCCCGCGTGGGCCGGCAAGGCGGGGTCGGCCGTGCTGTTCGCGGCAGGGTTGCTCGGGTCCCAGTACGGGTTCTTCTCCTCGAGGTGGGACGCGGCGGAGACGGGGTCCATGATGGGGTGGGAGCTCGCCGTCCGGCACTGGAACGCGCTGTCCATGGCCAGGGGTTCGTCCATGGAAGAAGAAGATGAGGAGGACGACGAGGAGTGGGAGTGGGTGTACGAGGATGACGACGAAGAAACTGAAGATTAATTATGTGTAGAAGAATACAGTCAGTCATAGCAGGTAATTGGTTTGGTTAAACCTTGTGAAATGCATGCAACAGTGCTCGGTTTTGTTAGACCATGCAGTAAATACTGAAGAATGGTTACAGGTAGGCTTAGAAGTAGCACTTCTTTTTCCTGTCATTTCTGTATCGGCTCCTGTGAATAGTCACTATACTTTTCAATTGGTGCCTACAATAGAGTGAAATTCAACGGACTCGAGTATGTTCAATTTGACACTCTGTAAAAGGAACCGATTCTAACACTCTCCTTAAAAGTTTAAACTGCAGACATTTCTAACATCTTGCAGTCTCCGCTCTGCTGAAACACACCAACACTGACGATCTTTTCTTCTTAATGCATCGACTCGCATATAGTGAATCTAAAGGTATCTTCAATGATAATTTATAAAATTTTCTCCGCATTCATTCACGGACAGAGGACCAATTCACAAACACGAATGCGGGAGGACACCAATCCGATCCAATCTTTACAGTGTGTCGGATTGCATGCCCGTTCACAATAAAAAGAGGCAATCATGCTTTGTTTTTACGTACCCGATTTCAAAAGAAAACCAGTCCAACAGTTCCGGTATTTTTGTCATGTCGGACCGGTAATCTTAGTCAGTTGTTCTCCGATCAAGGAGGTGCCATCGTAGCCGTATAGGTAGCCTCCTAGTCCGCCTCCGTCACGTTCTCATGCATAGTCCGCCGCCGCCTTCGTGCTGGTGTTTGATGCTACAAAAGCGCGGGCTTCGTCTTCTTTTTTGATGGGCCCGGGGATAGATAGTGATATTTATCGTGTTTGGACTTCCGCAAACATTTTCATGTTTGTCTTCGGTTTGTGAAAGAAATTGTGTTAAGAACGTACCGCAGGCCGATACAGGACCGTGTTGGATGGCTTCCGCGATCCGAACAGCACGACTACCCCCTTGGATATGCCCTAATAGAAAAAATCTGAACCGAACTGTGTTGCCTACGTGTAATCCCGACAGGCGACACGGGTGGCTTTCCATTCGTCCTTCCAGCGCCCCCTCATCCGATTTCTTGAGCAAGCATGGCAAGCATGAGAGGCATCCACTTCGGTCCACAGAGTCCACAACTAGCTTACTGTCCGCCGCCTAAGACGAACCCTAGCCGTTGCTGGCATTATGGGCTTCTTCAGCAAGCGTGCCAAGCATGATCACGAGGCCAGCTCGTCGCACCAGCCGACCAATTTCATGTTAGCGTTGCAGGCTGCTCGAAGGAGGCAGGCACACAAGCGCGACCGGATGTACATCCCTGTCCACGAATGCTCTACCATTGGGAGCATCGCGTGCCTCTACCGTGGCCGGATGTGAACCTCCCGCACGACTCTTTGACATTTGGAATCATAACAATAATCATATCATTGACAGTTTCTGGTATAATCCCAGTAGCAAAAAACTTCTTTACCGCTACATTTACCTCAAGTTTCAAAATGGCCCAATCTCTTTGGTAGAAACACGTCAGGAACCCATCCAGTCTCGGAGCTTTCGAAGGCCTGATTTGAAAAAGGGCATTGAAAATCTCCTTGTTGAGTAAATAGGCAATTTTCCGAGTGTATTAATCCACGAGATAATAACTAGCATGGCATTGACTAGACTATTGATGTACTGATCTTAAACTAACCTAGCACATACTACGCATATAGTTGATACATCTATGCATGCAAGTAGTACTGCTAGGATAAATACAAACATGAGGATAAACGAGTCATACCCTCCAACAGGCCAGTTGGTCGTAGCAGCAGCGTTGGCGTTGGACGCGGCCGTAGCAGCAGCAGCATCCTCTCCCCTCTTCTTCTCAGCTTCAAGGGCGAGACGATCGGGTTCGGATGGTGAAGGCATGGCGATGACGAGGACGACGCGGATGTAGACGAAGCAGATGGACGGAGGCGAGCAGTCGCGTGATCGCTCCCCAAAAACCTAATCGCCCCTCTCCCGTACAGGAACCAGAGAGGCGGGGTTTCGGAGGCCTGCTCTCCCGTCGACCATGTACGCGGTAAACGGGATGGAGTCGCCGACGGCAGCAGCAGCAAAAGGAACGAACGCGTGAGGCAGATGTGATCTGATTCTCGTGACGGCTAGGGTAGGCGTTAGCCTGCTTATAAAGGCGGTTGGGCGGAGAGACGTGGGCCGAACCCACGTCCGAGTCGGTAACAGCCCACAATCTGTTACGTATTCTCCGTTCCTGACCGACAAAAATAAGCGCGTAGGTATGAGCTCGGCTCGGCTCATTCCCGCAACCCGCAGCGCGTCGTGACGAGGCAGGCGGCGGAGGAGGAGTGCGCGAGGGCACCTTCTCTTCTCACTCTCCAATAGCATGTGGAAGAGAGACCCTTATAAAGGGGTCCAATTTCTTCTTCACTAGCGGGGTGGGACTAAACTTCCCACCACCACCTTGTCATGCCACCACCTACATGCATGGGCCCTTGGAGATTTTCTGAAATTCTCTTATGGGCCTAAGGCCCATTACTAATTTCAACAATCCCCTACCAGATCTCAAGGGCACATCGTGTTCCCTCGTTCCAATCACTGTTTTAATATACCAGCATTTCAGTGAAGACCTGTTAAGGTTGAGCTTCACCTAGAGCAAGTAGCTACACCCCTTTACAACTGAACAATGGACTATGCCTTGAATTGTCAGTTTGGCGTAAAGAAGCTTCACCACAAGTCTTACTAGTACTAGGCTACCGAAGGCTGACCCCTCGGGTGGAGCATATTAGTCACACTCCTGGCCTATTCATGAGTTTACTAGAGATCACCCAAATCTCATAGACTGTGACCAGCAGTCAAGCTCATATAGGTGTGTTCCTCCAAAGATCGCTCTGTAGGACAACATCTTGCTTACACATAAGCTTTAGAACACATTAAGACAGTAGTCATCCTACCATACAGTATCCGAGAGCATTGCATCTCCAACGGAGTGAGTTAGTAAAGTTACTCTCCTCGGTTCACCACTGGCTTGTTTTCCCAGGTCCTACTTCACGGGATCTCCGATCATATAGGTTGGGTTACTGCCATGGCAACTCATGTGGGTCTCATACCCATCTCCCTCGATGCACTATCTATCACAACACGTGATAGCCCTTTAGTAAAGGGATCTGCCAGATTCTTAGCCGTTTGGATGTAATCCAACGCTATCACTCCGGAGTTTCTCAAACGTCTCACAGACTTCAATCTCATTCTTATATGTTTGTTGGACTTCATATTGTCCTTTGAACTCTTCACTTTGACAATAACCGTCTGATTATCGCAGTTCATAAGGATAGCCGGAACCGGCTTCTCAACCACAGGTAAGTCCATCAAGAGATCTTGAAGAAATTCTGCTTCGACACCAGATGTGTCTAATGTTGTTAATTCTACTTCCATTGTCGATCTCGTTAAGATCGTTTGCTTGCAAGACTTCCAGGAAACAGCACCACCCCCAAGAGTAAACATATACCCAGTAGTGGCCTTCATCTCATCAGCATCAGAGATCCAATTCGCATCACTATACCCTTCAAGTACCGATGGGTATCCCGTATAGTGAAGTCCGTGGTTGACAGTACCTTTCAAGTAGCGCATAATTCTTTCAACAGCACGCCAATGAACATCGCCCGGGTTTGCAACAAACCGGCTAATTTGCTCACACCAAACGCGATGTCAGGCCTCGTTGCGCTAGGTAGGTACATAAGCGAACCGCTAATTTGAGAGAATCTCAATTACTCTATAGTTGTGCCTTTAAACTTTCGAATAAGCACACTAGGATCATATGGTGTTTGAGAAATTTTGCAGTCTGAATATCCAAAGCGACTCAAAATCTTATCAACATAGTGGGATTGCAGAAGTGTAATCCCACCCTCATCATCTCTCAAAAGCTTGATGTTCAAGATAACATCAGCCACCCCAAGGTCCTTCATCTCAAAGTTTTGAGACAGAAAAGACTTAACCTCCTCAATTACTTTGAGGTTGGTTCCAAATATCAGTATGTCATCAACATACAAGCACAATATAACTCCTTCGCCCCCACCATGGCGATAGTATACGCATTTGTCAGCTTCATTAACAACGAAGCCAACAGATGTCAAAGTTGTATTAAACTTCTCATGCCATTGCTTAGGTGCTTGTCTCAGACCATATAAAGATTTTAGCAACTTACACACCTTTCCTTCCTGACCTTCTATCACAAAGCCATCTGGCTGTTGCATATAGATTTCCTCATTTAGCTCTCCATTCAGGAAAGCCGTCTTAACGTCCATTTGATGAACGAGAAGACCATGAGAGGCCGCCAATGAGAGTAGTACTCGAATGGTGGTCAGTCTAGCCACAGGTGAGTAAGTATCAAAGAAATCTTCTTCTTCTTCTTTCTGGGCATAGCCCTTGGCCACAAGCCTAGCCTTGTACTTTTCAATCGTACCATCGAGCCTAAGCTTCTTTTTGAACACCCACTTGCATCCCAATGGTTTGCAACCATAGGGACGATCAGTGATTTCCCATGTCCCGTTAGCCATGATGGAATCCATCTCGCTACAGACCGCGGCTTTCCAGTAATCAGCATGTGGAGAAGCATACGCTTCTGAAATAGAAGTGAGATTATCATCCACGAGGTATACGAAGAAGTCATCACCAAAGGTCTTTGCAGTCCTTTGTCTCTTGCCCCTACCAAGGATTTCCTCGTCATCCTCCTTGGGATTATCATCATGTGTTTGTTCATAATATTCCATAGGAATGGCAGGCTCGGGAGTTATCTCAGATTCTTGTCTAGAAGTGCTTTGCATATCTCTCATGGGAAATATATCCTCAAAGAATGTAGCATCCCTCGACTCCATTATTGTACCGACCTTCACGTCAGGTACCTCAGATTTCACTACTAGAAATCTATAGCCTACGCTATTCTTAGCGCATCCCAAATTAACGCAGTCCACGGTCTTTGGTCCAAGCTTACGCTTCTTGGGGATCGGTACATTGACTTTCGCCAAGCAGCCCCAAGTACGTAAGTACGAGAGCGTCGTCCTTCTCTTCGACCACTCCTCATAAGGAGTGACTTCATTATCTTTTATAGGAACCTTATTCAGGACATGACACGCAGTCAATATAGCCTCCCCCCACCATGCCTTGGATAAACCCGATGTATCTAACATGGCGTTAACCAAATGAGTTAGAATACGGTTTTTCCGCTCGGCAACCCCATTTGACTCGGATGAATAGGGAGGCATCCTCTCATGAATAATGTCGTATTCCGCACAAAAGGAATCAAACTCATTTGAGAAGTACTCTCCACCACGGTCAGACCGGACTCGTTTAATTTTCTTTTCAAGTTGATTCTGAACTTCTGCCTTATAGATTTTAAAGTAGTGTAGAGCCTCATCTTTAGTATTTAACAGATACACATAGCAATATCTAGTGGAATCATCTATCAATGTCATGAAGTATTTCTTTCCACCTTTAGTCAACACACCATTCATCTCACAAAGATCAGAATGTATGAGTTCTAATGGTGCCAAGTGTCTCTCCTCTGCAGCCTTGTGAGGCTTGCGAGGTTGCTTTGCTTGCACACACCAATGGCACTTAGAACCTTTGGCTAAAGTGAACGTCGGGATTAAATTCAGTTTTGCTAGCCGCGACATAACACCGAAACTTATGTGACAAAGACGTGAATGCCAAACTTCAGATTCATTAACACTCGAATGAATATTGTTCACGACTTTATTACAAAAATCTGCAAGGGAAAGGCGGAACAGACCTCCGTATTCATAAACTTTTCCAACGAAAAGTCCATATTTCGTAACAACTACTTTATTAGACTCGAAGACCAACTTAAACCCTTCTCTACACAAAAGGGAGCCACTAACGAGATTCTTCTTGATGGCGGGGACATGCTGCACGTTCTTCAGCTGCACGATCCTTCCCGAAGTAAACTTCAGATCGACCGTGCCAACACCAAGAACAGAAGCACTCGCGCCATTCCCCGTCAATACGGACCCGCGACCGGTGGCCTGATAAGAAGAAAACAATGATATGTCAACACACACATGAATATTTGCACCCGTGTCCACCCACCAATCGGTGGACTGACAAATTGAAAATACAGTAAGTATATTACCGTATCCAGATGCACCACTTTCATTGTTGCCCACAATCATATTGGCAGACTAGGAGTCCTGCGCCGGCTTCTTGTACTTGTTTGGGCATTTGTTCGCCCAATGTTCCTCTGAACCACAAGTATAGCAGCCATCTCCCTTCTTATTATTCTTGAAGGTCTTCTTTCCCTTCTTCTTGAAGTCGGTATTCTGTTGGACAAAATTCTTTCCCTTGGGCTTGTGGGAATTGAAGTTCCTCTGATGTACCATATTGGCAGCAGAAGAGCTTTCCATCGCTTTTCCATTGGAGTCCTTTGCTCTCGAGTTCTGCTCAACACTCAGATGGCCGATGATGTCCTCTACTGAGAACTCACGCCTCTGATGTTTCAGAGTAGTAGCAAAGTTCCTCCAGGAATTAGGGAGCTTAGCAATTATACAGCCCGCGACAAACATGCCCGACAAATTGCACTTAAGAACCTCAAGTTCTTTAGCTATGCATATTATCTCATGAGCCTGTTCCAATACAGAACGGTTGTCAACCATCTTGTAATCGTGGAACTGCTCCACAACATATATCTCACTCCCAGCATCGGTGGCCCCGAATTTAGATTCGAGCGCCTCCCACGGGTCTTTGGCAACATGCATATGTAAGTATGCATCAACCAGCTTATCTCCGATCACACTTATGACTGCTCCAAGGAATAGGACGGTGGCCTCCGCGAACATCTTCTCCTGTTCAGGAGATATCGTTTCCGTTGGAGTGACACCGGCTACACGGGACACGTTCATAGCCGTGAGCCATAAGGTGGTTCTCGTTTGCCAACGCTTGAAATAAGTACCGATAAACTTGTCCGGTTTCAGTGCAGCAGCAAAACCATTACTCGAAAAATTCCTACACACATTAGGTTTTTGGATTGTTGAGCAAATAGGCAATTTTCCGAGTGTATTAATCCACGAGATAATAACTAGCATGGCATTGACTAGACTAATGATGTACTGATCTTGAACTAACCTAGCACATACTACGCATATAGTTGATACATCTATGCATGCAAGTAGTACTGCTAGGATAAATACGAACATGAGGATAAACGATTCATACCCTCCAATAGTCCAGTTGGTCGTAGCAGCAGCGTTGGCGTTGGACGCGGCCGTAGCAGCAGCAGCAGCATCCTCTGCCCTCTTCTTCTCAGCTTCAAGGGCGAGATGATCGGGCTCGGATGGTGAAGACATGACGATGAGGAGGACGACGCGGATGTAGACGAAGCAGACGGACGGAGGCGAGCAGTCGCGTGATCGCTCCCCAAAAACCTAATCGCCCCTCTCCCGTACAGGAACCGGAGAGGCGGGGTTTCGGAGGCCTGCTCTCCCGTCGACCGTGTACGCGGTAAACAGGGCGGAGTCGCCGACGGCAGCAGCAGCAAAAGGAACGAACGCGTGAGGCAGACGTGATCTAATTCTCGTGACGGCTAGGGTAGGCGTAAGCCAGCTCGGCTCATTCCCGCAACCCGTGGCGGGCGGAGGAGGAGGAGTGCGCGAGGACACTTTCTCTTCTCACTCTCCAATAGCATGTGGAAGAGAGACCCTTATAAAGGGGTCCAATTTCTTCTCCACTAACGGGGTGGGACTAAACTTCCCACCACCACCTTGTCATGCCACCACCTACATGGGCCCTTGAAGATTTTCTGAAATTCTCTTATGGGCCTAAGGCCCATTACTAATTTCAACACTCCTCATAAGTGAAATCAACACATCACAATTGGTTTGTGTGGTCGCCAACCCGAGCAAGAAAAATGATTAAGGACGGGTTCCCCACAGCGAAAATTGTCAGTCTGGAACAAATTCTCAAAATAGGACGTGGTTGCAGCACCCATATCCTTCGGTCAGTATGTTCATTGCCATCTAGATCGATTAATTTCTTTTATTTTTATTTTTCCATGCTCTCCGCACACCTTCAGCCATGCAATTCTTGATCTATGCTTCCGTATCATTTCATCTCCTATATAGCAGCTCGTTCAGTAGTTTACCCTCTTCCTCTCACAATTCCATCCTATATGCAATGATAATTTTCCAGTTATCCTTAATAACCTTTTTAAGGGCTTCGTGTATATCACCCAATGATAATTTCTGGCCAGCACGTTCCCAAGAACTTACAATTACCTCGGGGAGAGAATACCCAGCTCCCACGTTAGCTCGTGACTTCAGGACTTCATCACCAGTCTTTCTGCTTCAGGTTCACCATCGGTCAACAGAGGACAGTGATCAGAGCATGACGTAGTGAAGTGTTTAACCATGGCTGCACCAAAAGTGCTTCTCCAATCAGTTGTTGTAGTATCCCTATCCAAATGTTCTTTTACATTAGCATTTGCTCCTCCTTTATTTCATACGTTTATGGGTAGCCACAAAAGCAAGATCGGCATGTTCATAAATTTCCAGCGTTTCATCAAAATCAAGCATTTGTTGGAGAGGTCATGTGGTATTGGAAAGATACTCAATCACACAAAAGTGTTCCCATCGCAGCAAGATAAATATTGGATTGATCAGGCCTCAAAGCAATGACCTAAAATAATAGAGTGCATTGATCTTATTCAAACCTAATGAAATGTACTCCATCCGTCCCAAAATAAATGTTTCGAGCTTAATACAACTTTGTACAAAGTTGAGACACTTATTTTAGAAATGAGAGAGTACTATATAATGTCATGAAAGTAATTTTCAAGACAACATATGGAAACCTCATCCAAAACAGTTCTTCATATTCGATTCACCAAAAGCCATGTGCATGATTATAGACATAATTGAAGTGAACGGGTCAATTTTCATACCACAATGCATACAACTTTTGGCTAAAACCACTCACCATTATTTGTTTCTTGCGAAGGGTCAATAACTTCTACCCTTTAGCGTGCGGATGGTCAAATAATGTTAATAGTATCCATAGAAAATAATTTTTGATAAAAGACGCTTTATTACTTAAAAAGTTTAAGTATTACACTCGGTCTCTACATAACTAAGTTGCACACTGTCATAATTGAGTCCAGGTTCCAAAAGGGAAAAAAAGAAAAGAAAGCAAAATACAAGTAATCGTGTGGGCATTGTATAACGCCTAAGCCGTATGAGGGCCGATCCGAAGATCATGTTGTCATCCATGACAGAAGTATCCATCGCCGTGGCACGTCTGTAAACAGTTTTTGAATCTCCACACGTTGTAGAGATGACCCTAAATGAAGCATAGCGGTACATCGGTGTATAACCTGCATAAGAGAAATACTTTTATCGTTAAAACCCTTATCATTTTTACATAGTCAAAGTGACCAAATAACGGCAAGCGAACCCATCCCAAGAAGAAATTTGAACATGTATTCTATCTTATGTAACCAGTTGTCGAATATATTAACAACACTACATGGAGGATATAGGTCAGAAACTACTTAGATGACTGACCATATAGAACAAGCCAATTTGCATGGGAAGAACAAGTGTTTTATTGTTTCTTCCTGATGAAAAAACATACATTGTGTACTTCCATATCAATTCCTCTTAATAAGGTTGTCCTTGGTAAGAATGACTCCCCGATGAAGATATCACACAAAGATTTTATTCTTAAGTAGTATCTTCATTCTCAAAATCTTCTTATTATTATCATCTGGCGCATCTGACTGGATGAGTGCACTATACATAGAGTCCATCGTGATTTTACCACTCACTTGTATGCTTTAATGAAATTCAGCGGCTCCTTGTGACAGTTGTAACATGGATAGTCTCAGTAATAGAGTGTACCATGATACAAGTGTCATACCAATTAAATCTCTCATGAACATCACATTCGGCGGAAAGGATTCCAGAACCGTGGCGATAATATGACCCTTGTGACGAACAATATTGTATAGAGCCAGATGTTGTTTTCGGAGTGTAGCATTGCCTAGCCGCGTAACCTTCCATAATTTAATTTTTTATTTGTCTTTAATAGTGAAGGATCCATAACGCAAGAAATATTTTTTTCATAACCATTAGACCACCCCAAATATGTGAATCCCCAGGTTTCAAATATACTTGGGATACTACTTTTGAGACCACCATTTTTTGTTAGTAGCTTAAACAACCATTTATCGAGGAGGCCGGTATGTTTAACCTTTAGGTCATGAATATCGAGCCCTACTTGGTCTTTGGGACGGCAAACCACGGTCAATTTAGCCAAATGATATTTCTTTTTCTCACTATATCGTTGCCAAAAGAATCTTGATCGGAAAAAAAATTCAGTCTATGCAAGAGTCCTTTATGCAGTTGGAAAAAGGAAATCAAATATAATACCTTATTATTTAGCATCGAATTTATGAGTATCAATCTTCCATCCGAAGATAGCAGTTTACCTTTCCAACCGTTGAACCTTTTTTATAGTCTCTAATCGACGTGTTTTCATTCACCATATGTGAGTCTCTGATAATATACCGTTATCCCCAAATAACTGATGAAAATTGGCCTAAACCGCAGCCAAACAGTTCAACGTATAGGTGAGCTTCGTCTTGGGCCTAGCCAAAACAAAATATTTCACTTTTATGGAAATTTATCTTAAGACCTGAGAGGTGCTCGAATGCTGATAAAATTAATTCCGGATTCCTTGCTTTCTCTAGATCATGATCCATAAAGAGAATCATATCGTCACCATATTGAAGGATAGAAAGTCCACCATCAACAAGATAATTAACTACCCCATCAATTTGATCATCAACCTTTGCACGCTCAATCATCATAGCTAACATATCAATCAGTATATTAAATAGTATGGGTGATAATAAATCACCTTGTCTCTATCCTTTGTTTGTTTGGAAGTAGTCGCCAATGTCATTATTGAATTTAATGGCCATGCTACCTCCGAAAATGAAGATATGGATAAGAGCACGCCACTCCTGAGAGAAGTCTCTCATTCCGATGATGTGTTGAAGAAAAGACCACTTGACTTTATCATAAGCTTTTTTAAATCAGTTTTGATATTACCCCTTTCAACTTCTTCTGATGTAGTTCGTGAACCATTTCATGAAGGATTACCACCCCATCTAGGATGTTTCTTCCATGCATGAAAGTAGTCTCGAAAGAGCGAACCACATGATGAGTCATTGAGTTCAGCCTAACCATCGCAACTTTCGTGAAATTGTAAAACTAACACTAAGGAGGCAGATAGGACTATACTTTTGTATCCTTATCACCTCATTAACATTGAGAAGACATGAAATAATTAATAACACCAAGCTCCTTTTCATTTCTTGGACCTAGGGTTTTGCTACACTTACGTAAGTTACCTACGTAAACTTACTTGTTAGCTGATTTGACCTAATTTGATTGGACAAAAAATTAGACCCAGGCCCACACCGCCCTGAAAATCAGGGGGGCTGATTAGTTTAGAAAGAACCTCAAGTAGGATTACGTAGATAGATTAAGTAGGTCTAACATTATTGCTTGTGTTATAGTAAACGAGAGAGAGAAGCAATTGGAATGAACTAGATCTCTTTATTGATGACACACAAGGCTATATATACAAGGTGAGGGGACGCGTTGAACAGACGCGACCCTTACAAAGGACGCCACAAAGGCGGTTGTTAAGCATGGATTATTAGGATTATAATTAATCCTTAACACTCCCCCTAATCTATGCTTATCTTCGGTTATATGCACCATCTTGATAAAGACTCCTTTAGTATGTTTGCCTTGAGATTGTTCATCATCTTTATATTGAGAAATACTCCTCCAAAAACCTTGTGGGAAAAATATGAGGAAAATAATGTAGATACGTTGCTGAAACTCCTTTAAACCCAATGGGAAAAATAAGGAGAAAATGATGCAACATATAATGATTATTGTCTCTTGATAACTAATATGAGAAAAACCTTGGAAGAAGGAGAAAACTCATTGATAAGTTTAGAGAACAATTAATATTTCTTGAGTACTTCCTTTAAAAAACCCGATAGGGAAAATATAAAGTATGACATATGATCTTTGAGAAGATATTGCCTCACTAAAAACCATTATGAGAAACTTGAGAGAAAACTCATAAGGGAAAAGAGTGCAATCGTACATGCCATTGAAAACTCCTTTAAAACCCAGTGGGAAAAATATAAGGAGAAAATGATATGGCATATATAGATACTTGCGTTTATATTATCTCATTAAAAACCTTTTATGAGAAACCGTTAGGAAAAACTCATCAAGGGAAAAAGAGTACAATATATGCAATTTGATGATTGTTAATAGGTTATAGTCTGGGAGATTACTCCCCGTGAACTTTGCAAATATGGAGTATGTCTCATACCAATGCCATTGACATGAACATGAGATTGTGTATAATCTGTTGGATTATCACAATATTTTGTTTGCAAATTATTTCCTCAACTTTCTATAATCCAGAGGATAAGTAATTTATGAGCAATGTGATTTATGATATTGTTCTTCATATAACCTGCAGGTATTGAGTAACACAAGTGGAAGTATCTTGATAAATCAAGTAATGTGATTCTGATGAATCTCAACCACACGATTTTGAGTGTGGTTAATCATTCTGCCAAGCCATACATATTTTTGCAATGCTTTAGGATAAAGCAATTATGTCAGAATGATAAGTGGAAATAACCATTAAAATCCATTTATATGACTTCATGTCAAGGCTATTCTAGCAAATTCAGTCATTTATATGGCGTCGTTGGGATCAAATAAAGAGCCAATATCATTACATCATATCATGGTCATATTTTCTATTTCCTGATGGAAATATTCAAGATTTACTCTAATCTTCAGATATGAGATGATAGTACTTATATCAACCATATACCTTTTGTTTGGGGTTGCACTCCGAATAAGATAGCAAATATAGTGTGAGGCCTCACATATTTTGCAATTATATGAGTGCTTTGACATTAGTGAGATATAGAACTTTAGGTCCTGATATCACTTCATTATCACCCCTAGGTATGGATGAATTTGTATCCTATTAGGGTTGTATGACCATACATATCATTTATTGATATGATATATCCAAATAGAACTTCTCGTATATGTTTTGGATATATGTAGACTGATATGTATTTCTTGAGAGGATGCTCAGGTTGTAAACTTTAGCTAATTTTGGTTGAAACCAAATTTTCCGTCTTGAGATGATTTTGTGTATGTTTAGGTCTTGTAGAGATATTGACGATGAAATCATTGATATACACTGAGGTGATATAAGGAATTCAAATTTGGTATTCCTTTGTTAACACATAAACAATCATCATTGAGTAATCCTTCGGAAGAAGAAAATCATTTAGTCGGTAGTACCATATGATTTCCGACTATTTTGAGCCATAAAGTGACTTCTGAAATTTTACACAAATATGTTGCGATTTATTTTGGATTTGGAATTGTAAGCCCATCAGGGACTTCGTTATAAATTTCCAAAACGAGTAACTCATATGAGTATGTAGTTACTGCATCCATTAACTGCATGGATAATATTATTTGTACTGCCAATGATATTTATTATCGAAACTTAATTCCACTCATACCAGGAGTGTATGTTACATCATAATTTGATGTCGGGTCTCTGCGTGAACCCTTTTGCTACAAGCCTCGCTTTTTCACCACCTCATTGACTTTGTCTATAAATGAGAAGTTTTTAGTATTCCATATGGAAGATACTTATGAGGAGTAGGTATTAGTGTGGTAAATACCACTCTTTGATGAGCGAGTGCTATTCTTCATTACTTGCTTCCTTTTATGTGAACCAATATGAGTACAAGAGGCACTCTACCATGGATTTTGGTTCAGGGCCCAAAAGGTTTTAGCAATTTTCAGAAGAAATATATGTCGACAAATGTAGACTTATGTTATATGATTCTGGAGGAATCAATGAAATTTGTGAAAATGTATTTATTCCTTTTAACTCCTTGTGATTTCCTACAACAATGGAGTCAAGGTGTTTCGATGTCCCGACACAAAAACATTTGTGCACATTTATGTCGGGCTTTGGATGATGAGCATCCAGTGAGGTGTTCTTTCAACTTGATGTTGAATTACATTTACTGGTTGAGGATTTAATTTCCTCTATTTCCGCGGAAGCATATGCAAGATTATATCTCGTGTGGTCAGATTTCTCCCCCTCTTGCTCTCATTTCGGGAGAAGAGTGGTTTATGAGGTACCTCCACTCTTTCTGACACTTTACTGCAAGAATATAAAATTGAGTGACGCCTTTGTGATCAGTAAATGTATGTGACAGATTTGCAATGTGTTGCAAATATGTGATTCTAAACTTCTTGTTCAGATTCTTTGAGTACGTGGAAATAAGGACTGAATGTGAATAACATTTCAAATTTATTTCTTGGCATTCTTTGTGGTACTTATCTCCCCTAATGCCAGAAATGTCCTTATTGCGGAAGCAATCAGCATACGGGCTATGAATAATTTTGATTAACGAATAAATTGTTTTTCCTCACATAGATCCCTATTTTTTTATGGGAGCCCATTGATGTATGCTGGAGTGGTGATATCGGTATGCAACCGAATTATCGCAGATAGGAAATACTTTGTTGATTTCCACGTAATTACTACAAGGGGAAAGTAGTATGCTATGTAGTTGGTATGATTTATATCATACTTACGTGTGTAATGCCGTATTTGTCTAGCATGAGGCTAGTAAATTATGATTCTATAAGTTTGGTCATATTATTAATTTCATTATCTTTGATAAGATATTGAACTAAACCATTATGTGTATTACTTAATATATTATGTATAATCAGACATTGCTTATGAAATGAGTTCAACGAAGTTGTCCATTCGAATGGATTTATCCCTTGTTTAGGATAACTTGCTCTTACTTTGAGAATTTGAGCAATTAATTCACTTATATCATTCATAGTTTGTGTGACAAGATACACGCTGGAAATCATTTTATAAATGTTTCCATGAGTACCATGAAGTATCTATATAATACCACATAATGGTTGAGTAATCCACATATCTTCTGAATGTGTTCAAGGAAGAATGAGTTGCTCATTCAGAATTGTAAGGTGAGAGTGCCTTAAATCAATTTCCCCTATCACACATGTGGTGCACATAAAATGTGATGATTTAGGAAATTTTGCAACTTGTTAAGTTGTGACCAATAGAATTGTCCATAATTTTCTAATCAACCCCAAACCAGGATTGTAAGGCTTATAACCAAATATTTTGTAAGATTTAGAAAATTATTTTGTACGCAACAAAACTAAGTATGAATTGATTCATACATTCAAAATTTATCAAACATGATGTCCAAGAAATAGGATATTGGACATTATACTACATGTAATAGTACAACTATAGGCAAACAATATTTTGGGAATAATCGGGATATTACATGAGGTCTCCCATATTACTGAAAAATGAATTATGCAAACAAATCATAGGCGCAAACGAATTGATCATTCTTTTATTGCACTATATTTTTGGTTCTCCTTCTGATGAAGACCTGAGAACATCATTTACCAGAATAGTTTCTGGTTGTATGTTTGCAAATTTTCAAATACCCCAATGAACTTATTTGCCTTTTAATAAACTCATGGTGTGGTTTGACCATATGTTTGAGGGTTTGGTAATCATATGTACGATATTTATGTAACCACACATTTGACAAACTTAAGAGTTGTCTTTGTGATCATTTGGAAATGATCAATTCCCAACTAAAAGATAATTTTGTCATTGGTTGTATTTAGCCTCCACTTTACTTTGAATTCCTCATGGTTCTATTTGTGACCATTGACTTGCTTCTCAAATACTAGCAAATATTTTTGAAATAATGGTATAGCACCCGTTGGGTGAATATGATGCTTTTAATGTTTTTTTAATGTTTCTTTACCATGCAAAATGGTAGTACCATCATAAGGAGATGTAAAGTGTATCAAGGGCTTTTCAACCGGATCTGCATACAAAATGTTTGATTATGATATCTCAACTTGAAGTTGATTAAGGTGACAAAATTGTTAGCCGCGATAGGACTTGATGTCTTTGAAAAATGAATGGGAGATCATTCGCGATGTGCTCATGGAAGCATATTTCTCTTAAGGGAAATATTCAAGGTTAATAAATATTCAACCAATATGTACTTAGTTTGATAACCAAGTGAAGTTGGTGACATATAAAATGCATATGTGCATCAATAGAATAGCCATGTGTTACATGAAATGATCATGCATTGTTTAATTTACTTCTTAGAGTAAAATAAAATATATGGATGAAATGATCTTGTTGAGCACAATCCGTCAAGGTGATGCTTGGTGAATATGGGGTGTAAACCTCCAATATAGTGCATGCTATGAAATCGTTGCTAATGTTTTGGGCTTCATTCGTGATAAAAAAGTATGACTTTAGAGTCACGGCCAAAAACATAGACTTTGCAATTTTAACATTGCTTTGTCACTATGAAAATAACAACCACAATGTCACGTGGATCTTGCAATAGTGTTTGAGACACTTGCTATAAATTATGGCATCCATCTTGATGGATGGACGACACTTTTAATTAGAAATAGTGATGTAGGCTCCATTGCCATGTATTTTAGCAATGTAATAAAAGGTAATCATTGGAGTATGCAAATATTTGCATAATTCTCTATGACGTACTCGAAAAAAATGAGGCTTGAATAATTGATATTGGTAGATAATACCATTCAACAAGCAAATGATAGTAAATCATTTTAGTGAACAACAACAATTGCTTCAGAGGAGCAAATTTTAGTACGGCTGATGCCATATAGCCATATGTGTAGACCTCAATTTATATAGGATAACACTTTAAAGATAATCACTAATATGGTGTAGATCTCGCAGTAATAGAAAACATAGTCTGACTATTGTCAGTAGATGTTTATAATTCTATTACCTTATGTTATGCTAAATGTATGAAATCACTTTGAAGGTAATCATTTGTCAAAGTGACATGATGTAGACCTTGCAGTAATAATGGATAGTCTACAAAATTTTGCAGTAGATGCCAATATTATCTTATGATTTCTTGAGGTAGTCACATCTAATATTAATATTTGAAAAAGCACTTCGAAGGTAGTCATCTTGCTAAAATGACAAGACGTAGACTTTACAGTAGTGATGGATAATCTGCGAATTATGCAGTAGATGCCACCAATACATGTGATTCATAAATAAATTTTGACGTAGTCATATTAAGTATGACATTGCGTAATCCATATTTTGAATTTACGTCAAGATTTGCAAGAGCAAGAAAATCAATTGCAAAACATGGTTGTCGCACTTATTGTAAGTAATGTTAGTATCTTGGATCCATTCTAGATGGAATGATTGACGCATCCAATAATATAGGCTTAATGCCTTGGGACTCAACCAATATACAAGGTATTCACCAAAATCTGAAATAGTAATAAGCCTGATGGCTTGTGTTGAAGTAGTACTAATTGCGTAAAAACATAGAACCCGTGGGCCTATATGCTAGTTATAGAACTTATATGCCATTAAGGGTAACGAGAAGTGCTAAAATGTGAAGTATACAAAGAGATAAGATGCTCTCGTCATTCTCTGTACAGCCACGAACGGGATTCGGTTCGCTTTGGCTGCGTGCAGAAGAAATCCCCATCTTGGAGAATTTATAAGGAACACCGCGTCGCCAATTGGAGGCTGTCGTGCTTCCCCATGGGTTGTCTTCACGCTGGGCGCCGGCCATTAGCCGTTGTCGTCCGCTGGACGCTGCTTGGGGCACTGCGCTGCCTCCCAATGAAGGTCCGCGACCTCGGGGTGCTGCGCCGCCTTGCCGGCCGTCCTGTCAGCCGGGAGGGCAAGGCCCCGCCGTCGCGCTACGTGCTGTAGGGTGCCACGCGCTCGATGGAGTCGTCGTGCTGTGTGTTGGATGTTGTGGGGTGGACGCGGCTGCTGGGCAGAACCAGGCCGACAGCCCTTATTGGTAGCGGGCGTCGTTGCACTGTGAAAGCGTTGTCGCCGTAGACGGTTGTGCCGAGGAAGGCCGCAGATGCGGGCACGGCCGTTCGTGTCCACCCCGCCATGCCATGCATCCAAGATCGCATTGCGTCGCGGTGTGCTCGACGCGGCCGATGGCCGGGCTAGCACATCTGATGCGAGCCGACGGGCCGCACTAGGATGCGCGCTGCAGATGAAGCGCCATGTTCGCGGGGAATTATACACTGCTTGATGGTTGGGGCTGCTTCTGGGGCGCTGTTGCGCGGGGGATCCGATGGTCGGCGCGGATGGGTGCACAGGCGTGGCGCCGTTGGGCGTCGGCCGGGAGAGGTTGAGAGGTCACGGGCGTGGCGCTGCCGCGGCCAGGCGCGGGCGGGTGGCCAGGCGCGGGCGGGCTCTGGCGAGCAACGAAGCAGCGGCGCCGGCCCTTGCGCGAAGAAGGCGAAGAAACAGAGTCGCGTGTCATTTTCTGTTTCTCACATTTTGCCTTCTTCTCGTCGGAATCGCTCTTGGCGGAGAGCAGTGTTGATAGCGTGTTATAGTAAACGAGAGAGAGAAGCGATTGGAATGAACTAGATCTCTTTATTGATGACATACAAAGTTATATATACAAAGTGAGGGACGCGTTGAACAGACGCGACCCTTACAAAGGACGCCCGCCTTAGCATGGATTATTATGATTATAATTAATCCTTAACAGCTTGGACCTGAGCAAAGGAATAAGCCACAAAATCCCCAAATTTGACAGCTCCCCTAAATAATCCCACCGGGGGCCCCGGCCGTGGGATAAGAACAGGAGAAGCAAAACAATGGAGTCCCTCCTCCTCTCCCGATTCACCCCCACCCGGACCTCCTCCCCCCTCTACTCCCGGCCGCCCCTTCGCCTCCGCTCACCTCTCCAGCTCCCCGCTCGTCTTCGCCACCGCCACCTCCGCCTTTGCTCGAGCCCCGGCGGCAGCCGCGGCACGGACGCCACCGAAGACGAGGCCAGCAACAGCAAGACCCCCGAGGACGATCTCGGGACGCTGGTGAGGAAGTTCTTCGACGCCTACCGGAACAGCAACAACGACCTCCGTACCTTCCTCCAGAACCTCGTCGACGCCGGGCTCGCCGACGAGTCGGAGGTGTTCGGCGGCGAGGACGACGAGCTCCTCCGCTCCCTCCTCGACGCCGACCTCCCGGGCCGGAGCCCCGACCTCGGCGTGCTCTGGAAGCTCCCGGCCGTCGCCGCGTGCTCCTTCGCGGGGGTGCCCGCGCTGCTCGGCTACCTCGGGGACGCCGCGGGCGTCGACCGCATCCCCGCGTGGATGCCGCTCGTCTACTCCCTCGCCTCGTTCGTCGTCGGGTCGCTGCTGGTGGCCGACGCGTCGGTCAGCGACGAGGAGTGGGACGAGTGGGTCGGGCGGCGGGAGCGCGGCGGCGACCTCTCGTTCCTCGAGTCGGAGGAGGTCCTGTGGCGCACGGCGCGGCGGGTGCCCGCGGCGGCGCTCGCGGCCACCGCGGCAGGAGAGGCGGCCCTGCGCGCGGCGGCCGCGGCCACCGGGCTCGACGACCTGCAGCCGCCCGTCTGGGTGGCGTTCCTGCTGTTCGGCCTCCTCCTGGGCGTGCCGTACGGGGTGTTCTCGGCGAGCTTCGACCCCGCCGTGCGGGGCTCGTGGCTCGGCTGGGACGAGTTCGTCACGAACATCCGCGACGTTGTCCTCCGCGCCGGCGACGTCGACGTCGACGGCCGCGGGCGCAAGTAGATGCGATGGCCGGCGGACCGAGCGTGTCCTGCGTGGAGCGTGCGATGCCTGTAGAAAATTGTATAGACATGACTGTTTTGATTTCGACATTGTAGCGAACATACAGTGAATTTTTGGAGCCGGGCGCATTTGAGGACCTTATTTTAAATAGTTTAAAAGTCACATGTAAAGTTTCAAAAAAATCCGAAGAGAATTTTACGTGATACTGGAACAGTAGTTTTGAAAAGATGAACCGCGCATGTATTATGGGAAAGTATTCATTTCATCCGGCTGATTGAACATTGGACGTCCGTCACCTTCATCACGCGACGCGTGTCCCTCACACCGCTACATCCTTCTTATCTCCTTCTCAATCAGCTCCTGCAGCAATGTCATGGCCATCACCAGCTCAAGCTCCCGCAACGCCACTGCTCATACGAGCCAGCAGGTCGCCGCCATATGCCCACGCGCTCCCGTGCTCGTCACAGGCCGGGCCTCCCCTCCGTCGCCGGCCTGCTGCGTCCCCTCCGGCGCGTGAGGAAGGGGAGGCCATGGATTTCCTGCAGGGGCAGAGCGTCGGGAGGCTGCGGCCGCCGAGGAGGAGAACACCTTGGGCGAGTTGGGCATGGCTGCGGCCGCGCTGCCCTGCTGCGAGTGTGGTGGGCGGGCGGGCGAGGGTCGCGGCGCGTGTTGCGGCCGGTTGGTGGGGCAGCGGCGGCGTCAGATCGGAGAAGGAAGAGACGAAAAAATTTCCGCAACTTGACCTTTGTTGCAAAAATTCCTGAAACATGACCTTTGTTGCAAAAAAATTCTCCCGTAAAAGTACCTATGTTGTAGAAAGACGAAGAAAAAAATAATTCTGCAACAAGCAAATTGTTTCTGAAACCGGACCGTTGTTTCAGGAATTAACGGGTCCAAAGTTTATTTCTTGCAACAAAGCGAAAGTTTCTGCAACTCAACCATTGTTTCAGGAATTATGCGTAGCAGCGTGCTTGTTTCTGCAACTGGAGCGTTGTTTCAGAATTTTATGTGGTGGACGGGAGGCGACCGAGCTGGTGATCGGACGGTGCACGCGTATGCATCGGACGGCTAAAAGGATGGTGAATGGTTACTACAAATTCATTGATGGATGCCTAACAATCCCATGTATTATTCACTATTAGAAATCATCATTTTGTCATTTTTTGTATAGCTCACATGTTTACTTATTTCATCGCCAAACTTTCCTATTGTGTAATGTCCATCCACATGAATATGCTGAATTTTTCTGATTTTTTGAAACCGCAAAATTACCGTTTTAATTAACAATATTTTAAAATATAAGACTCGTCCTTCAACTTTTTAAGATGGTGCGTGCTGCATGTTGCCGACGGATCTTTTTAAAAGATCCCCAAGTTCTAAGCCCTCAAATCTAATATCATTTTGTGACCAAGCATCACTATTCCGTCTGCAACGTGTTGCAAGAATCTTTTTATAACATAGCTTTTATTGTATAAATATTTATAATAAAGATTGTATTGCATTTATTTTTTTAAACATAGGTCATGTTATAGAATTAGTTTGAGATATATTTTTTGTAACACAGGTCTTGTTACTGATTTTCTTTTTGCGACAGAGGTATTGCTGCAAATTTATTTTTGTAACATGGTGCAACATTAGCATAGTTGCGGGAACTGTTTGTGCAGCGCCATCGACGGTTGTGACTTGAGGTCGGGGAGGCTACATCCATGTCTGTCCACGACGGTCGGCGCGGCTCCCCGCAGTGGAAGCAGATGCGGTGCTCCCCCAAGGCGGCAAGACACGACTTGAGGTCTTGTTCCAGAGGCGCCTTCAGTAGGTGACAAATGAAGCATGTGTCTTGTCAGAGGATGAGAACGTCTTATGAGGAAAGAGAAGGAGAGAAAATAGTTGGGGAAAGATAGTGAAGGTTTTGGGAGATAAAGTAAAGGGCCACCTGGTTGGTTGGGGCTAGCAAAAACAGATGTGAACATGTACGGTTCGATCGCAATGCTGCGTCCTGCGTGAGTGGCGGAACGCTGCGTGTGATCGGTCAACCGAACAATAATTTCTCTTTTAGGATATAGTAGTTCATGTTTCCACTATGGTTTCTACCTATACAGCACAATAATAAAGTCTTCGTGGGATTTACAAATAATACGGTTCGTTAACATGAACGTTGAAAGCTTAAAGTAAAGAGCAAATAAACACAAAATAATACTGAAAAGACTTTTGTCTGGCTTCACTCGGTTCAGTGAATTATTCATGTCGTTTTGCCAAATAAATCTGCCGCGTGTATCTCACATAGTTATGGCGTCTCTCAAGATAACCTCGCATTTATACAAAACTTAAATTTGACAAATCCAGTTATTTAACTCAGATAAGATTTCGCAATTTCACAACGGTTCTTTAATTCAAATTGAACATCAGAATTTAAAGTGAACTTGGTTGTATCTTTAATACAAGGGTGTGTCTAAAAACATCGAGATGCGACATAGTTATCGCACATCTAAATAATTAAATCAAGCATAAAAAGAAGAAAAAGACCACATGAATCTTCACGTAAGATCAATGATATAAGGCTTACATGTATAGTACTTATCTCACATTTAGATGTGTTTTAACAAAACCATTAAAACAACTACTTTGTGATAAACCAAACAATTTTTCTAGTTTAACGAACTAGCCGTCTTCTCCGGCCGCGATACTTACTGCCGACAGATTATATACAAAAAAAGAAGGTGATAGAAGCATAACAGCGCATAAATCAACTTGAGTTCTCTACACGAAATCTTAATTTCCAACGCAGGTTAATGCATCCCCAAAAGAAAAGAAAAAAGCAGTGTGCTGGAAATGACACCATGAAGCGAGGGTACAAGCTTTTTTTTTTAACACAAAGAGGCGCATAAGGTGCCAAATTTCATTCAAATATGGCTCAAGTACATGGTAAAGCGGGATTTACAATCTGGAGGCCTCTTAGCTGAAGAAAGAAGCTAAGAAGCCAGAGAGCCTTCTGTCTGTCATGTTCTCTTTCTTAAGGAAAAAAATAATCCATTTTGCTCTCACTCGTAACTGTTATTTTTATTGTTTGAATTGCTTACCACGTGTGTCATGTGGCCCCACCCGCAACCGTTCATTTGGCTATTTTCCTTATTTCATCTGGTTTACTTTGTCTCTTTCTTTTGAAACTTGTCTCACGTTTACTCAACCACCCCAACATAGAATCTAAGGGTGTGTATGGTAGAGTGCATGAAGAACCCATCAGCTTAAAAGTTCCCTTCTCGACTCATTTTTAGATGTTTGATAGCATGTACGGGGCCTTTTCGACATGCACGGCCTCAATCTAAATACCCTTTTAGCATGCACGAAGAGAGAACACCAAAAGAGCCATTCGCTGGTCAGCATGCATGAGTGAAACGAGAGACAATGTGTTTCAAAAAATGTTCGGAATTTCTAAAAAATAATTAAATTTTCAGAAAATGTTCAGAATACCAAAAACGGTTCAGATTTTCAAAATTTGTTCATTTTTCAAAAAAATGTCCAGATTTTCAAAATTAGCTGAAATTTTCAAAAAACATACTGTGTTTAAATTTCCAAAAATGTTTAGAATTTAAAAAAATGATTTCCAAAAAATATATTTAGATTTTAAAATTTTGTTAAGATTTTAAAAATATCAAACTTTACTTTTTTGTTAAAAAAATTAAAAAATTCTGAATTCTAAAAATATTAAACTTTTTCAAAAATGTTGTTTTCCATGTTTCAAAAATTGTTCACACTTTTGAAATGGTTTGTTCACTTATTTAAAAATACCATTTGCTACAGTAGTGACAGCGTGTTAGACAGATGCAAGTTGTCAAACAGAGTTTTAACTTAACATGTCTTAGCACATTACATCTGTACCAAACAGCAACAATTGCATGTACTCAACATGTATCAGAAGAGAACGATCATGTTAGGTTGGAAATGCTACCAAACACACCCTAACATTCGCGTTGTATACAAGCTGATGTTTTTCTGCCAAAAAAGAAAACAATCCAAACTTCTCTATTCTCCAAACCTCTATTCTTTCTGAACCTGTCCAAAAGTTTAAAATAAAATCCCAAAATCTGAAACCGCCTAGAACACAAGCATCAAATCAAGGTTTAAAAGTTTGTTTGTCAGAAGATTTCGACCCGGGAGGAAGTTACGAAATTTCAGTCATTTAGGCCAACATCTTTAAAGGAGAGAAGGAGGCCGCTGGAGAGGTAAGAGGACGAGACTTATAGGTGGGTAGCTCATTGTGCCACATATGCGACACGTCTGGAAACCATCAATCTGGTTTTGGTCAAAGGAGAGGGTTGTATTTTAGACGGTTTTCAACTTCAGGGCTGCAGCTTAAACTTATGATGAGGTCCCAACTCTTCAGCCATGGTGCACAAGCGGAAGCCGTTATAAGTTACAATGACACTACGGGAGCGAAACGTACATGTGCCAGGATTTTGGCAATGTGGTGAGCCTATGCGATGGTGTGACCTTCCGTCGAACATCTGCCAGCTGACTCAGGACGGTCGTCGCTCGCACTTAATCGATCCATAAGTTGTGCTTTGCACATGAAGATCCATAGCATGACTCGCGAACCATACATAAGCCATATTCTCTATACAGGAGATCAGAGAACCGAAACCGATTTCAGGATTTCTGGCAGTTGGAGATGTAGAACTGTTAACCAATAGTTAGTACTACCTACTTGGGCAGACTGTCACCCCCTCTGTCCAGGCTGAAAGGCATAATGAGACCGTGTATCCGGTAAACATTCGTGTTCTTCACTCGGCCTTGATCTTTCAGCTCGCTTTAGTCGTCTCTTACGATACCTCCATGCGACTTGGATGCGCGCTGCAGCAATGGTCCTCCAGTAGGGTGATTCATACCTGTCCAACACATTTGCAGCATTTAGTCTCAAGCATCAGCCAATGTAGTGATACAGAGATCAGAAAACAGATACTTGAGTACCATAGACAATAGTTCTTATTTTGCAAGAAATTTCAGCTGGTAATCTTAATCACCATGATACATGGCATTAGTAAAGTTACTCATATTTTCTCACTCTTGAAATTGATCGAAACAACAGCCTCAGCATCCTACAATTCTGATCGAACATAGCTTTTATTCTGATAAACGGGAATATGATGATCATATGATAAACCAGATAAGCAAGTGGCTACCTGATTGCCCCCTGCACTCTTGGATTGCGCAAGAACCGTGCAAATTGTGCAGTAACTTGTTCAAGATCACTTGCTCTAAGTACAAAAGCTTCAACATTCGTTAAGCATCGCACAGTACGTATAGCAACCAAACGCATACCATGAAATCTACTTTTCCCGCCATCTGAAACAGTAGCAGTCCATGTGATGCTACAATTATGAACTATGGAGCATAATAGGTAGGCAGGCAGGCAAGATATTGCATACCTTTATTCGTTGAAGAGTGTTCCAAGTACCATGTGAGGAGTTCCTCTCCACATACATCTCCATCTTGTAATGGAGCCCTGCTTCCATCTGCACTGATGCTTTCTAGCTTGCCTCTAACTATGAAGATCATTTTGTCGACAGGGCCACCTTGATAAAGAATGTCACTTCCACTGATATATAAATTTTGTCTTAATTTGTCACAGATAGCATCCAAGATAGGCCAATCCATCAAGGTGAACAATCGAACCTGCAGAAGAATCACAATCACACAGGGGGTCAGACTTTAGATGTTGGGCTTTGGTGTGAGGTCTGGGTATGCGGCTCAGACAATCTGCACCCCTTCATCATGTTGATAGGAATAGCGACAAATTTTGCCGAGATGGTGGCTTCAGACTTATTGATGTATTACTTTGTAAGGTCTTGATGAATAATTAATAAAACGACTGCATGCATCGCCCTAATGCAGAGGCCGGGGGTCATCCTCCTTTTCGAAAAAGAAAAAAAAAAGAACAATCACACTCAAGGGTTCCATAAGAAATGAGAGGAGAGGTCATTACTAGATAGGCATAGATACTAAGGTGAACCTACAAACTGAACAGATCAAATACATACCACTTTTTCGATGGAAAAAGGTTGCTGAGATCTCTAGGTGTTTATATTGTGATCGCCCATTTGGTGGACGCATCAATTTTCAATCTCCTTTTCTTATATTTTTATGTTTATTACTTCATTCTCTATCCTCACGTGCTGACTGAAATATACAATATTAAGAGTACTGCAGCCTCCCCGAAAAAAAAAAGAGTACTGCAGCCAACTTATTACAAACCTTGTTAAGGAATCTAAAGAAATGTCGGCGTATGTCCCTTTGAATATCTTCTGGTAAATTACTTAAGAGCTCCTCTTCATTTACTCCTTGAGTGGCCGCCCAGGTGAACCTTTCTGCATGTCTAACCCTCCTGTACATTTAGAAACCTCCAATCGTTACTATCTTTGAAGCATAAAACTAAACTCAAAAAATTAACATGAATAAATTTTTCAAAACCACAGTTCAGGTCTTTATTGACATTACCATGAGATGGCACATGTTACAGGTATGGAGGTTAACTACTTATGTGAGAACCTAGTGCATTAAATCATTGTTTTATACTCCCTCCGTCCCAAAATAAGTGTCCCAAAATAAGAGTGAATTCCAGCTTTTACCTCCTTTTTTACTTTTTTATGCTAAATACCTAATTTAACTGTTTTCCATCCGGATTAACCCATTTAACGTAGTTTTGCCTGTTTTACCCATTTACTGAAAGTTCTGCCAATTTTTACCCCATCTAAATTTTGAGAGTGATCTGCTAGGTGTGTTCGGTCGTCAGGTACACACACGAGCCATGTCGTGGTTTTCCTCCTTGCATCTGAACCAGTTTGTATCCCTGAGCCGGATCTGTCCCACGCACCCGCATGCAACTGTTTAGCTAAACCAACCAAATGCAAGATGGGCAGGTATGTACACCTAACGACAGTGAGAGAAAAGCTGTGGAAAGCCATTGAAACTGTTAGTGTGCAGGAAAATAATCAGAAGGAAAACCACAACATGGCATGTTACGTGTACCCGACGGCTGGGACACACCTGTTGGATCGCTCTTGAATTAAAAGGGGTAAGAACCGACAAAACTTCTGCTAAATTTAAAAGCTGTGTCGAAGTAGAGGGTAAATACTGGAATTCACTCTTCTCTTAAAGCTTGTTCTCGAAATACAATACAGATTTGTTGTCCCAATGAAACAAATTAAGATAGCTTTTCATGAAGTTTTAAATAATTCTTCTTGAAACTTGAGAGATTGGTTACACCAGTATTTGGCAAACTGTTATTTCTATTTGAACTGTAGAAACAGCACAAATAACGGAGAACAAGTTCATGGAGCGTCACGAGCAAAGTAGATTAGCAACATGTCAAAACTGTAGAACTTCTTTCCGGTACAATTGTACAAGACCATGAAATATGTAAAATAATAATATTTGTTTAGAAGTCAGAAGGTAAAACCTTCTCAGATCTTCAGGCAGTCGTCTATGGCTCATCCACTGCTCAACATCACGCCGTCTAAGTTGCATCTCTAGTTTCCTACAAAAAGACAAGGAGAACTTCATACACCACATCAAGATTCATATTGCTAAAAAAAAAAAAATTGACTGAATTGTTCTAATTGAGGTACATAAGCATGCATAATAAGGGTTCATCTCATGGCACCAATGAAATAATTAGCATGAGGTTCCCATGGAAAGCTAGTGTGAGCTCATTGATAGTAAGATAGGTCATACATCATGGTAAATAAGCTAGCAGTAATAAACCCATACCGGCTTCCAAGAGCTTGGAGAAAATTTTGCATGTTCCCGATTAGTAGTGCAAAAAGCAACAGTCCCAAACCAACAATAGCCATAGTGAAGAGGACTTCCCCTTCGAAGTAACTTGGGACAAGATTTCCAGCCAAAGTGCTGATTTGCTGAAATGAATCCATTTACATACAAAAATAAATGTCAGCAAGAATAAACTAAAATTCTCTAAATTAAAACATGTACAAATAGATGGGAACACCACTGATAAGTAGATTCAGTACAGAGATAAGGAAAGGTAAAAATAAGGAAGAGTGTTGTGGAGAAGTCTATTCACCACATGTCAAGTACAACAAAAGGGATACCTAAATGAAACAGGAGAACATAGGCAATAGATGTAACATACCTGAAATCCCCAAAATAATGAATATATGTAACGTGTAACAGCACTGCGTTTCGTAGCCAGCAGGACAGCTTGCTGATAAATCCCATACTGGAAATTAGTATCATTCCCGGGGTCGAAACAAGCTGTTGAGGCTGGCTCATCAGACCATTGCTGTCTAATTTGCTCATTCTGCCCTCCAACATTAAAGTCGAGTCCACAGTCTCGGAAAACCTTACACGATGAAATGTTTGACGCAGAACAAGCATTTTGTAGGCATTGGTTAACCCTCTGTAACAAAATATGGAAAAGAACATACTATTAACATATCTCTACCTGTATTTTATAGGCATCAAGTGTTAAGTATTGACTATGCAAACTGAATAACTTATGTTCAAGGATAACTGCTGAAGCATACATAACTCAAGCATAGTACAAATTATGTTAAGCAGCAGTATCTGCGGTTTGTAACTTTCTATCACATTTTTCATTTGAATACAATAAAGTCGGAGCACATATTTTTCTCAAAGAAAGTTAGAACTGAATGCGACTGAAGTGTCTTCAGGACAATTCACTGTAACAATGACAGCAGACAATTCCCGTACTACTAAAATACAATATACGAAGTCAATTGTATGGATCTGTAAATTACAATAAAAAATGAGCTGACCTGTAATCCAAAAAGATACCAGCATGAACCGACGACATGTCCCGCCAAAACAAACATTAGAAGATTAATAACAAAATTAGCCCATGCTGACTCAAATATGAATCCAGTGGCAGACTGGCGACCACCAAGCAATGGTACAAATCTGATGATGCGGGGGACATATTGAAGAAGAATAATGACACGCAAATAATTCTTGGCATCATCTGCTGTTGTTGATAAGCCAAAAGATCTAGGGATAATCGCCAATATAATCACCTTGATCAAGCAACAAAGAAAAAACTTAGCAGTTAGGACATGACACAAACATAGTAAGGAAGTCAAATTCTTTCAATTATATGTCTATTTTTGTCATGGACTTGAAAAAGAGAGCAATCCTTCCTGGTTTATATGAGTAACTGGAACACTAAGCGATGAGAGCCATTCATGCATCTAAAAAAATGATAAGAGCGGATGCTGCATGCAAATTTATTAGGAACAAGATCTTTGCAGTTATATATGATCTTTGCATATATAATCACTGTTATGCCAAATTATAATCACTGTTATGCCAAATTATATATGATCTTTGCAGTTGCTGGTTCGCCTAAATATGTTTGAAACTATTCCTGTTGACTAACATGCGCAAGCAAAGCAAGTCAAAATATGCAATACATTATACATGTATTTTCAGTGTGGCTTAGAACAAAATATTTTGGCACAAATAACAAGTAGTCCTTGTTAGGAATGAGATGAGGAAGCTTAATGTCTAAAACCACTGTATCAATGTAGAAAGTCAAGGCATAAGTCACCTGAGGGAGTGGAAGCACAACGAAGAAATCAAGTAAAAAATAACCACGAAGATAATGAACAGCTATTTTCTTTGGCTCGTCAACTAAATCTCCAGCTCCCACTACTCTTGACTCTGGAGCTACATAAGCCAGTCTGAACTGAAAGAGAAGTATCATTATGTTCATCAATATCATGACAGAAGTTTGAAGCTACATAACAATTGTTGGCAGCACAACTGAGATCGAAGTCGAGAGCACATACGTATAAAGTAGAACCTTCAAAATCATAACAAAAAATGCAGCCCCATTTCTCCCATGAGTTAGGTTCAACGAAAGACTAGCACTAGACAAACACAAATTGGTATGTGTGAAACAGATCTAATTCAAAGCCAAGCCCAGTAGCAGTGGAACAGATCTAATTCAACTTCCAAGTCTTTGTACAAAACCCACGTAACAAATAAAGTGGGATGACAACAGTGCATGGAACAAGATTGGCCACGGTCTGGCCGAACCACCGTGTCGTCTCCCTCAGGCGGCTCGGGCTAAACACCCACTTGCCCGTCACCGCCATCCCATCCTCCGCCACACTCCTCGCCGCCACCAGCACACTCCTTCCTCGAGCGAGCATAGCCCCTCACTCTCTCTCTCAGATCCAATCCCTCACAGTCGCATCATGCATCCCCCCTCCATCCCATCCTCCGCCACACTCCTCGCCGCCGCCAGCACACTCCTTCCTCGAGCGAGCAGAGCCCCCCACTCTCTCTCTCAGATCCAATCCCTCACAGTCGCATCATGCATCCCCCCCACCCCCCACGCGCGGACCCGTCTTACAGTGCACCTGCTCCTGTTGGTAACCGGCAAGCCCTCTGACCTCGGCCAGCGCAGCTACAACACCCTGACCTGGCAGTGCCCCTGCTCGTCCACCTCCTCGCTAATGGAGATCTTCTCGAGGCATAACCTGCTGACGCTTGTTGCCTGCCATCGGTGCCCGGTGAGCTCTCCAACCACCAGATCCCGCGGTGCGGCTGCAGGATTGGCTTCCGCGTGCCCTTGACTCTGCTCATCAGCTCTGCACCACAGAACCTCTTCGCTGCCTCTCCATGTCGATGACAACCCTCACAACCCCATGTGGTGTGCCGCCCCCCCATCTCTGCTCGAGCTCCCTCACACTTCCTCCCTTCGAATCCATGACGACGACGCCTTGCGCTCTAACATCGACCTCCCATACCCCCATGTACTCCTATGCAACCTTCTCCTGGTGCCTTGGACTTGCTCATCGAAGCTGCTTTGCCCTTGGAGCATGCAGCCTCACCGCAGTTACTGTGCTCCCAACTCCCCTACATCCAAAGGTATATGCCCTCTGCTCCACCTGCACTGAATCTGCCAGATGCGCGCCGGCCAACATACTGGCTCCATCCTCACGGCATTGTGGTTGATCAAAGTTGCCTCTCGCCCTTAGTTGACCTATGTCTTGTCCGTGTGTCTGACATATGAGTATTGACGCGTTTGAAGGGTGGGAGGAGGCCAAGAGAAATCTGCTACGGCGACCGCCGCTTGACACGGTGACGTCCATTGGCGCCACACCCCATGTTGGTGTTATGTCAGTCCTCCCCCTCCTCTATGAGAGCATCTCTAGTAGAACCCTCAAACCCTTAAATCTAAAACCAGTTTTAAGGGTTGAGAATTGCCCATTTTTGACACTTTTAAGGGTTGAAAAACAGGGGCAAAGACTAGAACCCTCAAACCCAACCCTTATAACGGAATATTCCCGGGAGGCGGGGCGGCGGCCGGGGCGCGGTGGGCGGCGACCGAGATGCGGAGGGCGGCGGGGCGCGGAGGGGCGGCGGGGCGGCGGCCGGGGCGCGGGGGCGGCGGGGCGGCGGCCGGAGCACGGTGGGCGGCGGCCGAGATGCGGAGGGCGGCGGGGCAAGGAGGGCGGCGGCCGGGGTGCGGAGGGGCGGCGGGGCGACGGCCGGGGCACGGAGGGAGCGCGGGGCGGCGGCCGAAGCGCGGGGGGAGGCGGGGCGGCGGCGGCCTAGGCGACTTCCTCGCGCGCGCGGGGAACCAACTGCCTCCCGCGCGAGGTGGGAAGTGGAGTACGGGTTGGGGGCAGTTTTCCCTCCCAACCCTTACTTCTACAGGCTGGGAAGGGGTTTGAGGGTTGGACCTCTAAATTTTTTTACGGGTTTAAGGGTTTAAGGGTTCTAGTCTACGCCGTTTTTCCGATGAAAACTGTAAAAAAGCGGTTATTTTTAAGGGTTTGAGGGCTCTAGTAGAGATGCTCTGATGGGTGTGGCAATGGGGGGAACCCTTGCCGGCTCATCTGGCAACAAGAGTGATGGCGTATTCATGTCATTCCACCATGTTGGTGGCGTTGTCTTCATCATATTCCCATGCAGCAAACCTCTTTTCATTCTAGTGATCTCCCTCCAATTTCTACATCATGCCGCCCTTGGGGGACCATTGTTGTCATCTCTCTCATGTTCTGTGTGCCCTTCATTTACACTTCATCTTGGGCTATGACCTCCCTCCGATGGAGATATTTTCACTAGCGAAACTCTCTACGATCATGTTATTTATTCTTCCTTGCCCTTTCTTGCCACTTCTCCCTTCCGGTGACGGAAGGGCACCTCTCCCTCGTGCCTGTTCATCAAGCCAGAGCCTCCGGAAGGCCCGTAAACCGCCCCCAAAATCCACTATATATGTCGGCTCCAGGTCGTTTTAGGGTTTCCGTCCTCCTTTTCCCTTACCTCCTCCGCCACTTTTCTTCTTCTCCGGCAAGAAAATGAGTCTTCTTCGGCATCGTTTTGCGGCGAGTAGATCCACCAGAAGCGAGCGGCAATGTCGTGCGCGGGTGGCCGAGGAGGGCTCGACAGCGAGCCGCCTCGCAAGCGTTGCAACGACGCTGAGGCCGGGAGCTCCTCCCTCCGCCCGCCGGTGAAAGAGTGGCGAGGCGAGCAAGCGCGCACCCGCTCCCGCAGCGCCGGAGCACAGTGTGGACACACTTCGATCGGCTCGACCGCCTCTTCTCCTGCGCGCTCATGCATCTCCAGGCGGCGGAGGTCGCGTGGTTTGAGGCGAGGAGGCGGCAGTTGCCAGCGACGAAGTTGCAGCTGCGGGTGCACGCGTTGAAGGGTGAGTACCAGCTCGAGTACGTGCTCTCCAACTCCCTCAAGGAGGACAACCTCCGCTTCGGCAAGTCCTGTGATGACAAGTCCAGTAATGGCGAGTCTGGTGATGACGAGTAGACCTAGTTTAATTTCCATTTTATGCTAGTATGAACTATGTTTAACAGTTTAAGTATGAACTCCATTGTTGTTCAAGTCCGAACTATGTTTTAAGTATGAACTCCGGTTATGTTTAAGTATGAATTATGTTTTAGTATGACGAACTCCGGTGATGTTTTAAGTGGCGCGAACTGCTAGCTTGAATATGCGATATATGTTTGAGGGATCTGTTCTGTCTCAGCATTTGTAGTCCTGCAAATTTCGTTTCTGGGATACCGTAAACGGTTTTTACAGGATGGGCATTTACCGGATCTTCTAGAGATGCTCTAAGTTAACAATGTGTCATTCACATCATTACATCTTGTACCTACTTCATTCCATGCTAGTAAAATGTGAAGCATTGTTTAAGTTATAAAATATGACAACTGATTAACCACTTGCCTGAAGAAGCATGTGCAGAAAATAAATAGCATCAGAAACACTTCTCACAACGGCAAGCCCTGTCGCCAACTTCCAGTTGAATACTATGCATTTGTTATCCTGCATTCAACCCAAACAGGAAATCACAAGTGCCGTCTGTTTTGATCAGAATTACTACTGCAAGAAGAGCTAATATTAACTAGTCCTAACATATCTTCATACTGCAAATTCTTAAAACGACTGATGTAATGTGTCTATAGTAATGAGGGTGAGTGCTCCCTGAAAAACATTATGAAACGTTCTTGCTCCTACCACTATCACCACAATAGATATCAACTCTCTGAGGTGAAAGTATGGAGTAATACCGTGCAACAAGACAACATGTCTAGAAACGTCACAAGATCACCCGAAGTCAGCAAAATAATTGCAAGTTCACAAAGTAACAAGGCACCACAACTGAACATTACAAAATAGCACCGGCAGACAGATGTATGCATCCAACAGAACCTATCTAGTGTTTAGTCATTTTATTGGTACTCCATTCTTGTTTAGGTGATATTTTATGATGCGAAGAATCAGCCTTTTAAAACTTTGGCTGCTCTATGATTTGCCATGTGAGTTTGGCATGTCATACTTTTCTTGCTTGATACTCTTAGTTTTCTGTAATAAACATAGGACGCGTGCATCTATGATGCGAGGCCACAGGTAAAATATGTTTGATATTCTTAAAAAGTGGTGCAGATATTATTACTGAACTTATATTTCGATAGTGTTTACTAACAGGTAAGTAGAAAATGTACTGATCAAAGATGTATATTGGTGCGTCTAACTCTTTGTAGAGGCATACAGTGCTTTAAAGAACTAGCATTCACATATTGCAAAGGCAGGGCTCCTGCCATTTTCTCCGAAAAAGGTGTACACTGGAGAATGTGTCATTCTCCTAGACAATGTGTAGAAAGAATGGAGTTGGTAGCTAGCAAATTTGTAAAATGTTACCTTCTCTACTGACAATAGGAAGAAAAACAGGGGATCGATGAAGATAGCAACCAGACATGATATCACAAAGAATTGATTCCATTGTTGAACAACCTTCGCATGTGGGTTCATAATCGGAATGTACGAAAGGAAACGCTCAATGCTCTTCTTCCACCCATGATGGTGTCCATAGAGAATATTATGAAGCTTCAAAAGAGCAAAAACCCGCATTAATACCAGTCAATAGCTGTACGAGTTTTAAGAACTGTTTCAACCATTGTTGCAAGAAGATCTAGCTAGACAAACAAGCTAATAACTACTGTATACCTTAATTGGTAATACATCAGATGTATTAAACTTCTATGATCTCAATTACTTATAAGAAATGAGATGTTGGTGATTCCAGTACTAGGTTGTTTGTTTTACTACAAAAATTGGTGTACCGATCTAAGCATAATCATCAAGTATAAAGTGAATCACGTAAGTAGCACAGAATGTAAAACCACCTTATTGTCAAAAGGATTCGGAGCTCGCTGGAAAAGCCTCTTGTTTTTGCACGCAGGAGGGCAATGGACACAGTCTGGATTATCACATTGTCCCAAAGGTCCAGACATCATCAAATGTTCATTCTTTGGAATATCTCCAGCATGAGACCACCTGTTTCCCCCGACTTCTACTGGCGCGATGGCCTGTGGTTTGCTGACTTGTTTCGGCTGTGGGTGTCGCGGCAGCTTATTATCCGGTGTGTGCCTGCTAACAACAAACGGATTGCCCGCTGCTGCAACCTGGCTCGGTGGCTGACTGGACAGAGGACCGGTATGGGGCACATAAGTGTCTTCTTCATAATCCTCGTCCCTGACCGGCATACACATGGACGTACTTCTGGGAAATCTTGGTAGCTCAACATTTCTTAACAGCATTGGGATATCATCCCTCTCCTGATCAGACATCTTTTAACCCTGCACGCAGCATCCACTGCATTAGCAAATCACGTTCGATTCGAATGAACAGCTAATACGTAGATAGATAATATAATTGTTACTACAACCAAGCGGACGAACGCTGTATGAAAAAACAGAAACAAACGATTAAACAATTCGTCGCCATCTAGACATGCCTTGGAGCAGAGCTTCGCACATACCGAGATTTGGTGGCGGCGGCGGCTGAAGCGGCTACCAGAGCATCCCCGTAAACCCCAGGAGAGAAGAACACGGGAAATTTACCAAGTAAATAAAACAGCGCCCGCGGAATCGGCTCTCCGGGCACCGAATCTTCAGTTTTTAGGCAAGCCGCCCCGAATCTCAATCCCCCGTGCTGATGCTTGGAAGGGAAACGCTCGCGAATGGGCAGGGAATCCGCCCGGCAATCCACCTCCTCCCGCGACGGGAATGCTACCGATTGTACTACCAAAAAATAGCCGCCCGGCCGTCGCTGATTCCGAGCCCCGCAGCGCGCATTGCGAACCCCAGAAATCACGCGAAATTAACCCCTAAAAGTTAAAAAAAAAAAAAAAAACGCCTCCTCACCTGCTCCGCACTGGAAGCGTCAGCCGTCAACTTGCACGAAACGCGGAGAAAACGGGGGGAAACAGACGAACCCGGCGGCGGCGAGCTGCGGCCGCCCGTCAGCAGCAGCAGTCCGCAGTCAGCTCGGCAGATTCCGCAGCGCCCGCGAGAGGGGGGGGGGGGTGAGCTTTTGCCCCTCTTCACTTTCCTCCTGCCGTTTTGCGAGCAAGCAATTATTTTATGTGGCTTCGCCGCGAAGGCGCAGAGAGCAGAGCAGCGGAGGGATGGGGGAGAGAACAGCGGAGCAGAGGAGTCAACAAGACGTCTCCTGTTCCCACGGGAAGGAAGGACGAGAGGAGTGAGGGTTTAGGAGGCGTGGTCCGTGTCTCTGACAGGGCGGGCGCGCGGGCGCGTGGAAAGGTGGGCCCGCAGGTTCAGCCTGAGGGGATAGGGTTGCGGCCGTGCGGGACAGTGAGAGTGGGTCAGGCGCCGCCCACGGGCTGCCACGGCCGTGGCGCCACCTGGGGACGGAGGGGGACGACCGCCGTGCGCCGTGCGCTGTGCGCTGTGGTCTCTTCTCGGGGTGGGGGAGACGCTGACGGATGGGAATTTCGTAGCGCGTCGCCTTCACGTGCCGACCTTTGTCTTGGTTCAAAACCGATTTTGGGTGCCGCCGCGCGAGGGACGATTCTTCACGGCTTGAGCTGATTACTAGGGTGTGTTTTGGTTCGACCAAAAGGCGTCACGTTTTTCTTTCTATTTTCGGATGGGTCGGTTACAAACGTCTCCGACAGCGTCGTTAAAAACCACGGGCGAACAGTCGCGAAATGGTAGGGTGCTAAAAAGAATACCATATGCGGAAAACGGCAGCTCGCGCGTTAATTTTGACGCGCGTCGGCCAGCGCGCTGTAAATTCCGTGTCGCATCCACGCTCCCAAACGCCATGTTCCCTCCTGCGCTTTCTCTCCTCGCGCTCTATCAACGACGTGCTTCCGTCTTGCGCTTCGTCACCACTGCGCCTTCTCCCCGCCTCTTTCAGCGCCTCGTCACCACCGCGTCCCTGGAGCAGCTCGGGCTATCGCGGCGTCTGCGCATGTCCCTTCAACTTGTTTTACGCGGAGACCCGTTCTGATAATACGTGCCTCGGGCTCGGCACGTTTGAGACCACCCACAAGGCCGTCCAGACGTACGACGTGGCGGCATGACGCCTCAGATGACCTCGGACGCAGATGAACTCCCACGACATCTTCACGCGCGAGCGGGCATAGTATGTCGCGCCTTCCCCGCGTCTCATCACCGAGGAGGACCGCCGCTTCGACCAAAATCGGGAGCATCGCCTCGTGATCGTCGAGAGGGACGAGGCTGCCATGGCGGAGTGGCGCGCATCTTCCCGGAGGACGTCATCGCCAGGAAGGAGTTTTGGGCGCAGAGGAGGGCAAAGCGAGTTGCATGTTGATACGTCTCCAACGTATCTACTTTTCCAAACACTTTTGTTCTGATTTAGACTCTAATTTGCATTATTTGAATGGAACTAACCCGTACTGACGATGTTTTCAGGAGAACTACATTGATGTTATTTTTGTGCAGAAATAAAAGTTTCCAAAATTGAACACAACTTTTTATGAATTATTTTTGGAATATATAATGAATTATGGAGAGAAGATCCATCGAAGGGGGGCTACCTGTGGGCCACAAGCGAACCCCCCCCCCCCACACACACACACCCTTGACACGCCTGATGGCTTGTGGGACTCACGTGGTTCCTCTGACCCTAATTTCAGTCCTATAAATTCACATCTTCGAAGAAAAACAGAGAGAAGATTTCATCGCGTTTTACGAGACGGAGCCGCCGCCACCTCCTTTTCTTCCTCGGGAGGGTTGATCTCGGGTCCGTTTGGGGCTCTAGAGAGGGTGATTTGTCGTTGTCGTCATCATCAATCCTTCTCCATCAACAATTCCATGATGCTCATCGCCGGAAGTGAGTAATTTCTTAGTAGGTTCGCTGGCTGGTGATGAGGTTTGGATGATGTCGTGGGTATAAGCCTGACAGTAGATGTGTAGGGTACGAATGAGATGGGCAGAGTCCTAGCTACAGCGAGGTTGTATGAGTTCACGCCCCTCTACGGTGGAGGTAATAGCCCTACGTCTCAGTGCTCTTGGAGCTGGTTACCGAGTGTAATATGGAGTACAATGTTTTTCTAACCCTTTCACCAGTGGGGGAGGGCGGCTTATATAGAGTGCGCGGCCCTCCACAATGGTTCTGATTCAAGGGTGGAGTAGTGGCGATTGAATGCATGCGTTACAGGTAACGTATGCTATAAATGCTAGTTAATGCACCCGGAAACGTACGGCAGTTTCCCTCGAGCGAGGTTACGACGAACCGAGTGTATCCAGTCGGTAGGTCCGGTGTCCTCCGAGTCTTAGTCTCTGACTGGATAATTCTGGGCCTGTTGCCGACTGGATGATGGGGGCACCTTAATACAGTCGGGCATACTTAAGGTCCCGTCCCTTGCGTGGGGTAGTCCTTGGGTAGGACCTGTAGGACAGGCCTATGACCCTACCCTAGGACTATGACCCCATCATTAGTCCCCGAATGGATTGGAGTTGAAACGTCAAAACAGCACTCGATGCTCAGATCCGACTGGATTAGGTTCGGCTTAGGCGTTGCTTGCCTCTATCCATTCTATCTCTCTTGGCCGATGATCCGAGTGAATGTGCTCTGCAGAACGGACTGTCGGGAACCGAGTGCCTTAGCGGCATCTTTTGACACGACCGGTCAACTGACAGCGGCGGATTTTCCGGGATCTCAAATTTCGGGTTCCGCACGCTTAGCGGGGGCGACGTCAGCGCGCTCGAGTTGCGCCTGACTCCTCGATCCTCGCGCCTTCAACTCTTCCGCCGATATCGCCGCGGCTGGTTGTGTTGGGGAACGTCGCATGGGAAACAAAAATTTTCCTACGCGCACGAAGACCTATCATGGTGATGTCCATCTACGAGAGGGGATGAGTGATCTACGTACCCTTGTAGATCGTACAGCAGAAGCGTTAGAGAACGCGGTTGATGTAGTGGAACGTCCTCACGTCCCTCGATCCGCCCCGCGAACAATCCCGCGATCAGTCCCACGATCTAGTACCGAACAGACGGCACCTCCGCGTTCAGCACACGTGCAGCTCGACGATGATCTCGGCCTTCTTGATCCAGCAAGAGAGACGGAGAGGTAGAAGAGTTCTCCGGCAGCGTGACGGCGCTCCGGAGGTTGGTGATGATCTCGCCTCAGCAGGGCTTCGCCCGAGCTCCGCAGAAACGCGATCTAGAGGAAAAACTATGGAGGTATGTGGTCGGGCAGCCGTGAGAAAGTCGTCTCAAATTTTCCCTAAAAGCCCCATATATATAGGAGGAGGGAGGGGGACCTTGCCTTGGGGTCCAAGGGACCCTCAAGGGGTCGGCCGAGCCAAGGGGGGAGGACTCCCCCCCCAAACCGAGTTGGACTTGGTTTGGTGGGAGGAGTCCCCCTCCCTTCCCACTTCCTCCCTCTTTTTTTTTCTTTTCCTTTGATTTCCTTCTCTTGGCGCATAGGCCCCCTTGGGGCTGTCCCACCAGCCCACTAAGGGCTGGTGTGTCTCCCCAAAGCCTATGGGCTTCCCCGGGGTGGGTTGCCCCCCCCCCCGGTGAACTCCCGGAACCCATTCGTCATTCCCGGTACATTCCCGGTAACTCCGAAAACCTTCCGGTAATCAAATGAGGTCATCCTATATATCAATCTTCGTTTCCGGACCATTCCGGAAACCCTCGTGACATCCGTGATCTCATCCGGGACTCCGAACAACATTCGGTAACCAACCATATAACTCAAATACGCATAAAACAACGTCGAACCTTAAGTGTGCAGACCCTGCGGGTTCGAGAACTATGTAGACATGACCCGAGAGACTCCTCGGTCAATATCCAATAGCGGGACCTGGATGCCCATATTGGATCCTACATATTCTATGAAGATCTTATCGTTTGAACCTCAGTGCCAAGGATTCGTATAATCCCGTATGTCATTCCCTTTGTCCTTCGGTATGTTACTTGCCCGAGATTCGATCGTCAGTATCCGCATACCTATTTCAATCTCGTTTACCGACAAGTCTCTTTACTCATTCCGCAATACAAGATCCCGCAACTTACACTAAGTTACATTGCTTGCAAGGCTTGTGTGTGATGTTGTATTACCGAGTGGGCCCCGAGATACCTCTCCGTCACACGGAGTGACAAATCCCAGTCTTGATCCATACTAAGTCAACTAACACCTTCGGAGATACCTGTAGAGCATCTTTATAGTCACCCAGTTACGTTGCGACGTTTGATACACACAAAGCATTCCTCCGGTGTCAGTGAGTTATATGATCTCATGGTCATAGGAATAAATACTTGACACGCAGAAAACAGTAGCAACAAAATGACACGATCAACATGCTACGTCTATTAGTTTGGGTCTAGTCCATCACGTGATTCTCCCAATGACGTGATCCAGTTATCAAGCAACAACACCTTGTTCATAATCAGAAGACACTGACTATCATCGATCAACTGGCTAGCCAACTAGAGGCATGCTAGGGACGGTGTTTTGTCTATGTATCCACACATGTAAATGAGTCTTCATTCAATACAATTATAGCATGGATAATAAACTATTATCTTGATACAGGAATTATAATAATAACTATACATTTATTATTGCCTCTAGGGCATAATTCCAACAGTCTCCCACTTGCACTAGAGTCAATAATCTAGCCCTTACATCACCATGTGAATTACATTGTAATAAATCTAACACCCATACAGTTCTGGTGTCGATCATGTTTTGGTCGTGGAAGAGGTTTAGTCAGCGGGTCTGCTACATTCAGATCCGTGTGCACTTTGCATATATTTACGTCCTCCTCCTCGACATAGTCGCGGATGAGGTTGAAGCGTCGTTTGATGTGTCTGGTCTTCTTGTGAAACCTTGGTTCCTTTGCTAAGGCAATGGCACCAGTGTTGTCACAGAACAAGGTTATTGGATCAAGTGCACTTGACACCACTCCAAGATCCGTCATGAACTGCTTCATCCAGACACCCTCCTTAGCCGCCTCCGAGGCAGCCATGTACTCCGCTTCACATGTAGAATCTGCTACGACGCTTTGCTTGGAACTGCACCAGCTTACTGCACCCCCATTAAGAATAAATACATATCCGGTTTGCGACTTAGAGTCGTCCGGATCTGTGTCAAAGCTTGCATCGACGTAACCTTTTACGGCGAGCTCTTCGTCACCTCCATACACGAGAAACATCTCCTTAGTCCTTTTCAGGTACTTCAGGATATTCTTGACCGCCGTCCAGTGATCCACTCCTGGATTACTCTGGAACCTACCTGCCATACTTATGGCCAGGCTAACATCCGGTCTAGTGCACAGCATTGCATACATGATAGAGCCTATGGCTGAAGCATAGGGGACGGAGCGCATATGCTCTCTATCTTCATCAGTTGCTGGGCACTGAGTCTTACTCAATCTTGTACCTTGTAACACTGGCAAAAACCCTTTCTTGGACTGTTCCATTTTGAACCTCTTCAAAACATTATCAAGGTATGTGCTTTGTGAAAGTCCTATCAGGCGCTTTGATCTATCCCTATAGATCTTAATGCCTAGAATGTAAGCAGCTTCTCCTAGGTCCTTCATAGAGAAACTTTTATTCAAGTAACCTTTTATGCTTTCCAAAAGCTCTATGTTGTTTCCAATCAGTAATATGTCATCCACATATAATATCAGAAACGCCACAGAGCTCCCACTCACTTTCTTGTAAATACAAGATTCTCCAACCACTTGTATAAACCCAAATGCTTTGATCACCTCATCAAAGCGTTTGTTCCAACTCCGAGATGCTTGCACCAGTCCATAAATGGATCGCTGGAGCTTGCACACCTTGTCAGCATTTTTAGGATCGACAAAACCTTCGGGTTGCATCATATACAACTCTTCCTTAAGGAAACCGTTAAGGAACGCCGTTTTTACATCCATCTGCCAGATTTCATAATCGAAAAATGCAGCTATTGCTAACATGATTCTGACGGACTTAAGCATCGCTACGGGTGAGAAGGTCTCATCGTAGTCAACTCCTGGAACTTGTGAAAAACCCTTTGCCACAAGTCGAGCTTTATAAACGGTCACATTACCGTCAGCGTCCGTCTTCTTCTTAAAGATCCATTTGTTCTGAATAGCCTTGCGGCCCTCAGGTAGTATCTCCAAAGTCCACACTTTGTTCTCATACATGGATCCTATCTCGGATTTCATGGCTTCTAGCCATTTGTTGGAATCTGGGCCCACCATTGCTTCTTCATAATTTGCAGGTTCATTGTTGTCCAACAACATGATTGATAAGACGGGATTACCGTACCACTCTGGAGCAGCGCGTGATCTCGTCGACCTGCGTGGTTCAACAGAAACTTGAACTGGAGTTTCATGATCATCATCATTAACTTCCTCCTCAACCGGCGTCGCAACGACAGAGGTTTCCCCTTGCCCTGCGCCACCATCCAGAGGGATGAGAGGTTCGACAACCTCGTCAAGTTCTATCTTCCTCCCACTCAATTCTCTCGAGAGAAACTCCTTCTCGAGAAAAGTTCCGTTCTTAGCAACAAACACTTTGCCCTCGGATTTGAGATAGAAGGTGTACCCAACTGTCTCTTTTGGGTAACCTATGAAGACGCACTTTTCCGCTTTGGGTTCCAGCTTTTCAGGCTGAAGCTTTTTGACATAAGCATCACATCCCCAAACTTTAAGAAACGACAACTTTGGCCTTTTGCCATACCACAGTTCGTATGGCGTCGTCTCAACGGATTTCGATGGTGCCCTATTTAAAGTGAATGCAGCTGTTTCTAATGCATAACCCCAAAATGATAACGGCAAATCAGTAAGAGACATCATAGATCGCACCATCTCTAACAAAGTACGATTACGACGTTCGGACACACCATTACGCTGTGGTGTTCTAGGCGGTGTTAACTGCGAAACAATTCCACATTGTCTTAAGTGAGTACCAAACTCGAAACTCAGATATTCACCCCCACGATCAGACCGTAGGAACTTGATCTTCTTGTTACGATGATTTTCCACTTCACTCTGAAATTGCTTGAACTTTTCAAATGTTTCAGACTTGTGCTTCATCAAGTAGACATAACCATATCTACTTAAATCGTCAGTGAAGGTGAGAAAATAACGATATCCGCCGCGTGCCTCCACGCTCATTGGACCACACACATCGGTATGTATGATTTCCAACAAGTCACTTGCACGCTCCATTGTTCCGGAGAACGGAGTCTTAGTCATCTTGCCCATGAGGCATGGTTCGCACGTGTCAAGTGAATCAAAGTCAAGTGACTCCAAAAGTCCATCAGCATGGAGTTTCTTCATGCGCTTTACACCAATATGACCCAAGCGGCAGTGCCACAAAAATATGGCGCTATCATTGTTTACTCTAACTCTTTTGGTCTCAATGTTATGTATATGCGTATCGCTATCAAGATTCAATATGAACAATCCTCTCACATTCGGTGCATGACCATAAAAGATGTTACTCATAGAAATAGAACAACCATTATTCTCAGACTTAAAAGAGTAACCGTCTCGCAATAAACAAGATCCAGATATAATGTTCATGCTCAACGCAGGCACTAAATAACAATGATTTAAGTTCATCACTAATCCCGATGGTAGTTGAAGTGACACTGTGCCGACGGCGATTGCATCAACCTTGGAACCGTTTCCTACGCGCATCGTCACTTCGTCTTTCGCCAGCCTTCGTCTATTCCGCAGTTCCTGCTTCGAGTTGCAAATGTGAGCAACAGAACCGGTATCGAATACCCAGGCACTACTACGAGAGCCGGTTAAGTACACATCAATAACATGTATATCAAATATACCTGATTTTTCTTTGCCCGCCTTCTTATCTACCAGATACTTGGGGCAATTGCGCTTCCAGTGACCCATACCCTTGGAGTAGAAGCACTCTGTTTCAGGCTTAGGTCCAGCCTTGGGTTTCTTCGGCGGATTGGCAACAGGCTTGCCGCTCTTCTTCGAATTGCCCTTCTTGCCTTTGCCGTTTCTCTTGAAACTAGTGGTCTTGCTCACCATCAACACTTGATGCTCTTTACGGAGTTCAGACTCTGCGACTTTCAGCATCGCAAACAACTCGCCGGGAGACTTGTTCATCCCTTGCATGTTGTAGTTCAACACAAAGCCTTTATAGCTTGGCGGCAGTGATTGAAGGATTCTGTCAGTGATAGCTTCTTGTGGGAGTTCAATCCCCAGTTCAGCTAGACGGTTTGAGTACCCAGACATTTTGAGCACATGTTCAGTGACAGACGAGTTTTCCTCCATCTTGCAAGCATAGAATTTATCGGAGGTCTCATACCTCTCGATCCGGGCGTTCTTCTGAAAGATAAACTTCAACTCCTGGAACATCTCAAATGCTCCATGACGCTCAAAGCAACGTTGAAGTCCCTGTTCTAAGCCATACAAGACTGCACATTGAACTATTGAGTAGTCTTCCTTACGTGCTAACCAAGCGTTCTTAACATCCTGATCAGCCGTAGCGGGTGGTTCATCTCCTAGCGCAGCATTAAGGACATAATCCTTCTTTACAGCTTGTAAGATTAGCTTAAGATTACGAGCCCAGTCTACAAAGTTGCTTCCATCATCTTTCAACTTAGCTTTCTCTAGGAACGTATTAAAATTCAGGATGACACTTGCGTGAGCCATGATCTACAACACAAATATATTCAAAGTGGACTTAGACTATGTTCAAGATAATTAGAGTTCAACTTAATCAAATTATATGCTAAACTCCCACTCAAAAAGTACATCTCTCTAGTCATTTGAGTGGTTCATGATCCACTTACACTATCCCAAGTCCGATCATCACGTGAGTTGAGTATAGTTTCAGTGGTAAGCATCCCTATGCTAATCATATCAACTATATGATTCATGATCGACCTTTCGGTCTCATGTGTTCCGAGGCCATGTCTGCACATGCTAGGCTCGTCAAGCTTAACCCGAGTGTTCCGCGTGCGCAACTGTTTTGCACCCGTTGTATGTGAACGTTGAGTCTATCACACCCGATCATCACGTGGTGTCTCGAAACGACGAACTGTAGCAACGGTGCACAGTCGGGGAGAACATAATTTCGTCTTGAAATTTTAGTGAGAGATCACCTCATAATGCTACCGTCGTTCTAAGCAAAATAAGGTGCAAAAAAAGGATTAACATCACATGCAATTCATAAGTGACATGATATGGCCATCATCACGTGCTTCTTGATCTCCATCACCAAAGCACCGGCACGATCTTCTTGTCACCGGCGCCACACCATGATCATCCATCAACGTGTTGCCATCGGGGTTGTCGTGCTACTTATGCTATTACTACTAAAGCTACATCCTAGCAAAATAGTAAACGCATCTGCAAGCACAACGTTAGTATAAAGACAACCCTATGGCTCCTGCCGGTTGTCGTACCATCGACATGCAAGTCGATATTTCTATTACAACATGATCATCTCATACATCCAATATATCACATCACATCGTTGGCCATATCACATCACAATCATACCCTGCAAAAACAAGTTAGACGTCCTCTAATTTTGTTGTTGCATGTTTTACGTGGTGACCAAGGGTATCTAGTAGGATCGCATCTTACTTACGCAAACACCACAACGGAGATATATGAGTTGCTATTTAACCTCATCCAAGGACCTCCTCGGTCAAATCCGATTCAACTAAAGTTGGAGAAACCGTCACTTGCCAGTCATCTTTGAGCAAAGGGGGTTACTTGTAACGATGAAACCAGTCTCTCGTAAGCGTACGAGTAATGTCGGTCCAAGCCGCTTCGATCCAACAATACCGCGGAATCAAGAAAAGACTAAGGAGGGCAGCAAAACGCACATCACCGCCCACAAAACCTTTTGTGTTCTACTCGAGAAGACATCTACGCATGAACCTAGCTCATGATGCCACTGTTGGGGAACGTCGCATGGGAAACAAAAATTTTCCTACGCGCACGAAGACCTATCATGGTGATGTCCATCTACGAGAGGGGATGAGTGATCTATGTACCCTTGTAGATCGTACAGCAGAAGCGTTAGAGAACGCGGTTGATGTAGTGGAACGTCCTCACGTCCCTCGATCCGCCCCGCGAACAATCCCGCGATCAGTCCCACGATCTAGTACCGAACAGACGGCACCTCCGCGTTCAGCACACGTGCAGCTCGACGATGATCTCGGCCTTCTTGATCCAGCAAGAGAGACGGAGAGGTAGAAGAGTTCTCCGGCAGCGTGACGGCGCTCCGGAGGTTGGTGATGATCTCGTCTCAGCAGGGCTCCGCCCGAGCTCCGCAGAAACGCGATCTAGAGGAAAAACTATGGAGGTATGTGGTCGGGCAGCCGTGAGAAAGTCGTCTCAAATCTGCCCTAAAAGCCCCATATATATAGGAGGAGGGAGGGGGACCTTGCCTTGGGGTCCAAGGGACCCTCAAGGGGTCGGCCGAGCCAAGGGGGGGAGGACTCCCCCCCCAAACCGAGTTGGACTTGGTTTGGTGGGAGGAGTCCCCCTCCCTTCCCACTTCCTCCCTCTCTTTTTTTTTCTTTTCCTTTGATTTCCTTCTCTTGGCGCATAGGCCCCCTTGGGGCTGTCCCACCATCCCACTAAGGGCTGGTGTGTCTCCCCAAAGACTATGGGCTTCCCCGGGGTGGGTTGCCCCCCCCGGTGAACTCCCGGAACCCATATGTCATTCCCGGTACATTCCCGGTAACTTCGAAAACCTTCCGGTAATCAAATGAGGTCATCCTATATATCAATCTTCGTTTCCGGACCATTCCGGAAACCCTCGTGACGTCCGTGATCTCATCCGGGACTCCGAACAACATTCGGTAACCAACCATATAACTCAAATACGCATAAAACAACGTCGAACCTTAAGTGTGCAGACCCTGCGGGTTCGAGAACTATGTAGACATGACCCGAGAGACTCCTCGGTCAATATCCAATAGCGGGACCTGGATGCCCATATTGGATCCTACATATTCTACGAAGATCTTATCGTTTGAACCTCAGTGCCAAGGATTCGTATAATCCCGTATGTCATTCCCTTTGTCCTTCGGTATGTTACTTGCCCGAGATTCGATCGTCAGTATCCGCATACCTATTTCAATCTCGTTTACCGACAAGTCTCTTTACTCGTTCCGCAATACAAGATCCCACAACTTACACTAAGTTACATTGCTTGCAAGGCTTGTGTGTGATGTTGTATTACCGAATGGGCCCCGAGATACCTCTCCGTCACACGGAGTGACAAATCCCAGTATTGATCCATACTAAATCAACTAACACCTTCGGAGATACCTGTAGAGCATCTTTATAGTCACCCAGTTACGTTGCGACGTTTGATACACACAAAGCATTCCTCCGGTGTCAGTGAGTTATATGATCTCATGATCATAGGAATAAATACTTGACACGCAGAAAACAGTAGCAACAAAATGACACGATCAACATGCTACGTCTATTAGTTTGGGTCTAGTCCATCACGTGATTCTCCCAATGACGTGATCCAGTTATCAAGCAACAACACCTTGTTCATAATCAGAAGACACTGACTATCATCGATCAACTGGCTAGCCAACTAGAGGCATGCTAGGGACGGTGTTTTGTCTATTTATCCACACATGTAAATGAGTCTTCATTCAGTACAATTATAGCATGGATAATAAACTATTATCTTGATACAGGAATTATAATAATAACTATACATTTATTATTGCCTCTAGGGCATAATTCCAACAGGTTGGGCGGATAAGATTTCGGGCCCGCTCGCCAGCGACCCAGTCGGTGTTCTATTTAACTCCGGCCGACGAGACCCTTCGGTTACGCTCGCCGAATCCTCTGCTCTCGCTTGTTCCGCCTTCCTTGCCACCTCTTGCGCTCATACACCTTTCTCTTCCCATCCTTCTTGGAAGCTCGCCATCGCCGCCATGACCAAGAGCCAGACCAGCAAGATGGAGGCAAGGAAGAAGAAGGGCAAGGCGGCGGCTGCTCAGCGGCGGTAGCGGCCATTGCCAGCGGGATGGATCCAGGGGGACTTTCTCCCCTCCACAGTGACGGAGGGGGACCTGTTGGAGCTGGTTGAGCACGGCCAGCTCGTGCATAAATCTTGGAGGTTGCCGGCGGACGACGAGATTGAGCCGGCGCCGCGGGAGGGGGAGCGCGTCTTGCTCCTCAGCCACATTCACCGAGGTTTCTCTCTGCCCCCGCACCCTTTCTTCAAGGGCATCATGAATCATTTTGGTGCTCAACTCCATCACTTCCCTCCAAATGCTATCGCCCACCTTTCTGCTTTCATTGTTCTGTGTGAATGCTTTATCGGTTGCCCCCTCATTGGGGTTTGTTCAAACATATCTTCTCCGCCCGCTCTCAAACCATTAAACGTCTCAGTCAGTCGGATGACAAGACGCACCTCCTCCAGCTCTGCGGGGGTATAGGGTTTCAGAAAAAGAGTCGGAGTAGCTACCGTGCTCTCCAGCTGAACGAGTCGGTTAGGAACTGGCAGTCGACGTGGTTCTACTGCCAGGACATAGCCTGTCCGAACGCGTCGACTGGGCTACCTCCATTTAGTCTAGATCGCCCTGCTCCACCCAAACAACTCGCCCTCTCGAAAGCCGAGAGGAATGACATCCGGCCTTTGGTTGAGGCACTCGCGGATGTTGTCCGGAGGGGGGTCACCGGTATTGACCTGTTGGAAGTCTTCATCGGTTGACGGATCCAGCCTCTTCAAGCTCGCCACCATGCTATGTGGCTCTACACGGGGCCCGAGGACTCCACTCGGACCGTCGCGATGGGCATACTCGAGGAGAAGGTGATCTCGATAATGCTCCAAATCACGGGACCTTGCGAGAACCCTAAAGGAGCTCGCCGAGTGGTGCCTTACAGCGCGGACAACCCACCACCGAATCAGGTGAGTAGCATTAACCGAATATATCGAACTGTTTTGATTTCAGTCGTTCACTTATATCCTCGTGTGGTGCTTAATGTTTCCGACTGAATCTCATGTAGGAATGGACCAACTGGTCCTCCCCTGTCTCGAACGGGGATCCGGAGGAGGAGGAGGAAGAAGGTAGCCAGGAGGGGAGCGTGGATAGCGTTGAATATGTCTCCGACAGCAGGGAGTCGGAGGAGGAGGACAGCGAGGAGGAGGAAGAAGACGAAGAGCGTGACTCTCCACCTCCACCGCCGGAACAGCAGAGTAAGCGTCGACACGAGCCCGTCGTCCCTTCGGCTCCCCCCGCGTTGTCGAGTGCTCTACCTACCGCTCCGGCGGCCCCGAGTGCTCGAGGCACGAAGAGGTCCAGGGACGTCTCCGCCGAGCCTGCAGGCCAATCTCCCAGGGCACTCAAACCGAGTGGGCCTAAACCTCGGAGGGCTCTGTCGCGCATGAGGGTTGCCATCCCCGCCACATCCACGTAAGCGAATCTAACTCTCGGCTTTTTATGTTATCCGAGTGAACTCCCGCTTTAAAAGTCGAATGGGCTTCACTTGACAGGGTCGCCACTTCTACAACCTCTCCGGTCCGCCCAGGGGATGACCCCATGGACACAGACAACGTCGTCTCGTCCCAGCCGGGTATGTTGTAGGAGAGTCAAGTGTTTCATTCCTGTTGACTGTACTATCTTTTTATTTTTCTGAATCATCATGCTATTCGGCTTGTCAGGGGCGATTCACCCGGACGAAGACGGGCAGGGGAAAGCTGACCCGGCCGTGGAGCCTGTCGTGGAGCCTATCCTTGAGGTTGCTCCTTCTGCTGCTGCCCCTACCGCCGACGCTCCGCCGACTGAAATGCCTCCACCGACCGAACCAGTGCCGGTGGGTGACGAACTGATTGGGGCGAACCTTGGGATGCCCCAGGATCTTCCCACGGTTACCGGTTCGTCGAATGTTGAGTTCAGCATTCGGTGTGTCCCAGAGGAGCAGGTGGGAGCGGCCAAGGGAGCCATGATCCAAGCGGAGCTGATGACCGGGGAGGCCAAGAAGGCTTATGACTCCGTTGCGGCTTTGTACCAGCGGAGCTTGGAGCTGCGCGACGACATCCGAGTAAGTAGTCTAGTAAGTACTTACTTTTCTTTTGTAACCCACTGGGTGTTGTCGTAGTCTGTTGTTTGAAATGGGTTCACTCTGAGTGAACCCAATGGGTGTAGTTCCCGAGACTTCTGTCGAGTGCTTGCACCAACAGTTGTCTTTATAAATTTGGTCTTTATTTTTGTCATGTCCGTAGACAAGATTTCTGAGTGCAAGTACTTACTGCAGTCGGAGTACTCTTGCTGTAAGAGTTCCCTAGAGTAAACTGTCCACAGGTGGAGTAGCTTTAGCCTCGGAGGCGTAGGTGAAAATGTGCACCTCAATAGGGCAGACCTGCTTGAGGTGCATGCCAGTGGGGTCACTCTTAGTGAACCCACTGGGTGTAGTCCCCGAGACCGCTGTCGCCTGCTTGCGTCGGCAGGGGTCTGAAGAACATAGTTTGTATTGAGAAAGTTGCTGATACCCCTTTGTTTCGTTTTGTAGAAAACATGTGAGATGGGGAGCGCTTATGAAGCCTTGAGGGCTGAGAAGAACCACTATGTTGGTGAACTAGAAGCCGCAACGCTCGCCATGACTAGCATGAAGAACGCGTTGGAAGTTCGAGAGAAATCTTTGGAGGAAGCGCTGGAGGCAAACAGGGCGTTGGTGGCGGAGGTGGAGAGGCTGAAAAAACAGAGGACCGAAGCGTACGATCAAATGACTGATTGGAACAAACGATGGACAGCTCAGGAGAAGTATGTGAACGACTGGGCTGTCCAGATGATGAGTCGTCTGGCTGGTAAGTCTGATGATTTGTCGAGTGGTTGTATCTTGTGACGAACACTCGGTTTGTAATTTCCATTTGCTCGTTTGTTGCAGATTTTTGTGGTGACGCCGAAGCTGAAGCAGCGGCCGTGGAACGATCCATGAAGGACAATGTACCACTCAACGAGGGCGCCAACCGGAATCTACTCCGTGCTTATATCCGCGTAGGCAAAGTGGGTCTGTTCATCAACCGACTGAGAGAAATCTTCGGTCGCATTGAGAAGGAGCTTTGGCCGGAGGAGGAGTCGCGGGAGAAGATGGAGACTCTGTTGGGGCGACTGGGGGAGATTCCGGCCCGAGTGCAATCTTGGAAGAAATCTGAAAGGATCGATATGGTTGGCTAGAGGGGGGGTGAATAGACAACGACCACTTTTTAATTAATCTTAACAAGTTAAGGTAAACACTATACGGGTTCACAAATAATATGACAAAGAGGTGACCCCTATAGAAGCTATCAACAAGACCTATTAAGACAAGTAAGATATAGTCACAAGTAAAAGCAAATACAAAGTAAAGGTTAGAGATAACCACAAGTGGAACCGATGGAGACGAGGATGTGTTACCGAAGTTCCTTCCCTTTGACAGGAAGTACGTCTCCGTTGGAGCGGTGTGGAGGCACAATGCTCCCCAAAAAGCCACTAAGGCCACCGTATTCTCCTCACGCCCTCGCACGATGCAAGGTACCGTGATTCCACTATAGGTGCCCTTGAAGGCGGCGACCGAACCTTTACAAACAAGGTTGGGGCAACTCCACACAAAGCTTGGAGGCTCCCAACAAGACCACGAAGCTTCACCACAATGGAATATGGCTTCGAGGTGACCTCAACCGTCTAGGATGCTCAAACACCCAAGAGTAACAAGATCCGCAAGGGATAGGTGGGGGAATCAACTTTTCTCTTGGTGGAAGTGTGGATCTAGGCCTTCTCAACCAATCCCTAAAGAATCAACAAGTTTGATTGGCTAGGGAGAGAGATCGGGCACTTTTAAGCTTGTGGAGCAACAATGGAGCTTAGAGAGGTAAGAGATAAGGTTCCTCAGCTAGAAGAACACTTTATATAGCGGGGGGGAAATTCAGACCGTTTTCCCACTCTCTGCCCGAGATCCAGCGGTACTACCGCTGGGAAGGAGCGGTACTACCGCTGCCTGGCGGTACTACCGCTGGGAGCAGCAGTACTACCGCTGGGGCTTCCAGCGGTACTACCGCTGGCCCTTGGTAGTGCAAAAGCACTACTACCGCCGAGAAAGTCTTCGCAAAAGGGTCCGTCCACGAACTACCGCTAGGTAGGTGGAACAGGGCACCTGGAGCGGTACTACCGCTAACCTGGGGCGGTACCACCGCTGACCAGGGGCGGTACTACCGCCAGCCAGCGGTACTACCGCTGACCAAGGGCGGTACTACCGCCAGCCAGCGGTACTACCGCTGGTAGTCCAGCGGTACTACCGCTGGGACGAGCGGTACTACCGCTGGGGACCATTTTGCAGAGAAGCTAAGAACAAACCGGCGAGGGCCGCTCCAAAGATAAAGGAAAGGGAGAAAGAGAGGTGTGCGTGTGCAAAGATAGATTCGACCCAAACCTTTCCACTACGGATCCCCTCTTAATAGTACGGCTTTCCTATGACTCAAATAAAGAGAATCTAGGAGGGCGTCGTGCTTCCATTCCAGAAGAGAGGAGTCGTGTCGTCTTGTGCCGTTGACGAGTGTTGCCTGAAACCTTGACACACACGATTAGTCCTGTACGGTACTGTCATCAATCACCAAAATTACTTAGGCATAAACTATGCCTCAACAATCTCCCCCTTTTTGGTGGATTGATGACAATACCGGATTTGCATGGATAATAATATGAGAGTACAAAGATAGAGATATATGACATATGACTCACATCATATGGTGGAAATAAATCTAATCTCACATAAGAAAGATCATGTCTCACACAAGATAGCAAACGAAGCACACCAAGTTCAAAGCAAATCAAACAAGATAAAGCAAAGCAATGCAAAGTTCGAATGAAATCAAATCCCTAGACTCTCTCCCCCTTTGGCACAAGACACCAAAAAGGGGGCACACCTAATGCCACAGGTAGCTACTCCTCGTCTTCAGGATCACCAGACTCGTCGGTCCCCTCCTGGTCAGTCTCCTCCTCCTCTTGCGCCTCATCACCCGACCACTGGTACCCCTGAGCCTGCATCCAAGTGGCCTCAGGTGTGATGTCGTCCTCTGAGCCACTGGAGATGTCCACATCCAAGGTCCTGAGAACACGCTTATGCCTCTGGCGGCTCTGCTTCTGAGCCACGTGTGTCTGATACTGACCCTTGGCCTGCATACAGAAGAGAGTCTTCATCTTGTCCTGCAACTTGATAGCCCAAGATGGCATGGCAGACGAGCGGGACTAAGAGGCAGGTCCTCTACCAGCAGCTGTCTATGTATCAGTGTCCATGTGCTGAGAAGATGAGGATGGGTTGGCCCACCTGTCCTTGACGCGTAGCTTGATTTGGTCATGCACAATGTAGTCAGACTGTGCGTAGAGCACCTCATCTGGAAACGCCTGTTGCCACTTATGGCAGATGTATGCAAACAGGTAAGGCCCGTAGATAGGGACCTTACGGTTGATGATGCAGTTCCATAGTTCTGTGAACATCACATCTGCAATATCCAGTTGAGCAGACTCCGCAGACATAGCCTCCTCACACAGTGACAACATCTCAGCCAAGGAGCCATGGACCTCATCGAAGTTACCACTCCGAGGGAAGAGGGTGTTCCGAAAGATGCGGTGCATGATGTCCAGGTGCTTGGGAAGCACCCCCTTCCTCAGATATAGTGTCTGCAGTCTGTCCTTTGCGAGGCCCTTATCAGAGGGGACTGGAGCGTGAGGACGCAGCCCAAGAGGGGTGTCAGCACCCTGAAAATCAACGTGCAGGAACTGCATGAACTCTGTCCAGGAACCAGTCATCTTCTTTGACCCAGTCATCCATATCATGGAGCGCTGTTCATCATGGGAGAAGTGAACAGTGACATAGAACTGAGCAACTGCCGTAGGATCAAAATCCGTCCTGAAGGTGATGATGTTTTTGAGGCCCATCTTGTCAATCAAAGCAAGAGCATCACCAAAGTACTCTGTGTGCCGCTGAAGGTGTGCCAGATCAATCCACTGGACAGAGACATAGTTCTTCTTGAAGTTTGCAATGACATCTCGATATATCCGGCAATGGTCCTTAACCTAGACATTTTCAACACCATCGATCTTCTCCCTCTCCTGGAGATAGTGGTTCTTGGTGCGAAATTGCACAAAGTCCTTGGGAGACATTGTGCGGATATTCACCCTCTTGTCCTTATGAGCGACCTTCTTGAAGGACTTCTTCTTAGGGGGGAGACCAGACGTGGCAGACCCCTCGGGCGCCTCTGTGTTGCGAAACTGTTTGGATGCCGTGTCCCGTGGGGGGTTCGAACGGCGAGCAGAGCCACCTGTGACACATACCACAAAGCGAAAAAGAGGCGACAAGAAAAGTCAAGGCAATGGATCTTGAAAGAGCAGAAAACGAAAACATGCATTGCTAAGCAAAAGAGAAATACAACGTGAATGCTTCTGGCGGTAGTACCGCCACCCTGGCGGTAGTACCGCTGGGGCCTAGCGGTACTACCGCCAGCCCTGGCGGTAGTACCGCTGGGACCTAGCGGTAGTACCGCTACCCCCTGGCGGTAGTACCGCTGGGGGTTTGACTTTCAGATCTACACATATAAAACTCGTTTTCGAGGGCATGGACTGAATATGAACATTAAGGCGTACACCCGAGCCCTAATGACAAGAGGAACACATAGTAATACGAGGTACAAACATGCCTAGGCAAGAGAGAGCACGTTTCAGATCTAATCCAAAAGTTCAAATATTCGATCTAAGACGGTGAAATCCTAAACCATGGCAGCAATCATACCAACAACCATTGGACCTATACTCCCCTCAAAAATTTCCTTCATGCCATCCAATAACTAACCATAGGATCAACAAGATGAATCCAATCCCCAATGCTCCTAACCCTAGAACACGAAGAACAACCAAATATAAGAAGGGAGGAGCTTTTGTTACCGGGATTCATGGCTTTGGAGGAGGAAGAAGAAGTGAAGCAGCCTTTCCACACCAACGGGGAGAAAGAGCTCCACGAAGTGAGATCCAATCGTGGGGTTTTTCGGGGTAGGGGAGGGAGGAGCCGCGAGGAAGAAGAAACAGATTGAAAATCGGGCTCCCCCTCCCTTTATATATCCCAAGGGGTACGAACAGCGGTAGTACCGCTGGGGTGCAGCGGTAGTACCCCTGACCTGGCGGTAGTACCGCTGGAGTGCAGCGGTAGTACCGCTGGGGTCCTGGCGGTAGTACCGCTCCCCCTCGAAACCCTAGAAATATTCCAGCCGGCCGAATTAGATTTTGAGCTCTGGCGGTAGTACCGCTACCACTGGCGGTAGTACCGCTGGGGTCCTGGCGGTAGTACCGCTACCACTGGCGATAGTACCGCTGGGGTCCTGTCGGTAGTACCGCTACCCCTGGCGGTAGTACCGCTGGGGTCCTGGCGGTAGTACCGCTACCATGGCGGTAGTACAGCTGTAAATGTCGCAGCGCGGCTTTAAGAAAAGAGAGGGACTTGGGCATAAGACAAGTGAGTAAGAAGGGATGACTTCCAAGAAAATGTACTGACTTGTCATTGTATATCCTCTCCTTTATACGCACGAGAGGATGGAGGGGCGGTGGCTGTGGCCACCTATGTTTGAGACAATGGTATGACACCGCGAAGAATTATCCTTGGGTTCATGGCCAATGCTCGTCTTTGAAGCACAAGTACCATTTGACAATGGCTAAAGTGAAAGACTAGATTGATTTACGCATAATAGGGGGAGGGAGAGTTTATTGAGAGAACAACACTCCCCCTATGTCCATGCCTACATCTAGACCAAGATGGAATGTGAAGTGAGGTGCAATATGCCTAGTTTCAATCCACATTACTTGAATCAATGATATTTAGCTCATGCCTTAACTCCCGGAACCTTGCTTCATCAAGTGGCTTGGTGAAAATATCTGCAAGTTTCTCTTCAGTGTGGATGAAGTGAACCTCAATATCACCTAGCTTGATATGTTCACGGATGAAGTGATGACGAATGTCAATATGTTTGGTTTTGCTATGTTGCACTGGGTTGAGGGAAATCTTGATGGCGCTTTGATTGTCACATAGAAGAGGCACTTTGTCACAAGTGACACCATAATCCTTTAAAGTTTGCCTCATCCATAGCAATTGTGCACAACAACTTGCAGCTGCCACATACTCAGCTTCGGTGGATGATAAGGAGACACAGTTCTGCTTCTTTGAAGACCAACTTACCAAAGAGCGACCAAGGAATTGGCACCCTCCAGATGTTGACTTCCTCTCCACACAATCTCCAGCCCAATCTGAGTCAGAATAGCCAACTAGATTGAAGTTTGCTCCTTTGGGATACCAGAGGCCAAAGTTTGGGGTATGAGCCAAATATCGAAAGATTCGTTTGACAGCCATGTAATGACTTTCTTTTGGTGCGGATTGAAACCATGCACATATCCCTACACTCAACATAATATCCGGTCTAGATGCACAAAGGTAAAGGAGGGATCCAATCATGGAGCGGTATACCTTTTGATCCACTGCTTTACCATTGGGATCACTGTCAAGTTTGCATCTGGTTGGCATGGGAAACTTGGTCCGAGTCCATTGCAAAGAAGTGCGGGAAGATAAGCTGAAAGCCTTGAAAGTTGCCAACACGAAGAAGCTTCAATTCGAAGACTTCATGGAGACATTCTTGGAGACTGCGACCCGCATTGCTAATGGAATCGACCTGGATACTTTTGTGGAACCCTCCAGTCCTGACGCGGGCCCAGCTGAGTCATGATCGAACTTTATCCTCGGTATGCCGAGTGTTTACCTGTACGATATTCTGGCCACTTCTGTTGGCAGTCATACTTTTGGATCGGTGCGGGTAAGCTTGATCCGCACCGAGTCTGTTATCGTGTCTAGACTCTTGGAGTGACAACGAAAACACTTATTCTTTTGCTTGAATGCTGTTTGGAGTTGAACACTAAATGTGTACTCGTAAAATATTAGGACTTAGGTGATACGTGATCGCAGCTAAGTCCCCGAGTGTGACGCAAAGTGCACACTCGGAGGAAGTTAATATTTAGGCAACGCAGGGTCGCAGCTAAGTCCCCGAGTGTGACGCAAAGTGCACACTCGGAGGAAGTTAATACTTAGGCGATGCTTGATCGCAGCTAAGTCTCCGAGTGTGTCGCAAAGTGCACACTCGGAGAAAGTTAATACTTAGGCGATGCGGGATCGCAGCTAAGTCCCCGAGTGTGACGCAAAGTGCATACTCGGAGGAAGTTAGTACTTAGGCGATGCGGGATCGCAGCTAAGTCCCCGAGTGTGACGCAAAGTGCACACTCGGAGGAAGTTAATACTTAGGCGATGCGGGATCGCAGTTAAGTCCTCGAGTGTGACGCAAAGTGCACACTCGGAGGAAGTTAATACTTAGGCGATGCGGGATCGCAGCTAAGTCCCCGAGTGTGACGCAAAGTGCACACTCGGAGGAAGTTAATACTTAGGCGATGCGGGATCGCAGCTAAGTCCCCGAGTGTGATGCAAAGTGCACACTCGGAGGAAGTTAATACTTAGGCGATGCGGGATCGCAGCTAAGTCCCCGAGTGTGACGCAAAGTGCACACTCGGAGGAAGTTAATACTTAGGCGATGCGGGATCGCAGCTAAGTCCCCGAGTGTGACACAAAGTGCACACTCGGAGGAAGTTAATACTTAGGCGATGCGGGATCGCAGCTAAGTCCCCGAGTGTGACGCAAAGTGCACACTCGGAGGAAGTTAGTACTTAGGCGATGCGGGATCGCAGCTAAGTCCCCGAGTGTGACGCAAAGTGCACACTCGGAGGAAGTTAATACTTAGGCGATGCGGGATCGCAGCTAAGTCTCCGAGTGTGACGCAAAGTGCACACTCGGAGGAAGTTAATACTTAGGCGATGCGGGATCGCAGCTAAGTCCCCGAGTGTGACACAAAGTGCACACTCGGAGGAAGTTAATACTTAGGCGATGCGGGATCGCAGCTAAGTCCCCGAGTGTGACGCAAAGTGCACACTCGGAGGAAGTTACTACTTAGGCGATGCAGGATCAAAGCTAAGTTTTTTTTTTGTGACCATAGTCTGCAACCACGGAAGAACTCTGAATCTGCAAAAGAAACTGAATCTGCTGTATATTATTTCTCCAAAACTTGTTCGTTACACTGCTTCAGTCGGCGATCATGTATAAAAACGCTTGAGGAGGTCTCCGTTCCACGCGCGGGATTCGTCGGTCTCCTTCTGAATGTTGTAGAGTCTGTATGCTCCGTTGTTTAGCACCTTTGAAATGATGAAAGGACCTTCCCAGGCCGGAGCCAACTTGTGTGGTCTCTGCTGATCCACTCGGAGCACCAAATCGCCAGCCTGGAACGTGCGGCTTCTGACATGTCGTGCATGAAAACGTCGCAGATCTTGCTGATAAATTGTTGAGCGAGTAAGTGCCATTTCGCGCTCCTCCTCTAGAAGATCGACTCCATCTTGCCTTGCTTGTTCTGCTTCGGCTTCGGAGAAGAGTTCGACTCGCGGGGCATTGTGAAGCAGGTCACTCAGAAGGACCGCTTCTGCTCCATAGACGAGGAAGAACGGTGATCGCCCCGTTGATCTGTTCGGAGTGGTGCGGAGACCCCAAAGTACTAAAGGTAACTCGGTTACCCACGCACTAGCAGCATGTCCTATCTCCCGCAAGAGTCGAGGCTTCAAACCTTGAAGGATAAGACCATTTGCACGCTCAGCTTGTCCGTTGGATTGCGGATGTGCTACGGAAGCAAAGTCCACTCGGATACCTTGACTCGCGCAGAAACCTTTGAATCTGTCTGAGTCGAAGTTTGTCCCATTGTCCGTGATTATGCTGTGAGGCACTCCGAATCTGGAGATGATGTCTCTGACAAACTTCACGGCTGTGGAGGCGTCGAGTTTCTTGATGGCTTGGCTTCTATCCACTTTGTAAACTTGTCGACTACCACCAATAGATGTGTGTAGCCTCCTTGGCCTGTCTTGAATGGTCCGACTGTGTCTAATCCCCAAACTGCAAACGGCCACACAAGTGGGATTGTCTTTAGTGCAGATGTTGGCTTGTGGGACTTGTTGGAGTAGAACTGACAGCCTTCGCATCGATCGACCATAGCTTTGGCCATTTCGTTAGCCTGTAGCCAGGAGAATCCAGCCATGAACGCTTTGGCGACGATTGCTCTTGAAGAAGCATGATGGCCGCAGGTTCCCGAGTGGATATCCTCTAAGATCAACTGCCCTTCCTCTGGGGAAATGCAACGTTGGAGAACGCCTGAAACACTCTCCTTATACAATTGACCGTCAATGACGGTAAACGCCTTCGACCTGCGGACTATTTGTCGGGCTTGGACTTCATCTTCTGGAAGCTCTTGCCTTAGGATATATGCCATAATCGGCGCAGTCCACTCGGGGATAATTACCAGAATCTCTGTGACCAGATCAACCATAGCAGGCACATCGACTTCAGTCGGGTCTGTTGCGCTCTTGGGTTGCACTGGCGGATTCTGCTATAAAGTCAGCCAGGGCTTGAGACTTAATAGCTTTCTTGGCCTCGAACTTGATGTCACAGTACAACATCTCCATCGCCCACTTCGCCACTCGGCCTGACGCGTCTCGATTGTGGAGAATTTCCGACAAAGGAGAATCAGAAACGACAGATACCGAGTGGTCTTGGAAATAATGGGCAACCTTCTTCGCAGTCAAATAGATCCCATAGATAAGCTTTTGATAATGGGGATACCTCTGCTTGGAAGGGGTCAGGACCTCGGAGACATAGTACACTAGCCGCTGAACTTTGTATGCTTTGCCTTCTTCTTCTCGCTCGACTGTAAGAATAGTACCGACGACTTGATTTGTAGCCGCGATATACAAAAGAAGGGGCTCTTTACTGAGCGGAGCAGTAAGAACCGGCTTGGTGGAAAGTAGGACTTTGAGGTCGTCGAACGCGACTTGGGCTTCGTCTGTCCACTCGAAGGTATCTGATTTCTTCATGAGTCGGTACAGAGGAAGTGCTTTTTCGTCGAGTCGACTGATGAACCTGCTCAAAGCTACTAAGCAACCTGTGAGTCGTTGAACATCGTGTATTCTGACCGGCCTCTCCATTCGGACGATGGTCCCGATCTTTTCGGGGTTAACATCGATCCCTCGTTCGGAAACGAAGAAACCGAGTAACTTCCCGCTGGGAACACCGAATGAACACTTGGCAGGATTTAGCTTGATATCGTACCTACAAAGGTTGGCGAATGTTTCTGCCAAGTCAGTCAGCAGGTCGGAACCTTTGCGGGACTTGACTACGATATCATCCATGTATGCCTCCACATTGCAACCGATCTGGTCGAGGAGGCATTTTTGGATCATGCGCATAAAGGTAGCTCCTGCATTCTTCAAACCGAAAGGCATGGTGATGTAGCAGAAGCACCCAAACGGGGTGATGAAAGCTGTTTTCAACTCATCGGGACCATACAGACGGATCTGATGATAACCCGAGTAGGCATCAAGAAATGATAAACGCTCGCACCCCGCAGTCGAATCGACAATTTGATCTATGCGGGGGAGCGGAAAATGGTCTTTCGGGCAGACCTTATTGAGGTGCTTGAAGTCAATGCACATTCGGAGTGACTTGTCCTTCTTGGGCACCATGACTACATTGGCGAGCCACTCGGAGTGGTGAACCTCGCGAATGAATCTGGCAGCTAGTAGCTTAGCCACCTCTTCTCCGATTGCCTTCCTTTTGTGCGCGGCGGACCGGCGCAGGCGCTCTCGGACGGGCCAAGCAGCGGGATCCACATGCAGTCGGTGCTCAGCCAACTCCCTAGGTACACCCGGCATGTCAGATGGCTTCCATGCGAAGATGTCCCAGTTCTCACGGAGGAATTGGGTGAGCTCGGCTTCCTATTTGGGATCCAGGGTGGTGGAGATGTTCGTCGGGGCGGCAGACTCGTCCGTCGGGTGGATGCTAACCTTCTTAGTCTCCCCTGCCGACTGGAACGCGGACTCAGAAGCTGGCTTCTTCGAGCGCATTAAGTCAGCGGGGTCGACTGTCTTCTTGTACTCTTCGAGCTCGAGTACAGCCATCTGATGGTCGGCGATCCTTGACCCTTCCTGCAGACACTCCTCGGCTCGCTGGCGGTTGCCGGTGATGGTGATAACGCCTTTTGGACCGGGCATTTTCAACTTCAAATAGACATAGCACGGTCGTGCCATGAAACTCACATATGCCGGGCGGCCCAGAATTGCATGGTAAGCGCTCTGGAAGTCCACCACCTCGAATATGAGCTTCTCCTTGCGAAAGTTCTTGTCGGAGCCAAAGATGACCTCCAATGCGATCTGGCCGAGTGATTTGGCCTTCCGCCCTGGGACGACTCCGTGGAACTGCATATTGCTCTCGCTGAGTCTGGACATCGGAATGCCCATCCCCTTGAGAGTGTCAGCGTACATAATATTCAACCCGTTGCCGCCGTCCATTAGGACTTTGCGCAGTCGGACCCCTTCCACCACCGGGTCGACGACCAGAGCCTGCCTTCCTGGGGTGGGGACATGTGTTGGATGATCCGACTGATCAAAGGTAATCGCAGTCTGAGACCATTTGAGAAACTTAGGGGCAGTCGGAACGGCCATGTTGACTTCTCTGTTTACTAGCTTCAGTCGACTCTTGCTTTCGACGTCAGCGAAGATCATGAGGGTTGCATGGACTTGGGGGAACGGATCCTCCTTGTCCTCCTCATCCTGTTCAGGATTCTGCTCACTCGGCTGCCCTTCGCTGAAACCCTGGATCAGGAGACGACACTGCCGAGTGGTGTGCTTTGCGTATATGGGGTTACCTTCCTCATCCATCTTCGTATGGATTGGACAAGGCTGGTCCAGTATGGGATTGTTGAAAGGCTTTTTCTTGGGGGTGAACTGCGCTTTCCCTTTGCCCTTGAATTTGGCGCTGGTTACAGCTGCAGCTTCTGCTTGCAGCGTGGGAGGAACCTTCGGTTTCTGCTTCCGAGTGTTACCTCCATCGGTATCGCCGACTGTCTTGTGTTTACCGCTCCGGATGCGGTCCTCTTCTTCGCCATTTGCGTAGCGAGTTGCTATCTCCATCATCTTGCTCATGGAGATGTCGCCGGTTCGACCAAACTTCAAGTACAGCTCCCTGTACCGCACGCCTGCCTTGAAGGCGCAGACTGCTTGATGCTCGGTGACGTTCTCCACCGTGTGGTAAAGAGTCGTCCATCGCTGGATGAAGTCGCGCAAGGGTTCATTCGGCTTCTGGACACAGTGCTGAAGCTCCACAAGACCTGCAGGGCGTTTGCACGTTCCTTCGAAGGTTCTGATGAACACTCGGGCTAGATCTGCCCAACTGTAAATGCTTGAGGGAGCCAACTGGTTCAGCCAAGCTCGGGCCGAGCCGTCCAGCATCAGAGGGATGTGCTTCATAGCAACATGGTCGTCTCCTCCTCCGATCTGGACCGCCACTCGGTAGTCGTCTAGCCATGTTTCGGGCTTGGACTCTCCTGAGAATTTACCGATTCCCGCAGCCAATCGGAAGTTGGGCGGGATATCAGCCGAGCGGATGGCTCAACTAAAACACTCAGGGCCAGATACGATGGCCCTGCTTCCACTCGGACGGTCCATATCGCGGCCATCGCGGTGGGCTCGACCTCTGTCAACTCTTCGCTGGGCGATTCGGCCCCTCGCGTCGGGTCTTGGGTCGTAGGTGTCGCTGACTGAACGCCGATCATCATGATGCCGGGACCCGTAGGGCCCACCCCGCGGAGGGGTGCGTGAGCGACGACGATACTGATGAGATCCAGGGCTGTGAACCGATCTATGCGTGTTTGCATGGACGGAACTATTGTGGATCCGATTGTGTGACTGGGAGACTGCAGAATTCTATTGCTGCGCCGTGCGCAACAGGGCTCGGATTTGTTCGATTCCCCTTCCTGCCTCTGAATCAGTCGGCTGGAGGGAATCGGCAATCTGGGCAGCCGCGGGCAGGTTGAGGAGAGGTGTGCGGAACACCTCCACGTTGCTCCGTCGAGTGTGTCGGCTGGCAGAACGACGAGGCGGACGACGCGCACCGGGTGCTTCGCCAACTTCACCTCGGTCGGCTTGACGAGGATCTTCATGGGAGTTGGCCATATGTACTTCTGCTGCAGGCCCACGACCCACGTACTCGGTAGGAAGCTCAGTCGGAACCGAGTCCGAGCACTGGGAGTGTGGGGCGACAGCAACAGACTCCAGGACTGCCACCTGAGAGGAGGCGAACTGGCGCGCTCGGGTATGCTGCACCCAACGTTGTAGACGCGGACTGCGAGATCGCCTGCTGCGACGCGTGACGAAGGTGCAAGCCGGCAACGGAGCCGATTGTTGGAGAAGAAGAACGCCGCGAGCGCCGGCACGAAAGTGCGTGGCCCCGCGATGGGGAAGCGCCTTGACGTCAAGGGGTGCTTCCCGAAGCCACGCCGAATCGTCGACGACGAAGGAGAGAGCACCGAAGAGGATCTGGTGACCCATGCTCGAAACTCCACCGGACGACATGACGAAAGGAAGTAGTCGCAAACTCGCCGGAAGTCGCTTAGACGCCTGCCCCACGGTGGGCGCCAACTGTCGTGGGTATAAGCCTGACAGTAGATGTGTAGGGTACGAATGAGATGGGCAGAGTCCTAGCTACAGCGAGGTTGTATGAGTTCAGGCCCCTCTACGGTGGAGGTAATAGCCCTACGTCTCAGTGCTCTTGGAGCTGGTTACCGAGTGTAATATGGAGTACAATGTTTTTCTAACCCTTTCACCAGTGGGGGAGGGCGGCTTATATAGAGTGTGCTGCCCTCCACAATGGTTCTGATTCAAGGGTGGAGTAGTGGCGATTGAATGCATGCGTTACAGGTAACGTATGCTATAAATGCTAGTTAATGCACCCGAAAACGTACGGCAGTTTCCCTCCAGGGAGGTTACGACGAACCGAGTGTATCCAGTCGGTAGGTCCGGTGTCCTCTGAGTCTTAGTCTCTGACTGGATAATTCTAGGCCTGTTACCGACTGGATGATGGGGGCACCTTAATACAGTCGGGCATACTTAAGGTCCCGTCCCTTGCGTGGGGTAGTCCTTGGGTAGGACCTGTAGGACAGGCCTATGACCCTACCCTAGGACTATGACCCCATCAGATGAGATTGATCATGTAATTGAGTTAAGTTGATAGGATTTGATCCCTACTATCCACTATTTTCTGAGATTGATGTTGCTATGACTTTGATATGCTTAATGCTTGTCACTAGGGCCTGAGTGCCATGATTTCAGACCTAAACTTATTATGTTATCTTTGAATATGAAAATTGTTTAGATCCTATCTTGCAAGTTGTATGCACCTATTACGTGTCTTGAATCGTATACCACGAGGTGATAATAATTGACATTATTTTCGGTGATTGTCGTAGTATGAGGAGTTCATGTATTCACTATGTGTTAATGATTTATTTTGGTTCTCTATTAAAAGGAGGCCTTAATATTCCTAAGTTTCCAATACGACCCCGTTGCCACGGAAGGGTAGGACAAATGATGAGATGCAAGTTCTTACCGCAAGCACATATGACTATATACGGAATACATGCCTACATTATATTGATGAATTAAAGTTAGTTCTGTGTCGCTCTAATGTGTAACTATTACATGATTGATGGCATCCATATCTTTTCATCGTTGATCCATGTGTCTACGCTTTACATATATTGAATCTTGCCAGGTTACTATTGTCATTGTTACTGTCACACATGTTACTCAATCGTTACTCTTAGTGTTGTTACCAAGATTGTTGCTATCACTATTACTGCTACTACTATCATTTGTCATGCTACTAAACCTTTTTGCAAAGAGATACCCCAGGTGCGGTTGAATTGACAACTCAACTGTCAAGGCCTATAAATATTATTTGGCTCCCCTTGTGTCGAATCAATAAATTAGGGTGAGATACTACCTGTGAAGACTAACGCGGTCCCCTATACTTACGGGTTATCAAGACCTTTTTTGCGTTGTTGCCAGGGAGCATAGCTATATTTATTATGTTAACTTGAGGATATCCAGTTGCCACTATGAAGAATCTAAAAGATAGTCAAATTAAGGTCGCCCCCTCTCGCACGAGAGGAGGTAAGGAACTGCCATCTAGATCTGCTTTTGATTCACCTACTATTTTAAATCAGCTTATTACACCGCCGCCTATTGACCATTCCAATACGTCACATGAACTTGATGATGCCACTTTCTGAAATTAATGATGATACTATTGCTACACATGTTGAAACTGAAATTGTGCCAGTAAATGAATTACTTGATGCTCATATTGCTAAAGCTAGAGAACTTGAAAATGCTGAAACTGATGAACTCGAAAATGCTATACCGTGTTTTCATGTGTTCGTGTGCGCACTTCACAAACGCCAAATGTGTGGCCCTTGCCCGGATGTCCGGCCCGACGCTATCACTTACACTAAAACAACTAGTTTACTTGGCACACCATATATACCCCATCACCACTTCATGGAGGGGTTGACCACTCAATCCAAAATAAAAACCTAGAACACCCAAGTGGCTCCCTCTCACCTCTCGTGCACAAAATCTTAGATCCTGGAGAGATTAGCGAGAGTTCTTGAGAGATTTTCTAATCAAGTGATAGATCCACTCCCTCCCCCTCTTGTGGCGAAAGGAATTCATGATTTGAGAAAGTCTTGAGCATTTCCCCCTTGATCTTGTTCCTCTTGGAGGTTGGAAACTCATAGGCGGTAGGAGTGCTCCAGTGAGGAATCAACTTGTGATTTGTCCCCTAAAATTTTTGTGAAGGTTTGGAGGCCGCCTCAAGGTCTACTACTAATGGTTAGGAATCGCCTTCATGGTGATATCTCAAGGAGAATAGGATGAGCCTTGGTGGCGTTGGTGTGCCTTCATGGTAACATCCACCTCTCAAACGGCGACTATCTTCCCTCCCAGGAAGTGAACATCGGGATACATCCTCGTCTCCGTGTCTTTGGTTATCTCTAACCCTAGCCACTACTGGTGGTTTACTTTGATCTTTTGACCCCGCATTCACTATATATATCGTCATCCTCATTATATTGTGTTGGTTATTTCCTTGTAGAGATTATTTAGGACTACACTTTATATTCCACAATTCATATTTGCTGTATTGATATATATTGTGATTAGTGTGAATTGCTAACTTGTGCCATACACTTTCATATCTTGTGATATTGCTCAAGTAAGTTTGTGTAACTAACCTATGCTTGTTGGTATCCTTGTTGTGCTCATCTTATTTAGAACAAGTTGATGGTGCACTTAGTTGAGCCTAGTATATTTAGGTTTATGCTTGAAATGTTTTGTTCAGTTTATTTCCGCATTAGTATATAGCCAAATCCATAAAAGATTTTGAAATTCCTATTCACCCCCTCTAGGCGCCATCGTGGTCCTTTCATCTTGGCAGTTCGTGTGTCTTCCGAGGAGAGATTTTGGCTGGCTTTTGGTGTGACGACTTTGACATCTTCTTATGTGTTGTCCTGTGGCTTGGCTCAGTTTCTCCAACCGTCTAAACTAGTCTGATAGATTGCAAGCTTGTAATGCGTGCATGATGCTCCACACAATTATGCTTCAATTCCTTATAAATCTTGTCTCAAGGGGCGAGTGGCTATTTGCAATCTCAAAGCCTCGTATGGTGAGTGCGTTTGCGAGTGTCACTTATTGCTATTGGGTCAGTGCAATTTTGAATCTTCGGTAGGCGACGTACAATTGAAGGAAGAAGAAGGCTAGTATGCTTTTTAATGTTATTTTTTACTAGTCGTTCTACGTCTAGTTGTCCATCTATTCTACTGGTCTTTCTTTTCCTCGATATTAATCATATCTAAAATGCCCATGTGTGTGTTTATTAAAAAAACACAATGCCCTTGAGTTGTGTCGGTGGTCTATGAAACTTGAAGATAATGTGAAATCTACCTTTAGCTCCTCGTTAGATTTGACACTCTTATTTATCGAAAAGGCTACAAACGACTCATTATACTTGTGGGTTATCAGTGAAGCTCCATGATGGTGTTGGGAACCTCCAATTAAGTTAGGGAGAGAGCCCCGACCTTATTTGTAATGGTTTTGATTGTCGCCTTCAAGGACACCGCCAGTGGATTCGTGAATCCTTGCATTGTGCAAGGGCGTGATAAGAATAGGGTGAGTCCTTGGGACATGTGGGGAGCATTGTGCCTTCACACCCTCCAACGGAGACGTACCTCCCCCAAAGGAGGGAATTTCGAAAACACATCCTCGTCTGCGTCGTCTCCAATTGCATATATCTCACTCCTTTACTTGTTGCTAGCTTCTGCCTTGCGTTTTACTCTTGCTCGTGTGTGTTTCTCGTGGTGCTTGTTACATAGGTTGTCCACCTAGTTACATATCTAGACAACCTATTTTTAGTTGAGCCTAAAATTGAGAACAAAGTTAACAAATGTTATTCACCTATTCAATTTCCCTTTCTAGTTGACCATACCGATCCTTCTAAGACTGCTAAGCCCCGCCACGGCATGATCGGAGGTGGCGAAAATTGATCTTTGACACTCGACAACTCTCCCATCATCTCTAACCCTAGCGGAACAAGGCTCGTAGATATCGTCTCGACAACTTCATCACCCCCGATCGTCACCACAACGGTAGTAAACCAATTCGCACTACCGGCATCCACACCAATTGGATGGATCCCTCTTGGCTTCATGACCCTAGGAATCGAGTCTTTGGGATTCATGACGCATGGGGTCGGTTGCTTGCTCTCCCGTAACCCTAGAGTGTAATAGTGATGTAACGTAGCAACAAATACTTCTCTCGATTGAGAACGAAGGTTTATTAACCTAGTAGGAATTCTCTCTACAACAACTAATGATCAGTACCTCCACACAACACACTGAACATACGCTCGTCCCCAACGATCCAAGAAGGTTGTTGATGCATCTCAAATGTATCTATAATTTTTGATTGTTTCATTATAGTATACTATCACTTTTAATACTTTTAATAATGATTTATATTATGTTTCTGAATTAACATATTAATTCAATGCCTAGAGTGAGTTTTTTTACATATTTTTTAACATTTCATAAAATCCATATCTACGAAGGTAAAAACCTAAGGATTTAATGTGATTTTTTCACAACACAAGGAGTCCAGAAAGTGTCGGTACATGCCGTGGGGCTAGCCAGGGGCCTTACACGGCCAGGGGGCATCCGCATGGCTAGGCCAAGTGCCCCCGGTCCCGTGCACCACCTTACGCCAATTATTTAGCCCAAAAATCATATTTTTCGTGAAATCCTCCGTACAAATTTTCTCTGATTTTTTCGCCTCCGCAAGTTCGTCTTCTGAGGAGATCCAACGTGGAGGCTTGTGGAACACTCTGCCGGAGGGGGGATCCAACATCAAAGGCTTCTTCATCAACCTTGCTGCCTCCATGGCAACGTGTGAGTAGTTTCTTTAGGACCTTAGGTTCCATAGAAGTAGCTAAAGGACATCCTTTCTCCATTGCGGTTCAGTACAAAGTTCCCGTGAGCCGGCTCACATGAACACGGTGCATTAAACTTGTAACAAAACTTGTACTCTTTATGTAACAATTTACTTCATTTGAATAATTCATTTCATGGCATAACATGATGCGTTGTGGAATCTTGTTGTATAATTTATTTACCTTGGTCTGAGATTGATATATTATGAACAGTTATGTCAAATAAATAATATTTATTGTAATTAAAAAATAAGATTGCTTTATCTCAACTTCACATGTATCTACTTGCTAATATCAAATTTGATTTTTGTGTTACTGTATTTCAATGAAGAAACATGACCTTCCCCATTGAACTTCATGTCTTACAACAAGACGAAGACTTTGTTCCCTATTCATATGGACCATTACATAGAAAAGAAATTGAAGCATTGTAATATCAAATAATTATTCACTCATTGGTCAGCAAAACTGCTCAAGTATATGATAGATATGGTATATGAAGCTTTTGTTTGAATCTTATTGTTTGCGAGAAATGTCACTACCGTTGAGTTTCCAACCATCGTGTATAATTTTAAAGACAATCAAATATCAATTTTAGATTCATGACTGGCCTTTTTTGGGTGGATGCGTTTGGTCTCTTTTACCATTTATTACGATCACAACTTTTGTGATTATATATTTATATCATATTTTCACTGTATTTGATTATTATTATTAAAAAAATTAATCCAGTTCTTTTCAACAACAATTATTTAGATACTCCCTCTGTCCACAAATAAGTGTACATATAGATTAGTATTTAGTTATTTTTTTTAAAAATTTGACCAACTTTATAAAAAATAGTAGCAACATATATGGCATGAAAATGATATATTTGAAAACCTCATGCAAAAACAAATCTATTGATACTAATTTGATGTCATAAATGCTAGCACTTTTTTCAATAAAATTAGTTAAAGTTTAATTAGTTTGACTGGAAAAAAATAAATACATTTATTACCGGACGGAGGGAGTACAGAGAAAGTATATTTAAAAAAAAAAATCGCAGCACAGATTATCAGTGGCGAAGTGACACTGACACGTGGGCGGCGGGGCTGGTGCGGCCGCCTTCCGCCGGCCCTGCACACTCGAGTGTGCGAATCTGTCAATCCTCCATGCTCCTCAGGCCGCCGCTCCCCCTCCCCGTCGCCGTCAGTTCCACTCCCCCACTCTTCTCCCGTCTCGCCGCCGTCCGCCGTCGGAGCTCGATCGCCGCCACCGGCATGGCAGGGGTCTCCGCGGCCTCTCCCGCCGCAGCGCAAATCGGCAGCTTCCTCTCCAAGAAGCCCTACGCGCCGCCGTCCTGGGCCTCGCACCTCGCCCTCGCCCCTCCCCACACCTTCTCCCTCGGCCATGTAAGCCTTCACCGTCTCCACCACCGGACCCCTACTCGCTCCGATGGCTATCTGGTGGCTTCAAAGTCAAAGCAGCTTTAGATTGATTACTCGGTGGCTTCGAAGTCGTTTTAATCTGCTAGAGATTGTATGTAAAAGTATCATTCATGTGTAATTCGTAGCTTTGTTTCTGTGTTCCAAACAGTTCCCAACCCCGATTCACAAGTGGAACCTGCCAAATCTGCCGGAGGGCACTGAAGTATGGATCAAGGTGATGCGCGAACGACACTATTCTGTTCATTTCCTAGTGCTGTATAAGGGTAGAAGATAGGGTGCTTATTGTCATTTATGTCCTGATACGGGAGCTCTGCGGAAATTGCAGCGGGATGATCTGTCCGGTATGCAGCTGAGCGGGAACAAGGTCCGGAAGCTCGAGTTTCTGCTGTCAGATGCCGTCGCGCAGGGTGCAGACTGCGTTATCACTGTCGGTGGTATCCAGAGCAACCATTGCCGTGCGACGACAGTGGCTGCCAAGTATCTCAATCTTGACTGCTATTTGATACTGCGTACTTCCAAGGTAATCCGTGTGCTTGTGAGGTGGAATCGATAGATTACTGTGTGGTAATACAGTTGGGTTGACCTTGTTTTGGTTGGACATTTTCAGCTTCTTGTGGATGAGGACCCTGGTTTGGTCGGCAATCTCCTTGTTGAGAGACTGCTGGGAGCACACATTGATCTTGTCTCAAAAGAAGAGTATGGGAAAATTGGCAGTGTGGTATGCTCTTCTCCATGATGCATCCTGTTACTGATTTTTGTCTTTTCATAGTTCTGTCAGCCCATGTGTAGTCAAAGCATTGTTCATACACAAGTATTACTCATCATCCATGCTTGATCAATTATCTTGGTTGTCAAAAGATCATCCATCAAGTATTTCATGCAGCAATGTTTGTTCATATTTACTAGGGTCATCCTTTCCCTCCATTGAAACTATTTAGGTAACTTCCTGTTCATTGGTTGCAACCTGCAAGTAGATAAAATGCTTTGTGCAACTGCTTGTTAATAGCTCCTCATTGACTTGTTTTTTTCTCTAATTATTTTAATTATGTTTGGAGCTTCCATATTGGCTAACAGGTTTCTAACCACATGTTGATTTGTTTTTTATAGGCTTTAGCCGACTTGCTTAAAAAGAGGCTTTTGGAAGAAGGACGGAAGCCATATGTGATTCCTGTTGGTGGATCCAATTCACTTGGAACTTGGTACTATCACATATTTGATGCAAAGTGTTGAACTGTGATACCAGTTTTTATTATTTTCTGTGTTTATAGCATAGTTTGATTTCTTCAAGGAATAGTATCCATGGCTTGGTATCTCTCAGTCCAGTGGTGGATCTAGGATTTGACAATGTGGGGCCAATCATTGACAACATTTCAATGGCCAGAAAAAGTAGTATATTATACCAAAATTATTATATGATGAACAAACATTACATTACAGTATAGTAAAAGAAACATTGCAAATTGGTTGTGGGGGCAATGGCCCCCATGACTCCCACACTAGATCCGCCCATGTCTCAGTCCATCGTGAGCGTAGCTATCACTATGTTGAATTGGCATCAGTGTTGCAGTTCTATGTTTGAGAATTGTCTAGACACTGAAACTGGCAGATCTCATTTAAGCAAGAAGGTCTGGGTAACATAGAGATACATCGTATTGTAGCTAACCACTGGAGCGTAGGATACTATGAATAGTGTTCAATCTGCAAACATAGGCTAAAGAAAATGTAGTGTACTGTATCCAGAGTGTGTAAAACGTAATGGTTAAGATTATAAGATTATGTGCTTCTAAAGAGATGGTTTGGAGTTCAAATAGGTCTCATAAATTTATGCAAATGATATTCACTTCAGAATGTCGATCCTATGTTTGTAATGTACGTCACGTCTTCCTTCTATAGGGGATATATTGAAGCAGTAAGAGAGCTTGAACAACAAATTCAATTATCTGGTGATGTCCAGTTTGATGACATTGTTGTTGCCTGTGGCAGGTAATTCATCAACACCTGTTATTCTGTCCTTTTCTATGGAGATAGTTATGTGTGTGCACTCACTGTTGTGTCATTCCTAGATCTCGAAAGTTGTGGCACTGACACTTCACGGCTTGATCATATTGAACTTTTTGCAGTGGTGGAACTATTGCTGGTCTTGCTTTAGGATCAAAATTGAGTAGCTTAAAGGCAAAAGTATGAACTTTCTTTGGCTATTTCCATACCCTGCTGAAGTTTAAATACTAATTATCCACTTGTAGGATAGGTCCATGCATTCTCTGTTTGCGATGACCCTGAATACTTCTATGATTATGTTCAAGGCCTGATTGATGGACTACAATCTGGCTTGGACTCACATGATATAGTCAGCATTCAAAATGTGAGTGTATTTTATCTTTCAGCATTACTCCAAAAATTACATACAGTGTGTTGTTCCATGCACCAAATCCTCTTATTATGACCTTGTTTATGTGCATATGACATAGTTTTTTCTGCATCTTTTTTGTTCATTTCTTATTTTCTTTAGAGTGCTTGTTTGGTCATTTGATGGTTCACCTTTGTGAGGGAAGTCTACTACCGACTCCACTATATGCAAGTTGGTTGAATTTGTGAATATTTGCTTGCTCACAGCAACTTCTGCTTGACAGGCTAAGGGCTTAGGTTATGCCATGAACACAGCTGAGGAGCTTAAGTTTGTTAAAGATATAGCTACAGCAACAGGCATTGTGCTTGATCCAGTCTACAGGTGCAATACTTTCCTTCTGTGTGGGATGTGACATCTGATTTGGTATCATCTATGCTAGTGCTTTTGTTATAAAAATAAGAAATAAGAAATGTTTGTCTCTGTCAAGTTAAGCCAATAATAGCAATCCTTCCAACAAATTCAAATTCATGAAGCATTTATGTTGCTTAATGAAGACTTATATGCTTTCTTTTTCTTCAGTGGGAAGGGAGCATATGCAATGCTGAAAGACATGGCTGCTAATCCTTCCAAGTGGAATGGGCGGAAAGTCCTCTTTGTCCACACAGGCGGTCTTCTTGGGTTGTATGACAAGGTTGATCAGATGTCATCTTTGGCTGGGAGCTGGCGCAGAATGGATCTTGAAGAATCAGTCCCGCGCAAAGATGGCACTGGTAAGATGTTTTGATTGCTATGCTCCAGAAACCGCTTCCATTATGCGTTGGAGTTCCAGAAATGTCATTATTCTTAAGAGTATATGCTCTTACGTTTGTGAAAGAAAATTCAGAATAGACGGCTAGCGTGGAGTGAAATTGTTGATATACAAGAGTGAAGTGCATCTTTCTGCCATTTGAAAATAAAGCTATCTGTATTTCTTATTTAAATGCCTTCTGTTTCTTTTTTGTTCTATGTAATCTCTGTGTTTAGTTATATAATATACAGTCTTGTATATTCCAGAAAGAACTAGTTAGAGTAGCTTTTTATGCCCATTCATTCTGATGCTATACATCAACTGCCAACTAATAAGGTCCCAGCTTCTGCTGGGTTTCATTGAGAAGCAACCGAAGAACATTGTACATAAAAGAAACCTTCCACTTTTAGATGCTCTTCAGAAACTTGAGTAACCATTCAGCTTTAGCAGGCCTGCCTAGTCATGCACATAAACGAAAATGCACCACTGAACAAGTCTGTAGGCACTTGTTTTTTACAAATAGCATGTAAGAAACAACAGAAATATAGTATAACTAAAGAGATAACTGAGGAAAACACACTGAATTTGCACTACAAGGATAGCCAGGAATCCAAAAAGGAAAAATATCACTATAGTCTTAAATAGCACGATTTGCACCTATGCTGACGGACCAATGAACACACAAACTAGCCCATCAATCCATAAGTGACATCTTCAAGCAAGTGATCCATTTGGTCCGCGCACCACTGTGACGGGGCAGGTTGCATTGTTGACGACATAATTGCTGACGCTTCCAAGGAGTGCCCTGCATCGAGGTCCAAGGAGATGTAGAAATATGAGAAAACTCTGATTAGCCAAGAACTAGATCCTCATAGTTTAGTCAGAAAGAGGTTCAGATGTACTACCTTTTCAACGGCCCTAAGCCCCTGCAGCCAAGCACAACAGAGTCCACCTTGAGATCATCTACTGCCTCACAAAGTTTCTCCCTTGCATCACCCCAATATATTTTTGCCAGTATTTCCACCTGATTCAACCAACGTGGAATCGATCTCTAGTTAGCAGCACATTTTCATTGCCTGAACTGGCCTTATGAATTCAACAAAGATAATTGCATCATTGTATGGACAATTCAGTAGTTGATGTAGGCTATTACCTGCTTGGACTTGGACTCAGCTTGCAGGATCTCCAGCACGTCCTTGTCGGGGTTGACCCCGTACCTCGCCTGCACGTTCATCTCCATGAACTCCAGCAGAGGGATCAGCGCTTCAGTCCCAGGTAAACAATCACAAACGACGGTGTCAGTTGCAATCTTTGCGAAACGGAAAGATAAGAGCGAGGGAGCTACACAACAGAACAGAGAATTCAGTGTCTTGACACATACGTGAACCGGTGCTCTTCCAGAGCCCCTTGTGGCTGGCGTCTGCTCCCTTGGGGAGGACGTGGATGAGGATGATCCGGTCGCCGGCCTTCACCAGGTTCTCGATCACCCACCTCGTCGCGGCCTTGCTGGACGGCGAGTAGTCCATCGCCAGGCCGATGGTGCGCTTCCCGGCCGCCATGTCTGCCAGAGTTTCTGGACGAAGGTGTTGAAGGAAGCTGGAACCAGAAGAGGAGATGCTGAGAGAGGATGCACCAACTAATGTGCAGTGCTATTTCTGGGTTAAGGATTGTGCCCCAAGCAGCGGTATTTAAGGTGGTTGGATCGGATGGAGTCCAGCAAAATAGCCTATGATGATTGCGAAGTTGCAGACTAGGTTGGCTTTTGGTTTTATTCGCTTTTTACACACAGAGAGAGGGGAGGGCGGGTGGCTTTATTCCTTGGAGCAAAACTGTTGCTGGATGGATTCTTTCCTTTTCCATGGCCTTGCCAGATGGACAAAGCTATGATGGTTGATCGAGGTCCAGAAGGCTCTCCGCCTCTCTGGAAAGCTCGGGAAGGGAACGGAACCGCTCATTCGTCCAAGTTTGGTAAAACCCGGGCCGGAAACCAGTAATGTTTCCCACTGTAGTTTTCGCCCCGTTTTAATGTTGGCGTAGCGGGTGAGTGTGAGGTTCTGGAAATATTAGTGGCGTGTTTTGGAAATCTATGGGCTTTTTTTTGTGAAAACCGGGGGCGGCTTGACGGGGATTTTTTTTATTTTTTTTTGTGAGGGATTTGTTTTGTTGTTTTTACTACACATGCGTTGCAGTGGGGTATAAATATTCTACTACATTAGCCCGTGATTATCCTTTCCATATTAATTTGATTGTGTAAATGTATGTTCATTGAATCGGGACATTAATTTTCCTACCTAAATAAATCTTAGGATTTTATTTGGCGATCACTTATTTGGTAAGAACTTACTGGCTTATCAAAGAAAAATGTACCGTATTTTTTTAGTCAATAGTAAGACAGTTAAGACGGCTTTCAAGTAAAACCGATTGAAAAGGAAACTATAGACGAAGGAAAAAAAATCAAAAGAAAGAGGGAGGAGAAAACATATGTAAGGTCGGACGAAGAGTTTTGCAAAAGGAACCTTTTGTTATAGGCAATGTTACCCGTCCGTTGACGGATAAAATTAAAAGATTGGTCGCCTCGGTGACCGTTGGATGAAGCTGGCGATGGTCGTATGATCTACCCATGTGATCCGATGAAGCTGGGGATGATCGTGTGATCTACCCACGTGATCCGTCATCTTTGTAATAAATATTTTGTTGTAATATTTTCTGTAACAATGGTCTAGTTACAATTTTTTTTCGCAACATAGGGACTTGCAGATTAATTTTTATAACAAAGATCATGATGCAGAAATTTTTAAAACTGTTTTTTCCTATGAACCTTGCAGCAAGCAACTTTTTGCAACATGTGTCTTGCTACAAAACTCCCTGTTGCAAAAAAATAAAAATCAAGTGCGGATCCCACTCCATGTTTTGAGATCGACGCAGATCCGACGGGAGGCTGCTGGGGCGGGGTCTTGGGACAGCCGATGGAAAGGTGATCGATGGCTGAGAAGATGGAGCAGGAGAGAGAGTCGGACCCGATGATGGAAGAAAGAAATGAGGAACGAAGAGTGGAGGGGCGGAAACGGAAGAGAGCATGCTCGTCCACGCCGACACCGACATGTCTTGTGGACGCGTATCTAGGATCCAGATCTTGCAACACGCTAGTTGTCGCGGGGGAGAAAATTGCAACAAATGCCCAGTTGCAAACCTAGACTATGGAAAGAAGATGCTTTTAAGCCATCTGATTGAAGAAAGATCCGATGGCCGTAGAGACAAGCGATGCATGCAGAAAGATCGATGAACATAAGTGTTTTCCTTATGTTATTTCTATGAAAATCTTATCTGGCTGACGTTTTTCAGGGATGTCACAAAAAAAAACCCATGAAGGAAGGAACTGCCATGGCAGTTTCTAAAAACAGCCACCCCTGCCCTTCCTAAATGCAACATTTTTTTGAGACAACGAAAAGCATCTACAGACGGACCCCTCATACCCCCCTCAAATGCCCGGACAGGCCGTCCGGTTAGTGACCGGTCACAAAAACGTGACCAACTGGACCTCTCAAATTCGCATCATACGCCCGGGTTGACCGACACCCCTCATATCCAGCCCAAATATAGGGCGGATATGGGGTGGCCTGGTCATGCCCGGGCACGCCTGCCTGAAAGGCCTGACCCACCACCAACCCCATCACTGTCCCCCCCCCCCCCCAAAAAAAAACCACTCCGGGCGCCTGGCTTCGAACCCTAGCTCACTATCTTCCTCCGTGCCGTCCTTTCCCTCACCGAGCCCGATCCCATCTACTAGAATGTCAAGTGTCAGCAACCGCTCCGTCGACTCCAACGAGCTGGCCCTCCGCATGGTCTTGGAGCGGTCCAAGGTGGACACCGGCGGCAACTCCGGATCTGGAGCTACGTCGCCGCTCCTGAGACGGTGGAGCGTGGATGCTGAAGCTGGACCCTTCCAGCCTGCGCGCAGCTCCGGCGGCGCTGCACAGTCCGCACTGACCCCGAGTAGTTCGCATGCCGCCATCGTGGGATGCCGACGAGGATGAACGCCTCCTCGCATGGGTGTACCGCCGCTCCCTCACGACGGCGGAGACAGACGCTCGACGCCTCCGACGGAAGAATGCGAAGGAGCTCCGGCTTGCTATTGAGCAGTCGGAGCGCGAGGCGAAGGAGGCAACAGAGGAGAAGGCCCGACTGGCGAGGTTGAAGCGGGAGCAGGACAGGGTGGTACGACGGATGAAGGGTCTCATCGTCCTCTTTGGCGACGATTCCGACGACATCGACAACGACAACTCCTCCTCTGACGACCAAGACCCTCCGCCAGCCGCGGACAGCTACAACTGTGCTCGCGATCCAAAGGGGAAAGGTCCAGCGAGAAAGTGGTGATCTGCTTCCTCCCCCTTATGCATTGTTAATATAGTTTTTAGGTGGTGACGATCTGTGTCCTGCGAACTCGATGTTCTTTTGGGTGATGATGGATGTTCGATTGTCGCCAATCTTGTGTTTGTTTGCTTCCGATTTTATTGTCTGATGTTTGATCACGTAGATTATTTCGACGTGAATGTGTAGTATGGATATAGGGTGCTGGATATGAGATATGTGGATGTGGAGAGGGAAATTTGATGCGTGATCGGTCAGTATCCGGGCGTGTCCGTGGGAGTTTGAGGGGCCAGATTTGCAAGGTCGGACTGTAGATGCTCTAAACGCGGTAAAAACCGCCACCTCCCTGTTTGGTTGCCATGCTCGCCGTGGCGAACGTCCACCAAGTATGCACTTCCATTTTCTAAGTATGTACTCCCTCCGTTCTTAAATATAAGTCTTTTACATATGGAGCAAAATGAGGAAATCTAAACTCTAAAATATGTCTATATACATCCGTATGTAGTTTAATAATGGAATATCTAAAAAGACTTATATTTAAAAACGAAGAAAGTAGTACAATAATAATAGTATAGATATATGTATAGGTATATAGATAGAGATATAGAGATATAAAGATGGAGACTAGACTGATAGATAGTGGTGCGTTTAGGGGGAAAGCTCACTAGCTTGATCTATCCTTTTGAAGCCGGTATATGGAGGGAATTGCAGAAACCACTACTTATTGGTAAGTGGTGCTAGTGTTGCAAAAAACAACTACTATACAAGTTTGTTGCAGGAAACACCGTATATTGGGTGTAATGCATTACAACTAGGTCTAATATAGTGTTTGCAGATATGACATAATTTCAGACAAGTGGGCCCAGCTAGTAAGTGCACACGTGGCAATAAAAATCGACCACATCAGCAAACTAAATCTTCCATTATCTAGCAAACCATTAATCCAAATGGGGTAAAACTTTCCCAGAATGGTACTGTACACATTTGTAATTTGCTAGAATATTTTTGTACTTTTCTAAAATTGTTAAATGGTTTGCCAATCAACAAACCCGAAAATAACCCAAGGTTTCATGGTCTTTTCTTTGGTGTGCATGCGCAAATCGAAGGGTTTAAGATTGGATCCAGGCCTTTCATCGGTAAATATCTCACCTCTTTATTCTATTGTTTAAAATTTCTTGCCTTTTTCAATTGCATTTATCCAAATGTTGTACCACATACAGGGATTGATGGATGTTTTTTTAAGTTGGGTAATGGAGCACAAATTCTTGCCGCCACAACTCGAGATGACAATAATATTTTTTATCCGTTGGCATTTGGTGTTGTTGGAACCGTAGATACTACTACATGGTCATGGTTTCTCAATCAACTCAAGTATACACTACTCCTTCCATTCCTAAATATAAGTCTTTTAAGCGATTTCACTAAAGGACTACATACGAAGCAAAATGAATGAATCTACACTCTAAAACATGTCTATATACATCCGTATGTAGTCCTCTAATGAAATCGTTAAAAAGACTTATATTATGGAACGAAGGGAGTAGGTGGTACCGCATGTCAGTTTGGCGCCTATACATTCATGTCCAATAGGCAAAAAGGTCTCTTAGATGCAGTTCATTTGGTATTCCCTCAGTCTAGCCATAGGTACTGCCTTAGGCATATATATGCAATTTTTCAAAGTGCCAAGTGCAAGGGCGGAGACCTTAAGAAACTAGTAGATGATGCTGTTTATGCGTTTGATAAGTGTGGCTTTGATGTTGCCATGAAAGAACTCAGAAAAGAGGATAAGGATGCATGATAGTGGATGTGCAATATACCACCTAAACATTGGGCACGTCATGCACTTGACACACACTGCAAGACCGACTTAATGGTCAATAACATTAGTGAGGTGTTCAACAGCTACATTCTCAAAGTGAGAGATAAGCCAATAGTGACCATTATTGATTAAATTAGGACCAAACTAATTAATGCCCAGATATGCATCTAGGAGAGAAGGGGTAGAACATGTACAGTGGGAAATTACATGCCAAACTTGTTTGATTTAAATATTTGTTCAAAATTTAACAATTTCTGAAAACTATGAAAATATTCTAGTAAATTACACATGTGTACAATACCATTTTGGGAAAGTTTTACCCCATTTGGATCAATGGTTTGCTAGATAATGAAAGATTTACTTTGCTGATGTGGCCGGTTTTTATTGCCATGTGCGCACTTACAAGCGGGGCCCACTTGTATGAAATTATGTCATGTTTTCAAACACTAGATTAGACCTAGCTGCAATTCATTACATCAATATGTGGTGTTTTCTGCAACAAACCTGTATAGTAGGTATTTTGTGCAACACTAGCACCAATAAGTGGTGGTTTGTGCAATTCCCTCCTGGTATATGCTTCGGCCAAGTGGAAAGGGCAATAGCCAATGGACGAAGAAAGCGAAAAGGACCTGCTTGCAAAGATCAATGTGTGTGATTGGGATTGACGATGCTTGTGATGATATCTAGTTGATCTAGTAATAACTCCATGAATCAGGTGAAATCCTCGGCAAAACAGTGCCCACCTTTTCTTTACTCAGACTATGGACCCAGATGTAGTTGAATGCCACCTTCACACCCAGATGAAGAACCTTTATTGATCCAGGATAGGAATTTTGAATTCCATAAGGATATGAATGAAGAAGGCACATAACTCATCGAGCTAAAGCAAAATAGCCCGCATGGTTAACAAAAAGTCATTTTGAAGGACGAGTGCATTGGAATCCGAATCACAAAGTTTTCATCATTGCGTTTCCATGTCGAAATTTCTAAAACTAGATCCCATATTGATAGATTTTGACGAACTATTTTCTGGATAAAATTGTGGTCCTAACTAGTAGTAACTTGTGTCTCAGTACGAAGGAAAAAATCAAAAGAAAGAGAGAGGAGAAAATATATGTAAGGTCGGATGAAGAGTTCTGCGAAAGGAACCTTATGTTATGGGTGATGCTATGCGTCCGCCGGCGGATAAAATTAAAAGACCGGTCGTCTCCGTGACCATTGGATGAAGCTCGGATGGTCGTGTGATCTACACACGTGATCCCATAAAGCTGGGGATGGTGTGTGATGTACCGACGTAATCCGTCGTCTTTGCAATAAATATGTTGTTGCAATATTTTCTACAACAATGGTCTAGTTACAGATTTTCTTTTGCAACACAGGGATAATTGCTTTTTTTTAACAAAGATCATGATGCAGAAAATTTTAAAACTTTCTTTTTCCTATGGACGTGTTGCAAAAGGCACGTTTTGCAACATGTGTCTTATTGCAAAACACCCTGTTGCAAAAATAAATAAATCAAGTGCAGATCTCACTCCACGCTGTCCAGAAGGAACATCAACGCGGTGCAAGGTCGGGGACGACCGATGAGGCATTGATCTCACCGGAGCGATGCAGATCCGGTGAGAGGCTACTTGGGCAAGGTCTTGGGACAATCGATGAAAAGGTGATCGATGGCCGAGGAGATGGAGCAGGAGAGGGAGAGAGTCGTACGCGATGTTGGAAGAAAGAAATCTGCACCTCGTCGAGGTGATCGATGGCCGAGGAGATAGAGCAGGAGAGGGAGAGAGTCGTACCCGATGATGGAAGAAAGAAATTTGCACCTTGTCGAGGTGATCGATGGCCGAGGAGATGGAGCAGGAGAGGGAGAGGACGTTGGTCGCGAGAAGGGGTCGAGCTTGACGTCCTGCTTCATCATGAACGCCGACCACCTCGCCTCGGACTTCTCTGCCCTCTTGGCGGAGTAGCTCCTGGCTTCGGTGATGCACTGTTCTATCGACGACTGTAGCCGTTCGGCAGCGTACTTCTTCGACGGCATGGTGGGCGGATCTAGGGAGAATGGCGGGAGCTGCGGGCGAGATGGGAGATGGTGTGGAGGAAAATGGAGGTTAAAGCGAAAGACGGCGGGAAAATCGACTGGTGTCGCCGACAATGCGGGTCCGCGCGCCTTTTCGCTTCAGCTGGTGCCCCCAGACGCACCTCGGTGCGCTGGGTTCGGCTTGGGTTCGCCGGATGTAATTTCGGTTCAAACTGACGAAAAACAAAGTTCCGAGGACATGGTTGAAACATTTTTATTGGCTCGACGAAAAAAGACACCCTAAGGGGAGGGTTGTTGTGGGGGCCGGCTGGAGATGCTCTAATTAAAGAGGAAGAGAGGGGGGTAAGAGGAAGCATGTTAAAATTGCTTAATAGCAAACCCGAATTTGATCAGTGTAGAATGGTAGAGTGGTTCAGCTCTAAGAGAGAAAATTATGTCGGTGTCTCCCACTTGGCTAATACGAGTACTAATATTTCTGTTCTCATCGAGAGGACCGTACGTGTCTGGCACTCGTGCCTTGTGAAGGATACGCTGAACTGACATGAGGGTCGACGGAACCGAGGACGGTGTTCATCGCTGCCCTCGCGACCTTGTTGGACTGGTGGTGACTTGTTCCGTATCCGATTGAACTACTACTCCGTCTTACATTACGGGACAAAAATACTTGCACCAGGGACGTCGTACTCGTACGGACTACGGACCGCACCAGTCTATAAGAGCATCTCTAAAAACGACATAAAATAAATATGCATTTACCGTGCGCGGGACAGATTGGCGCGCTCCAGCGACGACGGGAAAAGCGCGCGCGGGAACCGCTTGCGCGTCATTTTTGCGGCGCCGCGTCCCGCACGCCTATAAAAGGCAGCGCGCTGCCGCTCCCTCGCGTCACCGCTCCGCGCTCTCTCTTCCTCTGCCTCTCGCGACGCCGCCGCCGCCCGCCGCCCCAGAGCGCCGCCACCGCTCCAGCGCGCCGCCCCCGACGCGCCACCATGCCGTCGCGCCGCTGTTCTGCGTCGGGCTACCGCGGCGTCCGCCAGCGCCCCAACGGCGGGTTCTACGCCGATATACGCTCCGACGATCTCCGGCTTAGCCTCGGAACCTACGACACGGCGCACGAGGCCGCCCGGGCGTTCGACGCGGCGGCGTGGCGCCTAGGCAGGCCGCGCCTCCAAATGAACTTCCCGTACGTCCACACGCTCCAGCAGGCGTTAGACCTCGCCCCGCCGCCTCGTCTAAACTCCGCACAAGACCGTGCGGAGCACACTGCGCTGCAGCGCCGCCTCCTCGTCGCCCAGGAGGACGAGCGGGTCATGACGGAGTGACGCCGGCGCCACCCGGAGGACGTTGCCTACGAGCAGGAATATTGAGCAGGGCGCCGCGAGGAGGACACGCGCCGGCGCCGCGAGGAGCGGTTGGACAGGCGTCGTCGGAAGGCATTGGCGTGTGCGCAGGCCGACCTCGTCAATGCAGACGGGAGGTCCTTCTTCACTGAAGAAGATGAGCGTTGGTTTGACATCTGGCTGTCAACCTCTGACGACACCAACGACGATGATGATGGTGCGGATGACTGGAGCGACTAGGATTAGTTTTTTTGTTTTCGAACTATCTAGCATCGAACTATGTATCTATGTTTTTGAACTACCTATCTAGTTGCAATCTATGTAAAATAACTTTGTATCCTTTTTATTTAATGCATATCTACTTTAAAAAATGTTGTGCGCGCGCTGCATTTTTGAGCACTGCTGGAGCGGCGCGCGCTGCATTATAGCGCGGCTGTTGGAGCGAGCGCCTATCCCTACGCTAAATCAGCCGGCGCGCGCTGTAAATACATTGTTAATACATTGTTTTGGACGCGGCGAGGAAGCGTGGGTGTTGGAGATGCTCTGACTATTGATGCCGGCCGCGCGCGGCGCGCGGCGCGCGATCCCATCCAAACCCGATGATATGGAGCCGTCAATGTCGTCCCTGTCCTCGTCGGTGCTCCCGATGGACCTCCTGCTGGAGATCTCGGCGCGCTCCGACCTCGTCACCATCGTGCGCTGCGCCGCCGCATGCAAGGTCCTCCGCCGCCAGATCGGCGATCCGGCCTTCCACCCGCGTCTCTGCAACCAGTTCATGCCCATGCTCCTCCGCGGCTTCTTCCGACAGAAACGGCCCGGCATGGACGACGTCGAGCCCCCGCGCTTCGTCGTCCCCACCCGCCCCACGGAACCGTCCCCCGAGCCGTTCCGCTCCTTCCTCTCGGAGAACGACAGCCTGTTCGACTTCTACCGCCCCGAGCTGGCGGCGAGCCGTGGCCTCGTCGCCCTCCGCTCGTGGTCCGACTTCGAAGGAAGATCCGGCTCCGGCGCGTGCGTGTTCAACCCCATAACGGGCTACTTGAAGTGCATCGGGCCGCCTGCGATCAACGCCCAGTCCTTCGTCTTGCTCACCGGCGAAGGCGACGTCGACTGCCATTACCGCCTTGTCGCCGCGGAGCTGGCGTCAGGACGCCTTAGGACGCAGGACTTCTCACCGCCGGTTGACTACAACAGTGACTGGCAGGCCGTCGCCGAGACCGCGGTCGCTTCGTCCCCTCGGGACGCCGCCCTCCTGCACCCTCCTGTCGTCCTCGAAGGCGGCGACGCCCACTGGCTGTGCAGGTCGACCGAGTACCACTTCATACTGAGGTTCGCCCGCGAGCAGCTCCAGGCGTCAGTGACGAAGATCGACGGAAACTGCGGTGAGCAGCTCCTTGGGCGAAGACCGGGGGAATTCCTCTTGGTGTCGGACGGCCAAGGGAGGCAGCCGCAACTGCTCGTCGCCGTCGGGCTACAGATATCACTCTGGACGCTGTCTGACTCCGGCGATGGCAACCGCAGCTGGGCCATGCAGGTGCTGGTCGAGCCGGAGAGCATCCACCAGGGTGATGTGTGGAGCGAGAGGCTCGAGCTGCGGTGGTTCGGCGAGAAGAGCGGTTACGTGTTCGTGCGGATGGCGGGAGCGGAGGAGAGCTCCTTGTCGTGGTACTTCATGCTGGAGCTGGCGGCGAGGAGGGTTCGCGGGGTTTGCAAGGGCTTGCCCCGGGACGTGCTCGTCTACTTTCCCTACGAGATGGATCACTTCTTTTGGCGCCCAAAACTTACTCAACTGCAGTAGCTGTAATTCTCCGGTTGCCTTTGTGTTGAACACTTGAACCATGCATCTTACAGAATGATCATGTACGCGTTTCTAATGCTAAATAGTTTGCCAATGGATCTGACGAGGAGAGTGTTTTTCTGTAGGTCGGGCTTCATAGCTTCCAGCATCTCCAACAATAACGTGTAAGTTTCCTTTTGTATCCGTCTTTAGATAGTAAAGACCAGACCACTGACATGGATGCGAGAAGATGACATCCAACGCTACCTGCATATATTTTAATAACAACTGAGATCAATCAGGCGAAATTCATGCAAATACGGCTGGATTTCATGCCAACACAAGGATTGCATACAAACACGATAGATTTCATTACATTTCGAACATATTTTAACTAAAAAGTTAAAACTATGTACACGTACGGTCGCGCGGAGCTCCACTCCCACGACCCGGATACGCTACTACACGAGTCTATGCCGGCCGCGACGGATCCCTTTGTCTTCCCCTTGCAAACATGAGAGATTTCATACAAACACGACGAATTTCATTACATTTAAAACATTTAGAACACACACAAAAAAAAACGCCTCTAAACCTATCCTACGACGACGCCGCCCAGCGTCCAGGCCGTGTCCTCCTCCATCCGCTTTCTCCATGAGGATCGGCGATAAGAAAGATGAAGTGAAGGTCCGGTTTCCGACGAGGAAGAGTAGATCGTAAGAGATGGACCGGCCCATATGGGACACAAGGCCCTGCCGCCTCCCGTGTCCTACTCTTCCTCGAAGGAGTCCACTCCTTGTCCGTCACCAGTGGATGTGAGGTCCACGAGGAAAACGGTGGCGAATTGGCTGTCGTCATCCCACCTGGCTGCTCGATGGTTCGTCAGCGGCACGTAGGAGGCGCAACTCAGGTTGTTCTCCTCCACGATCGCGTGGAACCGCGCCTCCGCGGTGGATTGAGCGCGGATGTCATCGTAGATGGCACGCTCCGCGACGAAGTTCGGGTTCGTTATGGTCATGGTCGCGAGATCCTCGTGGCTCGTGCACTCGCCGTCGATCTGGCCCAACACAAGCCGATGTTGCTCCTATGCCCGCTCTAACACCAACGTATGCGCTGGTGCAGGCTGCCCTCCGCCATGGCAGCATTTTAGTGCGCACGTGCCTGCGTCATGGTGTAGTCGGTGTGCACAGAAGGCGCGACAGCCGGGACAGTGTCATCAGATCCTGTCTCCATCATGGTGTCATCCTTGTTGTCATCGAAGATCTCGGGCGAGCTAGCCGGCAAGATGACCTCGATCCGCTTGGCACGACGGCTGTGCCAGGCGGCGGCAATAGCAACGAGTTCCTGCTTAATGTCGGGGGAAAGGATGCCCCACAAAGATTCGTAGTCTGTAGTCATGGCGGATGTAGTTAAAGGAAGGATGATGTGGAGCGGATGCGTTGGTCTCTGGAGATATCCGGGTGTGGCCGCCCTTAAATAGGGAATTTTGGTGAGGCCAGGCATCAATGCGGTACGTGAAGTGAGTTTCTCGACCGATGAGCCTACTTAATGGAGGCATCCGGACGGACAGGGCATTGAACGTGCGTGGTAGATATCCGTCCTGCCCCGTCCAGTCACGCATCTCGGACATTGAACAGGCGCAGACACCAGAGAAGCGCCACGAGCGGCGCCCTCGGTCGGCTAGCCGCTTCAATGCCGACGCGAGTAAGAGGTCGCATCCGCTCTTCAATAGGGAGCGGCCGCTGTACAAAGACATGAACGCGGGTAGCTGCCGCCGAGTGGGAAGCGCGGGCAAGAGGGAGAAGGGGTTTTTGGTGGGCTAGGACGGTTAGGATCGTGCAAAGTAGCGGTCCGGCCCCCCGCAAACGTCCCCCACGTTTGTCTTTGTTTGCGGGAGAAATAGCGCCCCGACTGCTCCACAAACCGATACAAAACCGTTGAATGGCTTCCGCGGTCCCAACCATGCAATCCGAACCATTGTGGGGGCTTTGCGGGTCCACCTCGAAGATGCGCTTACATGTGTGCTAGACAACTTACAACATCTTTTTTGTTCTTCTCTTAAATGAAACAACATATGCACTTCAAACTTTGCAGGTCAACTAAACTTTAGAACTTCAATGTGTGAAAAAAACTTTTGGATTATTTTCCAAATATAAAAATAAGTACATTATTTCAAGTATTTATGATGCATGAAAAAAATACAAAAGCTTTTCCCTCATTGTAGTTATGATGTTTTGTTGTCCTTTAAAGTTTAAAATTCATATATTGTTTTATTTGGGATAGATAAAAACGGCAAAAATGCCTACACATATCACAATGCAGAAAATGAGAGGCCAAATAAAAGGTGCCATGGAGCTCGGCCTTGACGACAACTTTTCGTCTCAAGAAGAAGAGAAGTGTATAAATGCAACAATCAACATCTCAAAAGGTGGGGCAACTAGCCATTTGCTAATTCTCAGTTGCCTGAGAAATAATTGTTTCCTACATGATTTTAATCTTGTGTGATCCGGACTATTCTCAATGAGGCAAAGGCACCGAAGGCAATTAACCTCTATGATCCACCATAGGTGCCTAGTTTTTTCTTGTGCTGAGCAACCCCTTGTTTCTTCCTTATGTTCAATTGTGCCCGCCTTTTAGTGTACGAGTTTTGTATCTATCCCATTGTACATATTAACCGTGGATACATCCTTGTCTTTTCTTTCTATCAATGAAATGATACACAACTTGGTATTCATGAAAAAAAGCTGTTTTTCAAATTATGTTTCATGCATGGTTGTATTATTCGCATTCACCATAGATTCAATTTTAATTTGCCACAAGAAATATATTTTAATAAATTTTATTCATGAATATGTGTATATGAATATGACTTAGCATAACGCGCCTAGGTGCCCCAAACAATTTACCTATATACAATGATAACCATGTATAAAAAAAATTAAAGAATGTATATAAAAAATGTTAATTATGTATTTGTAAAATGTTGAGGTTATAAAAATATTATTGATATATAGTAAAAATTTAAAATATGTATAAAACAAAGTTTACATAAAACATATGCTTAATGGAAATATTAATAATGTACTTGAAATATTAATATGTTTAAAACATATGCTTAATGTAAAATGTTACTCCTTTCGTCCCATACAAAAGTGTCAGAAACATGCAGTACCAAAAATAGTCTTATATTATGGAACGAAGGGAGTAACATTTTACCATTTTCCTTCTGCTTTTTAATATGTTTTCATGTTTTCATTTTTTTCCAAATTCTTAATTTATTTATACAAATCACAATCCTTTATCGAGTTCATGATTCTTTTTTGAAAATCTTGAAAAATATTCAGATTTCCGAACATTTTTTGGAAGTAGTAAACATTTTCGAATTCAAGATCAATATATGAAATTCTTGAAAACAAATTGAACTGTCAAACAGTTTTTTGGAAGTCATAAATATATGTTTTGAATATCGTGAAGCTTTTACGAATTCACTAACATTTTCTAAAATGCCTTCAATGTGTTTAAACTTGCATCCATTTTTTAAATGAGTGAACATTTTTTAAAGCATTAACTTTTATAAATTATGTATTTGTTTTGAAATTTTGTATTTTTTAAAATTCATGAAATCTTTTTGAACTTATGAACTTTGATTTAATACGTGAAATGTTCTTTATTTCACTAACGTTTTTTGAAACTCATCAACATTTTCGTGAGCAGTTTATTAATTCATGAATATTTCTTTCAACTAATGATTTTCTTTCAAATTTGCATACATTTTTAAAAAGTTGTGAATTGTTTGGAAATTAATGAAAATGTATGAAATTCTTAAGTTGTTTTCAAACTCGCAAACATTTTTTGAAGTTGTTTTTTTAAATTTCATGAACATTTTTAAATCAACTAAAATATTTTAAAATTTGAATAGTGTTTAAACTTGCTTTCATTTTTTGTAATGAGGGAAGATTTTGTGAACTCACGAAATTTTTAAAATACAATTATGATTTTTTTGAGTTCGTGAATATTTTTAAAAGTTGGTAGAACTTTCAAACTTACAAACAGTTATTTAATTGGTGAACATTTTTCTAATTCGCTAACGCTTTTTTGAAATACATGAACATTTTTTGTGAACATTTTTGAGTTCATGATGATTTTAGAAAATTTATGAATTCATTTTGAAGTTGCGCACATTGAATTTTTATTTTTCGAACATCTTTAAATTTTGTAACCATTTTTTAACATTGTGATTTTGGTTTTCAAATTAAAGTCCTTTTTTCTATCTAACAAACATTTTATGTATTCGAGGCCATTTTTCGACTTGGTTGACATTTTAAAAATTCATGAGTATTTTATGATATCCAAATTTTGTTTGAAATACCAAGTTTTTAATGAATCAAAAAAGAGAAGAAAAGAAAAAAGAACCAAAAATAAACTAGGGGCACCTGCCTCGCACATGGATCGTCCCAAAGCGCTCGCGGGGGGAAGCAGGGGGTGCGCTTTTGCTGGACTAGGCATTGTGCAACGCGGTGAATAGAAGGTCCCGTCAACGGAGATTAGCAGCGAAACATGGTCGGAAATGTACCATGTGATAAGGGAGGAGTCATTTCAATCAAAAAAAGAAAAAAAGGGAGACGGCCGAGGAGTTTGGGAACAGAGGATCCCACGGAGTGTTTATGAACGCCCTATCCAGTGACGGAATCAAGCCTCGGACAAATGGGGCTATAGCCCTAGGTGTAGTGACAATAATCTTTGTAATACCTTCTTATAAAATACAAAAATTCTTTAAAATACATCATTGAAGCTAATTTAGCCCTAGGCATAGCCACATGCTAATTCCGCCCCTGGCCCTGCTCGAGCATCGGACGCTCACGTTTCCTGGACCAAGTGTACCTCCGATCCATCATCCATGAGTGGGAGCTCAATAATGCCAAGAGGGGTGTTTGTTACAACGTTTGGTCTTCGCAGCAGCACGATTCAGTCCGCAGGCCCGGCCGACTCGTTCTTTTCACTGAATCGTCTTGTAGTATTCACTTTTGTCGCTCCCTTTAGCATGAAGCAGTTAACCTCGGGGTATACGCGTCTGCATGGACGTATGCGACAATGGTCTATCAAGTTCCCAACAATTCACCTGCGCCTGCAGTCCTTGGCCTAATTACATCATCTAATCTGCTAACAGATAAACAAAGGAATGATAATATATAAAAACAGTCACATTCAACCTACATTATAAACCTAGCTATCATAGTACCTAAGAGCATCTACAGCGAGAACCTGCAAATTCGGTCCCACAAACGTCTACGGACGCGTCGCTCAGTGATCACACGTGTCTCCTATTTATCCGTCCGCGCAGCCACACTCTTTATTTTCTTTTTCATATGTCCACTTACTTTTTATTTAGAAAAGAAGGCATCGCCCCGGCCTCTGCGTCGAGTGATGCATGCAGCCTTTTATTAAACACAAAACCAGTCTTAACCAAGTACAAAGCGGTCTTAAAAAAGAAAAAGATACAAGGCGTCTATCGCGCCGCAATCGATAATGAAAATAGGCCTAGATGACTATCCACCTATCCTATTAATATGTCGTCATCCACATCGGTTGAAGATACCCCGAGCTACCATCTTCCATCGGACACACACAGTAACTGTCGTGGGTATAAGTCTGACAGTAGAAGTATGGGGTACGAAAGTATATGAGCAGAGCCTTAGCTACGGCGAGGATGTATGAGTTCAGACCCCTCTACGGTGGAGGTAAAAGCCCTACATCTCAGTGCTCTTGGGAGCTTTGTGTCGAGTGGATTATAGGATTACAACAAGTGCCAACCCCCGTACCAGTGGTGAAGGGCGGCTTATATAGAGTGCCCTGCCCTTCATAATGGCCCGGTGGACAGGGGTGGAATAGTGGCGAGTAAATGCTTACGTTACAGGTAACGTAAGCTTTAAATGCTAATAATGGTGTATGAAAACGTATGACCGTTGCCCTCCTGGGAGGTTACGATGTACAGAGTGGATTCCAGTCGGTACGTTAGATATGCTCCGAGTGGATCGTCTCCGACTGGATGATGGGGGCGTTCTTAGTTCAATCGGAACTGTCTAAGGGCCTTGTCTTCTATGAAGGGTAGTCCTTGGGTAGGACCTATAGGGCAGACCTATGACCCTATTCTGGGACTATAACCCCATCATTAGTCCCCGAATGGATCGGGGTTGGAACGATGAAGTGATGTGTGGAGTTTGGAACCGACTGGTATCGAGATGACTTTAGCGTTGTTTGCCTCGATCCATTTTAACCTTTCAGCCAGTGATCCGAGCGAATATGCCAGTGAAACGAACCGTCAGGGACCGAGTGCTTCCGCGGAATCTTTCGATGTGACTGGTCAAACTGACAGCGCCGGATTTTCCGGGATCCTCAAATTTCGATTGCCGCGCGCTCAGCGGGGATGACGACATCGCCATCGAGTAGGTTTTTCCTCCTCGATTACCGCGCCGTTATCCTCTCCACTAATCTTGCAGCGGCCGGTTGGGGGGATAAGATCCTGGGCCCACTTGCAAGTGACCCAGTCGGAAGCCTATTAAAGCCCCCCCGGCGGGATTTCCTGTTGCACTGCTCATCCTCCTCCCATTAATCTCGCTCCTCCCGCAGCTCTCTGCACACCTCAAGCCACCTCCTTCCCCTCCTCCTCTGCGGATCCGTCGCCCTCGCCATGACGAAGGGGCAGACCAGTAAGCTCGAGGCGCAGAAGAAGAAGAAGAAGAAGGGGGGAGCCTCCACTCAGCGGCGGCAGCGGGCGCTGCCGGCGGGCTGGATCCAAGGGGACTTCCTCCCTCCTCGGTGACGGAGAACGACGTCCTGGAGCTGGTGGAGCACGACATGGTCGCCAACAAGTCTTGGAGGCTGCCGGAAGGCGAGACGGAGCCGGCGCCGAAGGAGGGGGAGCGCGTTCTGCTGCTCTGCCACGTGGCCATAGGCTTCTCCTTGCCTCCCCATCCTTTCTTCCGAGGTATCATGAATTACTTCGGGGCGCAGCTCCATCACTTTCCTCCAAACGCAATAGCTCACCTTTGTGCATTCGTCACCCTGTGCGAGTGCTTCATAGGATGTCCTCCCCACTGGGGGCTCTTTAAATATGTCTTCTCCGCTAGATCCCAAACTGTTAAAAAGCTTAGCCAGTCGGATGATAAGACACACATCCTCCAGCTCTGCGGGGGTTTAGGCTTCCAGAAGAAAACAAAGAGTAGCTATCCCTCCCTCCAGCTATCCGAGTCAGTTAGGAACTGGCAATCGTGCTGGTTCTATTGCCAGGACATTGCTTGTCCGAATGCTTCGAGTGGGTTGCCACCTTTTAGTTTAGACCGTCCGGGCCCTCCCAGGAAGCTTGCGCTCTCTAAGGGAGAAAGAACCCAGATCCAGCCTTTGGTCGATGCGCTGATAGCCGTCGTCCGGAGGGGAGTCACCGGCATGGACCCCTGGAGACTTTTCTGGGTCGGCGCATCCAGCCGCTGCAGGCCCGAGACCACGCCATGTGGCATTACGTGGGGCCTTCGGATTCCACTCGGTCTCATCCAGAGGACGTGAGCGGGGAGACTGTGAGTGCGTGGGGTCCGCAGCATCACAGGCACGTGTGATAACCCCGTGGGAGCCCGGCGGGTGAAGCCCTTCCGCGCCGAAAATCCTCCTCCGAATGAGGTGAGTACATGTTGTCGAGTGCTTTTAACCTTCTCAGCTTTATTGCTTTTCTTGTCTCGCTGACTGACGTTGCCGACTGTGTTTTGTGCAGGAGTGGACTAACTGGAATTCTGCAGTCTCGAACGGGAATCCAGTCGAGGAAGAGGAGGACAGCCAGGAGGGCAGCGCGGATAGCGCTGAGTACGTCTCTGACAGTGGGGAGACGGAGGAGGAGACGGAAGAGGAGGAGGAGGAGAGTGGAGAGCAGAGCTCGTCACCCTCACCACCAGAGCACCGAACCAAGCGCCGTCATGACCTCGCTGCTCCGCCGGCTCCTCCCGCGGCCCCGAGTGCTCCGCCAGCTCCTCCCGTAGCTCCGAGTGCTCGGAGTGTGAAGAGAACCAGGGGTGCTTCTGCCGAGCCCGTGAACCAGCCGTCCAAGGTGGCTAAACCTAGTGGGCCTAAACCTCGAAAAGCCTTGCCCCGGATGAGGATCGCTGTTCCGGTCGCCTCAGCGTAAGTATCTTTACTCTTTCATCTTCCTTCAGTATCCGATTGAACTCCTCTTTTTGGGAACTCATGTTTATCCGTCGAGTGGATTTCACTCAACAGAGCTGCTACCTCCGCCACCTCTCTGCCGCGCCAGGACGATGATCCCATGGACACGGATAACGCCGCCACGTCCCAGCAAGGTACGTTGTCACGACTCCGAGAGCTGTATTGCTGTTTCGTGAGTGCTGTCTTTGATCTTGACCTTTTTCTGTAATTTTATTTTGTTCAGTCGGGCTTCCTTCGGAGGTGATCCATCTGGACGACGACGACCAAAGGAGGTCGGAGCCAGCTTTGGCGCCTGTCCCTGGGGTTATCCAACCTGCTGCCAATCCCGCCATGAACGTGCCGCCGACTGAGACGGTGGCCCTCACGGCGGAACCGACTGGAGCGGAGCTCGGGATGCCCAAGTCGCCTTGTGTCGCGCTGGGTCCGTCGGCTGTTCAATATGATGCCCGACGCCTCCCGGAAGATCAGGTAGGAGCCGCCAAGGACGCCATGGTGCAGGTGGACTGATGGTGGGCGACGCCAAGGGAGCGTATGACTCCATCGCGTCCCTGTACAAGAAGAGTTTGGAGCTTCGGGACGATATCCGAGTAAGTGCGCTAGTAAGTGTTTACATTCCTCTTGGTACCCACTGGGGGTTTCAGCGAGGTACTCGGATGCAATAGGTTGGTTTTGCAGCGGGTTTACTCCGAGTGAACCCAGTGGGTGTAGTCCCCGAGACTTCTGCCAAGTGCTTGCACCGACAGTTGTCTTTATATGTATTTTCCGTAATCTGAACAGACCAGAGCCGATCTGCCCAAATGGTACCAGTGGGGGCATGCCGAGTGCATCCACTGGGTGTAGTCCCCGAGAGTATTGTTACTCGGGTTGAGAGATAGTAATCTCATAGTGTTGTTGGTTTGCTATGGAGCTCAATAGGGCCGACCTGTTCGAGCTTCATGCCAGTGGGGTCACTCTCAGTGAACCCACTGGATGTAGTCCCCGAGACCGCTGTCGATTGCTTGCATCGGCAGGGGTCTGAAGAATTTTGAGCTTTGATTGTTTTGTCATATCTGTCGAGACGTTTTCCTTGTTGAATGTGGCTGATCCTCCCTTTGTGTCTCTTTGACAGAATACTTGTGAAATGGGATCGGCGTACAATGCTCTGAAGGCCGAGAAGACTCAACTTGCTGCGGACTTGGAGGTGGCTGTGAATGACCTGGCTAGCATGAAGAAAGCTCTTGCTGACCGAGAGAAATCTTTGGAGGAATCTCGGGAGGCTAACAAGGCACTGCTAGCCGAGGTAGAAAAAATGAAGAGGGAGAGATCCGAATGGATGGGCCAGCTGAAGGTGATGAACACTCGGTGCAGAGTGCAGGAGAACTACGTCGGCGACTGGGCGAAGAAGATGGTCGCACTGCTTGGTGGTAAGTTCTTGCCGAGTGCTTTTTGACTTTGGACTTCACTCCGCGCTTATTTTCTGCTTGTCTTTTCTTTGCAGATTTCTGTCGGGACGTTGAGGCTGAAACGGCCGAAATTGAAGGGTCGCTTGTTCCGAATGTTCCACTCGGCGATGAAGCTAACCGGGACATGTTGCGAGCGCATTCTCGCCTTAACAGGGTGGGCCCTTTCATTGGTCGCCTGAGAAGAGTTGTCGGCCGAATCGACAAGGAGCTGTGGCCTGAAGATGACTCCCGGAACGAGATAGAGGGGTTGATGACTCGACTGGAGGACGTTCCAAGCAGAGTGCAGGCATGGAAGAAGTCTGTCGCTCGGTGTGGTGCGGACGTGGCGCTGTCTCTGGTCCGAGTGCACTGCAAGGAAGCCCGCGAAGACAAGCTGAAGACGTTGTAGGTCGCCAACACCAAGAAGCTTCGATTCGAAGATTTCATGGAGACCTTCCTCGACACAGCCACTCGGATTGCAGACGGAATCGACCTCGACACCTTTGTGGAGCCTGCCAGTCCCGGCGACGCTTGATAAACTTTATGCTGAATGCACATTTACCTCGGTATGCCGAGTGGAATCTGTATTAAACTTTGGCCACTGCTGTTGGCCGGTACATTCGTGGTTCGGTATGGATAAACTTGATTCACATCGAGCCGACTGATCGTAGATCCAACTTGAATTCGAATCGGATCTTTTGCTCTTCTTTTGCTGAGTTTTTTTGACACGATTTTGGCTCGTGGTTTTTGTTTGGGCGTCTCTTGGTGAAGCCAATGGCAACCATGCGGAGCATGTAGTTGTTAGTTGCCTTCACATCCACATGAGCCTCAATGAGGGTCTACTAAGCCTCCGAATGTATCTCGAGTGCCCACTCGGAGGAAGCTTTTTTACTTAGGCGACTCTGGTTCGCATCTAACTCTCCGAGTGTGACTTGGAATGCACACTAGGAGCAATTTATTTACTTAGGCGACTCTGAGTCACAGCTAAGTCTCCAAGTGTGACTTTTGACGCACACTCGGAGCGAGTTTTTACTTAGGCAACTCTGGGTCGCGGCTAAGTCCTCGAGTGTGACTGTTAGTGCGCACTCGGAGCGGGGTGTTACTTAGGCGACTCTGGGTCGCAGCTAAGTCTCAGAGTGTGACTTTTCGTGCAAACTCGGAGCGAGTTGTTACTCATGTAGTTGTCAGTTGTCTTCACTTCCACATGAGCCTCAATGAGGGTCTGCTAAGCCTCCGAGTGTATCTCGAGTACACACTCGGAGGAAGCTTTTTTACTTAGGCGACTCTGAGTCGCAGCTAAGTCCCCGAGTGTGACTTTTCGTGCACACTCGGAGTGAGTTGTTTACTTAGGCGACTCTGGGTTGCAGCTAAGTCTCCGAGTGTGACTTTTAGTGCACACTCGGAGCGAGTTTGTACTTAGGCGACTCTGGGTCGCAGCTAAGTCTCCGAGTGTGAATTTTAGTGCACACTCGGAGCGAGTTTGTACTTAGGCGACTCTGGGTCGCAGCTAAGTCTCCGAGTGTGACTTTTCGTGCACACTCGGAGCGAGTTGTTACTTAGGCGACTCTGGGTCGCAGCTAAGTCTCCGAGTGTGACTTTTTGTGCACACTCGGAGCAATTTGTTTACTTAGGCGACTCTGGGCCGCAGCTAAGTCCCCGAGTGTGACTTTTAGCGCACACTCGGAGCGAGTTTGTACTTAGGCGACTCTGGGTTGCAGCTAAGTCCCCGAGTGTGACTTTTAGTGCACACTCGGAGCGAGTTTGTACTTAGGCGACTCTGGGTCGCAGCTAAGTCCCCGAGCGTGAATTTTAATGCACACTCGGAGTTGGTTTTTTAGACCAGAGTCTGCAAACGCGGAATAATTTTGAATCGACAAGAAATCAATATGCTTTGTATTACTTCAATGGTACTTGTTCTTTACATTGTCTCCGTCGGCGGTTACGTGTAGAAGCGCCTCAGTAGATCTCCATTCCATGCTCGCGGCTCGTCCGTTTCCCTGTCGAGGTTGTAGAGTCGATATGCTCCGTTGTTCAGCACCTTAGAGATGATGAACGGTCCTTCCCAGGCGGGAGCCAATTTGTGTGGTCTCTGCTGATCCACTCGGAGCACCAGGTGCCTGCTTGGAATGTGCGGCCCCTGACGTGCCGCGCATGAAATCGCCACAGATCTTGTTGATAAATTGTTGAACGGATCAGCGCCATCTCGCGCTCCTCTTCTAAAAGGTCCACTCCGTCTTGCCTGGCTTGCTCTGCTTCGGCTTCGGAGAAGAGTTCAACTCGTGGAGAGTCGTGAAGCAAGTCACTCGGAAGGACTGCCTCTGCTCCATAAACGAGGAAAAATGGGGATCGCCCTGTCGATCTATTCGGAGTTGTGCGGAGGCCCCACAGCACCGAAGGCAGCTCGGTGACCCATGCGCCGGCGGCATGTCCAACTTCTCGCAGGAGTTGAGGCTTCAACCCTTGAAGAATAAGTCCATTCGCCCGTTCTGCTTGCCCGTTTGTTTGGGGGTGCGCCACGGATGCAAAATCCACTCGGATACCTTGGCCTGTGCAAAAACCTTTGAACCTGTCCGAGTCAAAGTTTGTGCCATTGTCGGTGATTATGCTGTGCGGAATCCCTTATCTGGCGATGATGTCTCTGATAAATTTGATGGCCGTAAGGGTATCAAGCTTCTTGATGGGCCTGGCTTCAATCCACTTGGTAAACTTGTCGACTGCTACCAGCAGATGAGTGAATCCTCCTTGGCCTGTTCTGAATGGTCCGACTGTATCTAATCTCCACACGGCGAATGGCCAAGCAAGAGGAATTGTCTTCAGCGCAGACGTTGGCTTGTGGGACTTGTTTGAATAGAACTGACAACCTTCGCAACGGTCGACCATATCTTTTGCCATTTCATTCGCTTGCAACCAGAAGAAACCAGCTCTGAATGCTTTGGCGACGATTGCCCTTGAGGAGGCATGATGGCCGCAGGTTCCCGAGTGAATTTCTTCCAAGATTAACTGCCCCTCCTCAGGAGAGATACACCGCTGAAGGACGCCTGAAACACTTTCCCTGTATAACTGGTCATCAATGACGGTGAAGGACTTCGACCTGCGAACGATCTGCCTAGCTTGAACTTCGTCTTCTGGTAACTCTTGCCTCATGATGTACGCAATGAACGACACAGTCCATTCGGGAATGACAGCTAGAATCTCCATGATCAAATCAACCACAGCGGGGACCTCGACTTCAGTCTGATCTGTTGAGCTCTTCGGTTGTACCGGTTCCTGTGTAAAAGGATCTTCTTTTACCGAGGGGAGGTGTATGTGCTCGAGGCAGATATCACTCGGGACCGGTCTCCGAGTGGATCCAAGTTTTGCCAATTCATCTGCTGATTGGTTTTTCAATCGGGGAACATGGTGAAGTTCCAGACCTTCGAACTTCTTCTCGAGCTTCCTTATTGCGTTGTAGTATGCAGTCATGGTGGGGTTCCTTACGTCCCATTCCTTCATTACTTGATTAACCACTAGATCTGAGTCGCCATAGACCATCAGGCGACGGACGCCGAGTGTGATGGCCATGCGCAACCCGTAAAGGAGAGCTTCGTACTCTGCTTCGTTGTTGGAAGAATCAAAATGGATCTACAACACATACTTGAGTTTATCACCTTTTGGGGATATGAGCACTACGCCGGCGCCGGAGCCATTCAACATCTTGGACCCATCGAAGAACATGGTCCAATGAGCCGAGTAGATGTGAGTCGGTTGCTGTTGTTCTACCCATTCTGCTATGAAGTCAGCAAGAGCTTGAGACTTTATAGCTTTCTTGGCTTCGAACTTGATGTCGCAGTATAGCATCTCCATTGCCCACTTTGCCACTCGGCCTGATGCGTCCCGATTGTGGAGAATTTCCGACAACGGAGCATCAGATATGACAGATACCGAGTGGTCTTGGAAATAATGAGCCACCTTCTTTGCAGTCATGTAGATCCCGTAAATAAGCTTCTGATAATGGGGATACCTCTGCTTGGAAGGAGTCAGGACTTCGGAAACATAATATACTGGCCGCTGAACTTTGTACGCTTTGCCTTCGTCTTCACGTTCGACTGTCAGAACGGTGCTAATGACTTGATTTGTAGCCGCGATGTACAGAAGAAGGGGTTCTTTACTGAGCGGGGCAGCAAGAACCGGTGGGTGGAAAGCAGGGCTTTGAGGTCGTCGAATGCGATTTCGGCTTCGTCTGTCCACTCGAAGGTATCTGACTTCTTCATGAGTCGGTACAGAGGTAACGCCTTCTCGCCGAGTCGAGCGATAAACCTGCTCAAAGCCGCTAGGAAACCTGTGAGCTTTTGAACATCATGTACTCTTACCGGTCGCTCCATTCGAACAATGGTCCCGATCTTTTCGGGGTTGACATCGATCCCTCGTTCGAAAGGAAGAAACCGAGTAACTTCCCGCTGGGAACTCCGAATGAACACTTGGCTGGGTTGAGCTTGATATCGTACCTACGTAGGTTGGCGAATGTTTCTGCCAAGTCAGTCAGCAGGTCGGAACCTTTGTGTGACTTGACTACGATATCGTCCATACATGCCTCCACATTTCGACCGATCTGGTCTAGGAGGCATTTTTGGATTATGCGCATAAAAGTTGCTCCTGCATTCTTCAAACCGAATGGCATAGTGATGTAACAGAAGCACCCGAATGGGGTGATGAAGGCTGTTTTTAATTCATCTGGACCATACAGACGGATCTGATAATAGCCCGAATAGGCATCAAGGAAGGATAAGCGCTCGCAACCCGCACTTGAATCAACGATTTGATCAATGCGGGGGAGCGGGAAGTGATCTTTCGGACAGACCTTATTGAGATGCTTGAAATCGATGCACATATGGAGAGACTTGTCCTTCTTGGACACCATGACAACATTAGCGAGCTACTCGGAGTGGTGCACCTCGCGAATGAAGTTGGCTGCCAAAAGTTTAGCCACCTCCTCTCCGATTGCTTTCCTCTTGTGCGCGGCGGACCGACGCAGGCGTTCTCGGACGGGCCGAGCGGCAGGATCCACATGCAGTCGGTGCTCAGCCAACTCCCTGGGTACACGTGGCATGTCAGCAGGCTTCTATGCAAAAATGTCCCAGTTCTCACGGAGGAATTGGATGAGCTCGGCTTGCTATTTTGGATCAAGGGTGGTGGAGATGTTTGTCGGGGCGGCGGTGTCGTCCGTCGGATGGATGCTGACTTTCTTCGTGTCTCCTGCCGACTGGAATGCGGACTCGGAAGCTGGCTTCTTCGAACGCATCAGGTCAGCGGGGTCGGCGGTCTTCGTGTACTCATCCAGCTCGAGTATAGCCATCTGCTGATCAGCAATCCTTGACCCCTGTTGCAGACACTCATCGGCCCGCTGCCGATTGCGTGTGACAGTAATCACACCTTTGGGACCTGGCATCTTCAGCTTCAAATAGACGTAACATGGACGGGCCATGAAACGCGCATATGCCGGACGGCCCAGAATCGCATGGTATGCACTCTGGAAGTCTACCACTTCGAATGTTAACTTCTCTTTACGGAAGTTTTTTTCGGAGCCGATGACGACATCCAACGCAATCTGGCCGAGTGATTTGGCCTTTCCTCCTGGGACGACTCCATGGAACTGCATACTGCTCTCGCTAAGTTTGGACCTCGGAATGCCCATTCCCTTGAGAGTATCGGCGTACATGATGTTCAAGCCGCTGCCGCCGTCCATGAGGACTTTGCGCATCCTAACTCCTTCCACCACCGGGTCGACGACCAGAGCTTGCCTCCCTGGGGTGGGTACGTGTGCTGGGTGGTCTGACTGATCAAAGGTGATCGCAGTCTGTGATCACTTGAGGAACATGGGAGTGGATGGGGTTGCCATGTTTACCTCCCTGTTAACCAGCTTCAGTCGACTTTTGCTTTCCACATCAGCAAAAATCATCAACCTTGCATGGACTTGGGGGAACGGATCCTCCTTGTCCTCATCATCCTGCTCAGTGTCCTTCTCATTCGGCTGTCCTTCACCGAATCCTTGGATCAGGAGGCGACACTGCCGAGTGGTATGCTTCGGCAATATGACATTGCCTTCTTCATCCGTCTTCGTGTGGATCGTACACGGTTGATCTAGGATGGAGTTTCCTGATTGCCTCTTCTTGGGGGTGTACTGTGCTTTCCCCTTGCCTTTGAACTTGGCATTTGTAACGACTGCTGCCTCTGCCTGCGGAGTGGATTGAGCTTTCTGCTTCTGCTTCCGATTGTTGTTCCCATCTCCATCGGCGACTGACTTATGCTTTCCGCTACGTATGCGGTCCTCCTCTTCGTCATTTGCATAGCGCGTGGCTATCTCCATCATCTTGCTCATGGAGATGTCGCCTGTCCGAACAAACTTCAGGTACAGATCTCTGTACCGCACGCCTGCCTTGAAGGCGCAGACTGCTTGGTGCTGTGTGACGTTTTCCACCGTGTGGTAGAGGGCCGTCCAGCGCTGAATGAAATCACGCAAGGGCTCGTTTTGCTTCTGGATACAATGCTGAAGCTCTACGAGACCAGCAGGGCGTTTGCACGTACCCTCGAAGGTCCTGATGAAGACTCGGGCCAAATCTGCCCAGCTGTAGATGCTTGACGGAGCCAACTGGTTCAGCCAAGCTCGCGCCGAACCGTCGAGCATTAGTGGGAGATGTTTCATGGCGACATGGTCATCTCCGCCGCTGATCTGGACCGCCACTCTGTAGTCGTCCAACCAAGTTTCTGGTTTGGACTCTCCTATGAATTTGCTGATTCCCGTCGCCAATCAGAAGTTGGGAGGGATGTCAGCTGAGCGGATGGCCCGACTGAAGCACTCGGGGCCAGAAACAACGGTCCTGCTTCCACTCATACGGTCTCTATCGTGACCATCACGGTGGGCTCGACTTATGTCGACCTTCTTCTGGGTGATGTACCCTCTCGCATCAGGTCTTGGATCATGCGCGCCACCGCCCGAACGACGGTCATCGTAATGCCGAGGCCCGTAAGGCCCACTCCGCGGAGGAGTACGCGAGCGGCGGCAATCTTCAGGATGAGACCGAATGGGAAGCGGATTCCGACTCGGGTCCCTGGAACGGCTGCCCCCTCTGCGTCGCTGGTGAGAGTCGGGACTGAAAACCGACCGATGCGTGTTTGCTTGAAAAGAACTGTTGTGGATCCTGTTGTGCGACTGGGAGACCGCCGAATTTTGCTGCTGCGCCGTATGCAACAAGGCACGGATCTGCTCGATTCCTCTACCAGCCTCTGAATCAGTCGGCTGGAGAGAATCGGCTATCCTGGCGGCCGCAGCCAAGTTGAGGATGGGTGTGCGGAACACCTCGACGTTGCTCTGGCGAGCGCGTCGACTGGAAGAACGATAGTGTTGACGACGAGCGCCGGATGATTCTCCGAACTCACGCTCGTTCCGACCAGCCCCGAGGGGACTTTCGTGGGAATTGGCCATGAGAACTTCGGCTGCAGGCCCGCGACCCGGATACTCGGAAGGTAGTTCAGTCGGAACTGACTCCAAGCACTAGGATGACGGCGGGACCACAACCGATTTAAGCACCGCCACTTGAGAGGACGTGCTTTGTCGCGCCTGGGCGTGTCGCACCCAACGCTGGAGCCGCGGACGACGGGATCGCTTGTTGCGGCGCGTGACGGGGGCGAAGATCGACACCGGGGTCGATGGCTGAAGAAGAAGAACACCGCAGGAACTGGCACGGAAGTGCGTAGCCCCGCGACTGAGAAGTGCCTCGACGTCGAGGGGCGCATCCCGAAGCCATGCCGACTCGTCGGCGATGAAGGAGAGGGCACCGAAGAGGATCTCATGACCCATGCACAGATCTCCGCCGGACGACATGACGAAAAGATGAAATCGCAAACTCGCCGGAAGTCGCGTAGATGCCTGCCCCAAGGTGGGCGCCAACTGTCGTGGGTATAAGTCTGACAGTAGAAGTATGGGGTACAAAAGTATATGGGCAGAGCCTTAGCTACGGCGAGGATGTATGATTTCAGGCCCCTCTACGGTGGAGGTAAAAGCCCTACGTCTCAGTGCTCTTGGGAGCTTTGTGTCGAGTGGATTATAGGATTACAGCAAGTGCCAACCCCCGTACCAGTGGTGAAGGGCGGCTTATATAGAGTGCGTTGCCCTTCATAATGGCCCGGTGGACAGGGGTGGAATAGTGGCGAGTAAATGCTTACGTTACAGGTAACGTAAGCTTTAAATGCTAATAATGGTGTATGAAAACGTATGACCGTTGCCCTCCTGGGAGGTTACGATGTACAGAGTGGATTCCAGTCGGTACGTTAGATATGCTCCGAGTGGATCGTCTCCGACTGGATGATGGGGGCGTCCTTAGTTCAGTCGGAACTGTCTAAGGGCCTTGTCTTCTATGAAGGGTAGTCCTTGGGTAGGACCTATAGGGCAGACCTATGACCCTATTCTGGGACTATAACCCCATCAGTAACCAAAGGCTCCCTGTCTTCCACAGGAGTGAGTAAGGACCACGTGCGGATCAAGGCAGTAGCCCTGAAGATAACCTGCAAAAAGTGAACATATCTTTGTCTGTTAAACACTAGATCATTTCTGCAGTTCCATGCAACCCATAATAATGCACATGTACCAACCCGAAAAAGTTTAGCATAATCAACATTAATCCCCTTCAACCACGTCCCAAATAACATGTTAATGCTAGTAGTAGGACAAATGTTAAAAGCAATATGGATCGAGCGTCATAAAAGTTTAGTCATAGAACAATCTAGAAAGAGGTGCCCACTTGCACGTGATTGGTGGAGAGGAAGAGAGAAAGAAAATAATGAATAAAGAAAAGATAAATATGGTCTCGGGTGGGGTTGCGTACTATGCGTACTATGGGCGTGTCCGCGAGCCATAATATTCTCTTCATATTTAAGATGAATATGAGGTTTTATGGACAACTAGGACATATAAAGACGATATGAGGGAATTAGTTGGGTCATTTTTTTCTTCTTTTCTCTTCTGTCCGATCAGGTGCGTCTGCATGATGGATCATTTAAGGGGTCGGTCTGTATATGCTCTAAGCGTCTACATTTCTTGACGTCTATGACTTGTTCCATTCATATATGCAGGGCGTAATATACCGGCCAAATACGACTAGGGTTAAGTTAATAACTAAGATAAATTGCTAGCCTTCTCGAGCTATGACTCAGGTTTTCTACAGGTGGACCAGATTTCAAGTTCAATTTCAAGTTCTTGTTCTGGACTTGTTCAGTCATTCTTCATTGAATTTTCTTGTGGAGTCTCCCTAACTCTTCCCAGTAATGTCTGATACAATTCCAAAGCCGGCAATGTATCCTAGTAGTCATGACCAATCTGCTCCTCTCATATCATCTATAAATAGGTGTGTCGTAGCTTGTTTGGAACACACACATCAATCAATCGAGCTTGTGTAGCTTCGCTCCAGAGTTAGCTCAAATTTCAGGTATCTCCCTCTCCTGATATAGCAGCAAGAATAAACTTTTTGTATATCCTTTATTTGCAGATTCATTTTTCTTAGTGAGTAGTAGGAGGAGTTTCAAGTTATTTTAGGTAAACTTGGTTAGAATTGACTAGATTATGACAAGTTACTCCGTTTTTTCCATCAGATTATCTTCTCAAGTATTTCAGCTTGTGGTGCTCGGAGATCCGTTCAAGAAAATGGGAAAACGCAACCCCAACAGCGTCAAGAAGAGCATCTGGCAGATCCTCTGTGGCTGCTCATCTCCCAAGACCAGGGACTAATGAAAATGCCATGACTCACGTCATGGAGCTTGCACCGCATAGGTGAAATTTGGTCGACCAACCGAAGTTGAATTTAAGTTCTGGGTGTGATTAAAATGTCAGAATGATATTATTAGGTTGATTGGTTTAATTGGTTTCTAGTAGTGTGATTTTGTCGGGCTAACCACTAGCTTCCCTCTGCAATAAGGGAAATGTAAACGAGCGAAATGTAACCATATTCAAATCCCCTTGTTTTTCGTTATGTGTCATGTGTGGGCATCATCATGATATGCTGTGTTGTTTCCTAAAAAACATAAGTCATGTTTGTCAACGTTATACAAGATTTACTGCTCAAGAGAGGTTGGTGTCCTACACTCTTACCTATGGAGGAAAATTGCTCGTGAAAAAAGAAAAAAAACAATTCACCACAAGTTCGAAGTACCAGGCAACAAGTCCTATATGCAGATACAATAGGATTCTTGTTTCATGTTTTGTTTTGGTGCAGTGGACTCTATTTGAAGAGTTGATTTTTGTATGATTGTTATTTTTCTCAAGGAGCTGAAAACTGGTCAGTGTCCGACCTTCTAAATCTTCATTTAAGGCATCCTTTTGTTCGTAGGAACTTTGTAGGAAAGAAAATCCTTTGGATCCCTTTGGTTTGTATGAAAGAATGCCTATCCCTATGTAAGTTAGGAATCAATCCTTCACATTTTAAAGACAAAAAACATGAGCCTGCTAGACCTAATGGAACACTTCTGTCATATGAATCAAGTGACATCTCTATTGCTATACGAATTAAGATGCATGTAACCTCATTTCCTATGGTTTTCTATTCATACAATATTGCTATCCTATGAATCGAAGGAGGCCTAAAGGTCTTGGATTGTAACATTTTCGGAAGAAATCTCGTAGGATACTAATTCGTAAGACACCCCCCCCCCCCCCCACCCCTTCTGATGTACGCCATTTGAATCAACTGACCAATGCTATCAAATTATTTGGAAAGGTAATGTGTATGGTGCAATTTGGTAGGCCCTTCATTGTCCACGATGATCTCTTTTTGTACTATCATTCAGGTAACTGGACTGGTGGTAGTACAATATCAGACTACCCTCTATCTAGACCATCCAGCTTGCTTCAAGATTCATGCTATCATTATATATAGTTTTCTCTTTTTTATTTCCTATAAACAAAAGACCATTTGACCTTGCCACTTTGCTGGTCCACTACATACAAGGGGCACTCTTTGCATAAAATGTTTCTCATTTTTTTATGAAGCATAAATTTATGAAATTTTAAATGAGTTGTATCATTTTTGTAAACTTATGATGCCAAAAAATTCAAAAACTTTTTTGCACATGGTTTATTTGAGAGAAAAAAAAATTTGCTTGCACAAACTTTGATGCAAAAATGGATAACGATAGAAGGTACACATGGTAGTACAAGCATAACTTTCCCGTTTCTATATATCCAAGCGAGCAATTCTTCAAGTTTTCGTGTTTGCAATCCTCTGTTATGTTCCTGCCAAATTCCCATATTTTCCTTACTATTGGGTTTTTTTCCTTTCCGTGACAAAAACTTATGTAGAATATTTGAAACCAGGTACAAATGTTCATCTTGGGGAGGGAAAGGTTAATGTTAGAAGGAAGAGAGAGAATGGTGTAATAGTTGTTGTATTGTTTGAGCCTCATGAACATATATATATATAGGAGTACATGATCAACTTGGAGTACAAGACAAGTCAGAATAATTCCTAGTCTATCTTATGTTTTCTAACTAATCACGATACTCAACACCCCCCCGCAGTCACAACGGTAGCGATGCAGACGGTGAAACTGAAAAAGAATCTGAAGGTAAGCCGACGGACATCCCCTACAGTCGTAACGATCGATGCATCACGGATGTTGTGGCTGGAATGGAAACCGACAAGGTTGCTCAAGTAAGGCGATAGCCTCTTATGCGTTTGTCGAGGTAGCCGAGAGCGTAGGGTGATGTAGCCGTGGTCGAGGTAGCCGTGTGAAGAATGCCGTGGTCGATGTCGAGTCAGGTAGCCGATGTCGAGGAAGTCGCCGTGGAGCCGCGGGCGCAAGGAGGCGCCGAGTTACTCATGGGCGCAGTGGTGTCGAAGTAATGGTGCGTCGGGAAGAAGACGTAGTTGACGACGCGTAGTGTCGGGTTTGCCAAGCCCTGGGACACATCGTTGACGAAGGCACGCGTCGATGTTGCCAGCACCGCGCATCCGTAGCCGGACGAAGTTGATGTTGACGAAGCGTCACTCCAGACTTGCCAGGACTGGGAATACACCGGGACGAAGGCATGCGTCGGTGTTGCCAGCACCGGGCATGCGTAGACGAGGACCTGCACACAACCTGTACGCCATGTCGAGGAGTCTAGGAGAGAAGAACTCAATGACGGTTGCGGTGCAAATCAGCGGGGGGAGATGTTGCCCGCGGTGGTCGAAGTAGATGAAGTGGTCGGGGTAGATGACGGCGACGCTGGCGATGAGTTGTTGTTGGACGGAGATGAAGGGGGTGGACGGGCGTCGCGGCTCGGGTGAGCGAGCTGCAGCAGCGTCGAAGTAGAGCGGCGGCGGCGCTGGTTGGTTAGGAGTGCGTCGGCGGTGCTCAAAGTAGGCGATGAAGAACCCGACAACATGACGAAGACCGGCGCGAACGATGGCGTTCCCGCGCCAAGGGAGGCAGCGCGGCGCATACCACGTAGAGTCGAAGCACAGAGACGGCGGGTTGGACCATGAGCCACGGCGCTACGCCCCAAAGGGGTGTCACAGAGGCGGCAGGCGGGTCGGGGCGACAGTGGGAAGACTTCAGGGCGGCTACGTGGACGATGTGCCGCGCTGCTACAACCCGAAGGGGTGATGCAGCGGTGGTGCGCTGGTCGGTGCAGCCACGGGGACGACCACGGGTAGTGGTGGGGACCATGGGCCACCCGCTACAGCCCAAAACGGTGGTGTAGGGGTGGCTCCCAGGTCGGGGAAACCACGACGAGAACCACTGGGCGGCGGCGCTGCGGCCCGACGGGGCGACGTAGCGGCAGCCCGTTGCTCGATCGGTGGAGGGACGCGCTGTACTAGGGACCGCCTTCACAGGACCTACAGAGGCGCATGCAACCGACTTCTTACGTTAGTTGCACGGCGCGGATGGAGTCGATCGCGGCGGGCGGTTGATCAATCCAATCGAATACGAGGTCGAGCGCTGCTCAGTGATGATGACGGCGTCGTGAACGATGGAGCGGGGTGGTCGAGCAGACCAAGGGGCCGACGACCGGCGGTGAACGCCGTGCTCGAGGCAGCCGACGCCCGAGCGCAAAAGCTCGTGGCAGCCGACAAGGGGCGGCGAAGACCTGAGCCAGAAAAGCTCGAGCCGACAAGGCTCCCCGAGCCAGGCAGACGGCAAGCCCGAGGCGGCCGACGAACGGCGGCGGAGACAGTGAGTGATGCAGGATCCTGATTGGACGCGGGCGACGATGACAGGCGCGGAGCGATGGGCGGGCAGACGCGCGAACGACGATCGGGATGGGCCGCCGCGTCGCACGAAGCCACCGGGTTACAGCAATGGTCGGGGTCACACCGTTGGGGGCGACAACTGATTGCAATCTCTGGCGATGGCTAGACGAATGATGATGACAACAAACCTTCCCCTGCAACGGCACCAGAAGAATGCTGCTAGCACTCCCCGGCAACGAAACTAGAAGAATGTTGTTGATGGCCCACCAGCGCGTGGGTTCGCAGCAGTTTTTGATGGTAGAGTATTCGGCCCAAATTTGTTGATTCGCCTATAGGAGGTGAGAGGATACTGTCAAGTATTAGCAGCTGAATATGTCAGATTCAACCACACCTGAAAGATTAGTATCTCCAAGCAAAGTATTAGTAGCAAAGTAGTATGATAACAACAGTGTCAGAAACGATCTGTTGACGGCAGATTATTCCTAACGATTGTATCAATGGCGCCAAGTTGCCTCGTTGACGGAAATTGTCAGTTCCCGTCAACGATCAGCGAATCAAGATTGTAGCAGGTAGCAGCAGTGTAACGAGCAATAGCAGCGGCAAGGAACAACAGTAGTGACAGCAGTAGCAAGTAGCAACAGTAGCAAGCGACAGTAGTAGCAACAGTAGTAGTAGCAGCAGAAGAGCAAAACAAGTAACAACAGTAGGACAAACTCGTAGGCAATGGGTCGGTGATTTGTTTGGATGATATTCATCATGCAACAATTATAACACAGAGAGATATGTGTCTAGCTCCCGTTCGTCAATGTGATGTAGGCATGCATTCCGTGTGTCGTCATACGTGCTTAGGGAAAATAACTTGCATGACATCTATTGTCCATCCCTCCCGTGGCAGCGGGGTCCAAAAGGAAACTACGGGATATTAAGGTTCTCCTTTTAATAAAGAACCGGACCAACGCATTAGCACTTGGTGAACACATGAACTCCTCAAACTATGGTCATCACCGGGAGTTGTTCCGGTTATTGTCACTCCGGGGTTGCCGGATCATAACACATAGTAGGTAACAACAACTTGCAAGATCGGATCTAAAACACACATATATTGGTGACAACATAATAATTTCAGATCTGAAATCATGACACTCGGGCCCTAGTGACAAGCATTAAGCATGGCAAAGTAGTAGCAACATCAATCTGAGAACATAGTGGATACTAGGGATCGATCCCCATCAAAACTAACTCGATTACATGATAGATCTCATCCTACTCATCACCGCCCAGCGAGCCTACGAATAGATTACTCACGAACGACGAAGAGCTTCATGGAATTGGAGAGGAAAGAAGGTTGATGATGACGATGACGACGATTTCCCCTCTCCGAAGCCCAAGACGGACTCCAGATCTGCCCTCCGGATGAAGAACAGGTGGTGGCAGCGCCTCCGTATCGAAAACGCGACGAAAACTTCTCTTTTTATTTTTTCAGGGACAAAAGGGATCTTATAGAGCTGGAGTTGGGGGCGCCAGAGCCGTGTGGGCCCCACAAGCCTGCCCACCGCCACCAGGGGGTGGTGGCAGAGCCAGGGCTTGTGGCCCACTGGCCCACCCCCTCAGGTGGAACTTGGCGCAGATATTTTTGATATTTTCCAAAACTGCTCCCCGTAAATTTTCAGGACGTTTGGAGAACTTTGATTTCTGCACAAAAATAACACCAAGGCAATTCTGCTGAAAACAGCGTCAGTCCACGTTAGTTCCATTCAAATCATGCAAATTAGTGTCAAAAAAAGGGCAAAAGAGTTTGGAAAAGTAGATACGATGGAGACGTATCAACAACCGACGCAGGGAGACAGTCAGGGCGGCGTGCGAGCGTCGGCCATGAAGGGCCAACGTGGTGTGCGAGGCCGCCGGATCGAAGAAGAGGTCGGGGTCGCGCCGTTGTTGGAGTAGAGGCGCGCATATGTCGACGACGGCGATGGGTGACGCAACCCGATCTTAGATTGGAAAACCAAAAATAAAATGTCAATCAAGCGACCGGCGAAAGTGAGAAAAATCCGGATCAAGAGATCGGGCAAAAGACTCAATCCAGGACAACCGGTCAACACGACCGACGGACGAACCATAGGTACGGACGGCGCGGCCCCCGGCGGCGGTCATGGAGACCGACCGCCCAGGGGGCGGTGCGGAGAACGAAAGTGGCGGGCGGCGGCTAGGTTTAGGAACTTGCGGCAGATATACCATGTTAGAAGGGAAAGATAGGTTGGTAGAATAGTTGTTGTATTGCTTAAGCCTCATGAACACACACACATATATATATGTATATATACATGATCAATTTGAAATACAAGACAAGCCAGCATAATTCCTAGTCTATCTTATGTCTCTTAACTAATCATGATACTCAACAATTACGAACAAGCTGGGACACTTGAAGATTGTTCTAAACTGCGAAGGTACTTTTTTATTTTTTATGAATACGCTTTAAAGTGTATTTTTACATTGATAGAAGGAAGAAATTACAAGGATTAATGTGTATTTTTGCATTAATAAAAGGGAGAAATTACAGGATCGCATGGCGGTCGCATACATGGTATGGCATGACCGTGATGCTCATTCAAGCATAGGACGAGCGGGATGCTCAGCCTCAAACAAAAAGGTTCAGCTTACAGGTATAATAGCATTATAAGTCCTTTGGCTCTGGCACATGCGACATATTCAGATAGAAATATACACGTTTCTTTGGATTATATGGAACTGTGAAAATAATTTGGTTTTTAATAGCTAAATTCATATTGAGTTTTTGCAGGTTATCTATAGAGCCACTGCTTGGATCCGTACGTGTGGTCGCTACTCACCGTTGTAGAAGCCAAAAAGCCTATGGTTATCGGGTCTATTTGCTAAAAGATGATACATCGGTATATCTACAACCAGTTTGAATAACGGTTCAGTAATAGGCTAGTTATTTAGTCATCTTGTCCTATTTTTATTGGTTGTGATAACTTTTCATGTTTTATTTTCCTTTATATTTTATAAGCTCCAAGTGAGTTTGTACGAACCTTTTCAATTATCGATTCAATAAAATGATTGTATGCATCATTGAAATGCAGAGGCCAGATGCATTCCTCTCTTAAAAAAGATAAAACAGGCCCCTGACCGAGCATCATCCTTGATCGCAGCAACGAGGGATGCGGAGGAAGGCTCAATTTTGTCGAAGATTATGGCGTTGCGAAGGTACTGAAATGCTTAAACATGGAGTACTTCCATTGTACTCGAATGCTTAAACATGGAGTACTTCCATTGTAAATACGTGAACAGCAGCCTGTGTCAAAGCTTTAGTCTAAGATTAGCAGCGGTTGTAACGTTGCTACTCCCTCCATCTCAGTTTATAAGTCTTGCACGTGTATCTAGGTTGTCAATTTAACCAACTTAATGATAAGCATATATTATAAAAAATATATCATTAAAAACTGTAGATGTTCTATTTTCTAATGATATAATTTTTGTATTAAACAATAGATTTTATATAAGTTAAATTAACGACCTAGATACACGTATGTGCCTTCTAAACTGTGACGGAGGTAGTAGCTACCATAAGCCAATAGTCGATGCTTTAGTAAGGGAGCCTACTCTACCTTTCAGCGACAGCTTGCTTGAACGGTCATTCAGTCTACGGCCGTGCCCCATACATGCCGACCAACAGACCGTGGAGTGATTGAACATTGAAGGCACCATACCTCCCTCCGAGTGTTAAAACTATGACCTCGCAGTCAAAGTCATATGGTTACATTCATTGACTCAAACTGATTCACTGACAGCATGGAACAGGTCAAGTCAAGCAAGAGTTATTTTTAACTTGAAAGACTGGTCAAGTACATGTCACTTATTTCGGGACAAGAAAATTACTCTCCTCGTTTCACAATACTAGATGACCCGTTGCGCCGATGGTGCAAAAAGCATCGGCCAGCCGATTCTTGAAATCATGTGTAGAAGATAGCGGTATCATGATAAATGAAGAAGAAAATAATGACATTATTTAGCATACATTGGTTTCATAAAGCAAGGCATAGCAGGATTAGAGCACAAGCAAATAGGAATTTGGTGTTTATACATATTGTTCTAAGAGAACTCAATACTGACACAGTGTTGGAAGTCTGTGATGAGCATAAGCAAATGGAAACATGTGGTGACATATAGCGTTCTAAGACAACCCATTGATGATACATAGTAGTTTAAGTCTACGATAGATTATTTACAATGAGCAAAGTATATAGCAAGAGATGCAGCATATAGATGGTTGCAGTTATAAAGCAATAATCATCAAGCAGAGTCATCATTGCATGCGCCATCGGTATTGAAAAGTGGTTTGTCATTGCCTAAAGAAGAGATTCCTTCCATATCACCATCAAGGCTCCAATAACACTTGTTTGTCTGTTGGAGATCATACTTTGACTGTGTCAGTGTGTCACTAAGACGATCATCAACATGTCTTGTCTCAAAATATGATTTACATCGTTGTCTTTTGATGTTGATCCGGATGTAAAGTTGGTATTTGCTTGCTGGTCTTGTTGTGTTGTTTTATTTCTTCTGATTTTTCTAACAGCTACCCTTGCACATGCATTTTTTCTGTTGCTCTATCTGATAATGGTTATAGTCAACAAGCACCTTCTACTCGCTGTTTTCCATGCATTCGATGGCCAGATCGGCTGCATGGTTCTTTGATGTTTCCCCATCCTCACATAGAGGGCTTGACAACTTAATCCGGCGTGCTGAAGCATGGAAACGCTTTTTGTACGGTGAAATTCAACCTGTGATCTATATCCACCCTGCTCAAGCCGACGCACATGTTAGACTGGTTGTGGTAGCCCGAGCCTCAAAAACTGTACAATAAATGAATAGAAAAACCGATCATAGATGCACACATAAAAACATTTGGTGGAAGAACTTTGTAAGGTGACTATCGTTCCATCTAATAAGTAATTTCCTAAGAAAGAGCATCATCTTTCTCCCAGCAAAAATGAAAAGTTAAAAAAAATCTATGCAACGGCATTAGCTTTCAAGAAATACAAACAAACGAAAGAAAAAATGAATAAACGTACAGCTAGACTAATTGGCATAGAAAAGGCAACCTAACAGAACATACACGACAACCTTATCTCGGCTAAAGGGTGCCACGACAAACCCTTTCAGAATTGAAAATCATAATTAAGTATACTATAAGCATTTGGCCCAGCCCAATACACCGACCACCTGCCAAATACGCTCGTCTATCCTCGTCCTTTCTAAGGATTCGTTAGCAGATTTTTCTTCTATATGTCTCAAACAAACAATAGTCAAAGAGTATATTTATGAACAGATATAAATAGCTAACAACATCACACAGCAACCCGATCACACATCAAGATGGCGTGATGGAAATGGAAAGATAAAGTACGCCCAGGCAGTAGAACTAAAATTTCCTAACCTATAACCATGAAAAATATCCGAATACAACAAATTATGTCTCATCCATGCCATCTGAAGATTCTGAACCATCCAAACAAATTTATACCAAGACCATGGATGCATTCCTGCAAAAGAATAAGATACAAAAAATGCAACAAAAAACCTCAAGTGTGGGTCTGTTTGAAATTCGGATATTTTGGACATACCTTCTTTATGAATCTCCAAGGAATCAAATATAAATGGTGAGAAGGATATCAGGATTGTCCTAGTAGAGATGGAATCCGAATAGAAGTAAGCCGTGACTCCTTGCTTCCATTGCCGCATTTCACTCGTAACAGAGGCTTTGAAAACATATATCCTCAGCTTATTCAGGAAATGATAGCATGGTGAGATTCATTGTGTAAGGACATGTATGTACATTTGAACAAACAGAAGATTAAGAAAGGGGAACATGCAACAAAAAAAGCTTTCAAAAAGTAGTAGTAATTTCACCTCTGTAACAAAGAAAGTACAATTAGTTGGCATTTCCTACTGATGGCTAATTGCCTGAATAAAAAATGAGCAATAGGTATAATGATGGTGTTATTTTCTTGCGCAAGCACCAAAACTTCGCCAAAAAGGTAAAATATATTGTGAGCATTGTACCTTTATTTTTCCTATAATCCTTGCCCTTTCTTCTAGACTATATGATGGCAATGCGAGCTAGCCATCGTCTTCATATTAGTCCATCCAAAAAGCACACCAAAGTTAACAGTTGGATTGGCTGCATTATCTCTGAAATTCCATTATCAGAAATTTAGCCGACGTTTAATATTAAAGAGAAGTGCAGGGCCTGCTTATCACACTTACTTAGCACATATCTGATTCACTCTACGATGTAGGCTTATATAGCATCACAATAATCTCCAGTCACTCATAGGAAACCAAACAAATTGAAGACCAAGATTTGCATATGGTAAATGAAGGAATGAAGCCATTCGTGCAGTACAAATTTGTCACATCGTGTTGCAAAACCAGAAAAGTAAAACCAAACCCCCTCTCCCAGAGCCTCTTCCCTATGATTTTCTTAGACACCATGGGAATTATGTGGGCAGAAGTTTGGAGCTAGCCTGGAGATGGACACCATGACACATCGAAAAGGAGAGGCTCTATGGAGCTAGCACTTTGTCCAAGATCAGGAATGATATGTACAATACAAAATCATAACAGTTTTACCTAATCATAACAGTTTTACCTAATCAAGGTAATGAGCTTTCATGAGTTCATTCGCTGCTCCTAGCAATTGTGCATACATGTGCTTACAGAATGAATCTCACCATGCTATCATTGGCAAACATCCGAGATACCAGCAGGTCCATCATTATTGATACGCTGCTCCTAGCATAGTTATATTACATTTAGATTTTTATACTTGTGAGTCAAACGTCCGAGATTTTTATACTATATTAGGTTCGTTACCTTAAGTTGCAATTTCCGAGCAATGTGCAATGGGGGCTGCACCAAGTTATGTAAGCTATCAATACTCATTACAGTGATAAATAATATGCAAGTTATCAATACTCATTACAGTGAAATGACCAGGAAAATATATATGTATCGAGGCAAATCAGCAACAATATGTTAATGCTAAGTTCTATTATGGGTACACTACAGAATCTGCTGATTTCCAAGCAATGTACAATGGGGGCTGCACCAAGATATGTGCTTCTTCCCTGCATGCACAACAAAATATTGTCAAATGGTAAACAAGGATAAATAATATGCAGGTTATCAATACTCATTACAGTGAAATGACCAGGAAAATATATATGTATCGAGGCAAATCAGCAACAATATGTTAATGCTAAGTTCTATTAAGGGTACACTACAGAATCTGCTGATTTCCAAGCAATGTACAATGGGGGCTGCACCAAGATATGTGCTTCTTCCCTGCATGCACAACAAAATATTGTCAAATGGTAAACAAGGATAAATAATATGCAGGTTATCAATACTCATTACAGTGAAATGACCAGGAAAATATATATGTATCGAGGCAAATCAGCAACAATATGTTAATGCTAAGTTCTATTAAGGGTACACTATAGAATCTCCTGATGATACAATTTCTTAAGTCCCTTCTCATTCATAGCATTCTCTCTGAAGATTTCTCTAGATCTTTTAGTAATGATCTTTTGGCCACATATGTTAACCACAATGCTCTTATATGCCATGGACCACATGATACATAATTGCATACAGTAAACTGAACCTCCAAAAGGGGGTGATGTGGAGGATGCTGCAGTTTTGCATTTCATACTAAGTATACAGTTGCAAGGTGAATCCAACTCAAATCTGAGTGGTAGAGAGAGAGAGAGGGGAGTAGGAGGTAGCCATAATCATACCCAGCGCTGCATCTTGTCTAGCTGTGTGTGAGGAGGGTCCTGCGTCCACGCGCTCAACACAGGGAGCAACCACGGCATGCCCTTGAACCAGACCTTCCTGCACATGAGCAGAGCACGACCTCTGTTGCGCCACACATCTGACCACTCTCTCTCCTCACGCCCCGCGACCCTCCGCTCTGGAGTCGACGGCTGATGGTCGTGTCGCCGCCTGGTGTCGTCTGCCGGCCGACCACGAGCTCGATTGCGCCGCCATCACCGCAGCCAGGCAGAGCCAGGAGAACCGGCGGCGGCAAGAGGGGACGAGGGAGCCGTCACCAATCGCCAGAGGGAGCGGGGTCCTGGTACGCGAGGCCGGGCACGGCGGTGGCTGCTCCGGGGTGACGAGGGGGGATGGGAGAGAGGTCCGGGGCGGCGAGGTCTGAGGGGCGGGGGCGGCGGCGGGCGGCGACGTGGGTGGGAGGGGGCGGGGAAGAGAAGAGCGGGCAAGAGAGGGAGGAGAGTGCGGGAGTGGGCGACGGCTAGGGTTTCTCTCCAAGGGAGCGGCTCACTTTTATACACCTGCATGTCAAAGTACTAAAATGCCCTCGACGGGGCATTAAATTTACAGGCGGTGGCAGAGCACTATTCATAGCGCGTTATAAGGCGACGTGGATGGCTTCCTTCTGACTACGAGCCCAGCGTCTTTTATAAGAGAAATAAGACTTTTTTACAAGTTATGGGACGGAGAGATAGTGGGCAACAACATGTAACTCTCATCGCAAGGAAAATTTTGTTTGTTACATGGCAAGATTATGGATAAGTTAGGATGTGCTCCACAACAATCGGTGGATATCTTAGATAAAAAAGGATACTAACTTGACCTTAGAGCTTGTAAGACAATTCATAATCCTTTGGACTCTTCTCCAAGTGTTGCACCTTGAGAAGCATGCGAAGATGATATCGTTTGAAAGCACACAGAGACAGGTCCGCCACTGCATATGTGGCACAATTCATGGGCACTATTTACTCTTTGATGTCACATATGACGTGGAAAGCTTGAGCATCCAAAAAGTAAATTCTTCGTGCGGTTGACAACTCAAGAAAGGATTTCGGCCACCGATAGGTTGAAAAAGCGGGATGGACCTAATTACGATTATTGGCTCCTTTGCAAGAGAGAGCAAGAATTCGACGCTTACCTATTCTACAAGTGTAGATTCACACTTGATGTGTGGAACTTGGTCAATTAGTGGCTACACTCATCACCTGGACACCTCCGTGTGGCATCTTGAACAAACTGTCAAACATTGATGGATCAACCGCTTAGAAAGAATATACACAATCGCAAAGCTCGCACATCCCTCACCATGTTCATTTCTTGGTCTATATGAAATTAAAGGAGTGCCCAATTTTTTCGCAAAAAGTTGTCATCACCAGCAAACTTGGTTAATAACATCAAACTTGAAGCTTCTTTTTGGATAACCGCAGGAGACAACAAAATTAGGGAGCATCATTCCAGGACAGTAACACCTTTTGTAGTTCCAGAATTTTCTTAATTAATACATGAGGCAAATCTTTCGCCTCCATTTAAAAAAATCTGCAAGTTTCTTTCACTCAACATACTATGAAAAATGGAAAACGGTGGGCCATGTTCAATTGCGGCACACTGTGCCCCTAGCCTCTTGTTTGTCTGGTCCTAGCTTCAGTGTTTTTGCCTTGAAGGAAACACTAAGAGCATATAAAGCCACGCTCTCTAAACCCCTATATACGTCTGAGCCTAAACTCCTATATACATCTGAGCGAACGACCCGATCATTGACCGGTCATAAATTCCATGCGCATTTTCCATGTCAGATCCAGCCCATCCCGATTCCATATATATTTGTTCTCATCCGCAACCCGAATCAAACTCTAGCCACTCCGCTACGCCCCAAGCTCCCTTACGACGATCTCCAACCTTCTTCGGCATGGCGGGCAACGGATACGACTACGACCACTCCCGATCTATCAGCTGAGGCATCGTCCCATGCGCTGACGAGGAGGTTATGGCCTTCCGCCACTCCGAGGAGGAGTGCGCCCGACCTAGGGCGGAATTGATCCAGTGGGAACCCATTTTGTTGATGCAGCTGGCGCTCGAATCCGTCGGAGGTGGAGGCTGAAGGTTCGGTGTGGAGGCGTATGAGTGTTATAGGGCCCGGTGTGGTATCGTCCGAAGCAGAGTGTCTGGGAGGCGGGGGATGGGACATCGCGCTCTGCCTTGGATGAGGAAGATTTCCATCTCTGCATCCTCCAGATGCGGTAGATGATGAACATGTGGGCGGTTCGTGCCATGGCCCGACTGCACCCCCCCCCCCCCAAAAAAAGAGAAGAAAGAGGACAATGTTAGGTCGGACAACTCCGGTGATGATCGGATTCGACTTGTTCCTTTTCTTGTGTTCAAGAGGTACTTCCGCGACAAACACGTCAAGGGTGCCGACAAGGGCAATGGCATGGGCAGTTGTGGATGATCTTTGTCCATAGCTTACTATGTAGAACATGCCAATTTTTGATAGTCCGATGACATATATTAATTTTGTTACCGGACACTACGTGGGATTCTTATAGAGTTAGTTTACTATACATGTAGTATAGATCTGAGGTTTGCTAAATGAGATACCTGGTTGTGAAAAAGAAACTTGAAGGGGTGACCGGTCATTGTTCGTTGATGTGCCATGGACACCCGCGAACATTGAGGTGTGTGATTAGTTGTATATAGTTATAGACGCGGTCACGAATGTTTGAGGGATGTGATTAATTATACGTAGCTTTAGATCCTCTAATGCACTATTATTTGAAAGAGCGCATGTTCACTACACATTGATCAGTAGCTTAATGGACCACTTGTTATTAGGAAGTGAAAATTTCTAAGCTGAACGCTCCAGTTACTAGCGAAAATTCGCGCACTCATCTGTTAAGTCTCGTCACTCACTCATTTTGTCTCGCGATTCGTGCAGTAATTTAGGCCTGCACGGTGGCATAGTAAGTTTTAAATTTCAACGTTTTGGAGTTTATATTTTTTGCATTTAAAATGACAAGTTTTAATCAGTTTTAGAGATATCATTTTAAGCAAAAAAAAATATCGATCATAGACACAAAGTAATGGGTTTTTATCGGACGCTCGTACTAAGTTTCGAGCAGTGAAACTTAACATATTTTTTGAAAGGTCGTTAAAATATATTCAAACTGGATCATATTTGAAAGTGCCGGTGACAAGAAACACGAATATAAAAACAAAATTTAATTTGAAATTTTGATTTGAAAGATATAAAATTCTAAGAGGTAATAGCACTCAAAGTCCTAGAACTTGCAACACACGTGATGGTTTGGTCCTACAGCTTGCAAAGTGCACCTATTTAGTCCTACAACTTGCAAGTCTTATGATTTTTAATCCACAGCCATTCACAGCGTGCCAAGTGGATAGGGTGAGTCAGGGTTGGTCGTTTTGCACTCAGGCCCTTGCATTTGTCATTTATTAATATAGCTGCAGACTGTTTTAAAAAGCACCTGAATTAATTAAGCCCCTCCTCATGGCATTCAATCTCCTGCATGCACGTACAGCCCGACAAATACACGTGACTAGTCGCCGGGCCGGGCCGTCATGCCACCGGCGCCAGCGCTGCCCGCGCCGAGTCCGGTGGCTACCAAGACGTGGACGCTAACCGAGCTCAATCCCGGCTGCTCCGCGACGAGATCGGCGGCGCGCTGTCCGACTTCCTCGGGCTGGTGCGCAGCACGGGCGCCGCCGTCCTGCTCCTCGACGAGCACGAGGCGGCGAGGCTGAACAGCGGGCGATGGGAGGCGTGGTTCGCGCGCGCGCTGCAGCACTACGCCGCGGTGGGCGCTGCCGGCCTGCCGCCGGCCAGCGCGGCCCGGGCCAAGGTGGAGGAGATGTTCGCGCGGGAGATCCGCAACGCGGTGGCGTTCGAGGGCCCCGACAGGTCCGAGCGGCACGAGAGCTTCGCGGGGTGGCGGCGGCGCATGGAGGACGGCGGGTTCCGGAACGCCGGCATCGGCGACCGGGAGGCGATGCAGGGGTGGATGATCGCGAGGATGTTCGCGCCGGGCAAGTACGACGTGCACCCGCAGGGCGACGGCGAGGGGCTCACGCTCCGGTGGCTCGACATCCCGCTGTACACCGTCACGGCGTGGACGCCCGCCGGCGACGGCGCGGCGGTGTCCGCGTCACACTCTCTGCAGAGCTGAACAGGAGGAGGTTAAGTGAAGTGAAGAGGAAAGAGCTGAACTTTTTCAGAGGTTGCACTGTATACCTCGGCCTCGAGGTGGCAGTTGCGGACGACGACGGCGTCGTGGGCGGCCCGGAGCTTGGAGAACTCCTCCTCGATGAGCTTGCTCTTGTAGTGGGCGCGGCGGTTCTGGAACCACACGGCGACCTGCTTGGTGTCCAGTCCCAGCTCCGTGGCGAGCTGCACCTTGCGCGGCGTCTCCAGCTTATGCTCCTTCCTGGAGCTCATCTACAGGAACTGCGCCTGCTCGTCGCTCAGCCATTGCTTCTTGGCCTAATCGTCCCCTCCACCCTCGTCGCCTGCCACAGCCTGCCTCGCCCTCCGCCTTCTTCGCTGTCGGTCGGCCTTCTTCTGCTCTTCGCCTGCATGTGCACTTGAGAATCAGCAATAGCACATTGCGGTTCAACACTCGATCGAGCACCTACGTACATATATGGATGGTGCGCTAGCTAAATCAACGACGGCATGGATTGTTGAACTCACCGGAGACGACTGGTGCGGCGTAAGAGAAACTTGCAGTGAATGCGAAGACCGGGAGGGCTGCGGAGAGAGGATTTTCTATCATGCACGGGAGGTGCATGCATTCAGCTCATTTTTTTATTGTCGTGTGGGACCGCTGATATCTCCTACAATATTTTTTCTCTCACCTACCTAAATGCATATGCTATTTTTAAGTGATTAAGTTTCGTTTAAATAAATAGATGTATGATGTATATTAAAATAAAATTTTGATTTACATTATGTCTGCACAATTGTGTTATCTCTGATAAGATCTTTAAAACAAGACCAATATTGAATATATTTTTCAGAAATTACATTTTGACAACTAAATCACCATGTTTCAAACTTGTTAAATACAAATTTATTAATTCCATGATTTTTTAATAAATTTTCATTCTATTTTGTATAAAACCTTATTATTTCATTGTCGGCTCACCATATTCCATTGCATATCATAATGTTACATTGTGCGCCAATGTGTATTAAGTTGATTCTTAGTATCTAAAAGTTTGTAAATATTACTAGATTTTATTGTAACAAAATTTTGAATTTATATAGTGTTTAACAAAACTTAGCATTGTTCCGTGTACTTTTATAGTGCTTCATCAGGTTTCGGGATTTAAATTTTAAATTGTTGAAATATATTCAAAAGTGATCTCAATTTAAAGTTCTCGGTGTCAAAAACATAAATATAAAAACAGATCATAAGTTGTACTTCTGGTCAAATAGATAGAATAGATTTAAACTTGAAAATAAATGAAAAAACATGGAATGATGGGGCATAGCTGGAAGCATGGAATAGCGAAAGATCTAGGAGTAATTAAATGCGAGCAGTACAATGCATGTCATCGAATCTCCAACCATATCAACGACGCATGCATGCACGGTACCTCCCATGCATGGGAAAGGAGGGCTTAATTAAATCAGTTGTTGTCTGAACCCTGGAGCTATATTAATTAATGTTAAACGCAGGGGGCTATGTGCAAGCTAACCCACCCTGTCCAGTTGGCACGTTTTGATTGGCTGTGGACTAAATTTGCACATGAGTTGCAAGTTTTGGCACTAAATAGGGTCACTTTGCAAGTTTTAGGACCAAACCATCACATCCATTACAAGTTGTAGGATCTGGGCTGCTATTACCTCAAATTCTAAGATCGAAAGCCAAAATAAAAGGCAGGCACCAGGGGGGAGTGCCCCCGCATTAGTAGTACTCTGTTGGTCTTCAGTGAATCTTACTTTGTCGGTCTTCAGTGACATAAATTCTCTCTCCAGTTATTAGTAGTACTCTGTCGGTCTTCAGTGAATCTTCTCGTATAGATTCACCTTTTCGCTTCCAACAGAAGCAACCCCCTGGGTACACACAGTCACACAGCGATTGCCCCTTTGTGTTGCGCTTACTCGTATGCACTGCCGCAGCACAAATCGGCCAAGTCCCCGGTAATTTCCCAGTCCACGACATTTACACTTTATATAGTTCAGCATAGGAATTCACAACTGAAATTTATCTTACATAAACATGCCCTTGAGCCAAACTAAGCATTTGCTGGACGTCCAGGACTCGTTCCGTAACCTCTAGCAAGTGTCACTGAAGTTTCTGGTCCACATTTCAAGTTCAAGTTCTGGAATTGTTCAGTCACTCTTCACTGAATATTCCTCTGCTGCCTCAGTAACTTTTCCTTGTAATACCAGACGATACTACTCCAAAGCCGTGTCTCTTGTTGCTCACAACGAAGTTGCTACCTTCGGACGGTCTATAAATGGGCCGCAGCCCTGCACCAAAACAACCGAGCTTTGTCTAGCTGAATTTTAGAGCTGTTCCTTTTCAGGTACAGTACTAGGTTTATTCCTAAGTTGGAAGGATGTACCGTTGGCCGAGGTTTCTGCCGATGATTTCTCATACAATTTACTCTTTCATTTTCAGGGTCATCTTCGAGGAACCTTTCAGCTTGTAGCCCTCAGCGATCTCTGGAAGAAGATGGGGCGTAATGGTGTCAAGAAGAGCATCTGGCACTTCCTCTGTGGCTGCTCCTCGCCTAAGACCAGCAAATGATTAAGAGCGAAATGCATGACACAGCGAGAGGTTAAGTGTCTAAGGGTTCTCAATAGGTTGAATTTAAAAAGTGGTTGTAAAGTTGTGATTAGATACTGCTAAGTTATTTGGTTGAATTGGTTTGTAATCTTGTGGTTGTGTTGGGCCAGCTTCCTCTGCAGCAAGGAACATGTAAACGAGGAATGTCTTGTAACCATATTCGGAAATAAATCTCGCATATATGTGTCATACTCTTGCCGTGCGTGTAAATTATGCTAATCCACTTTAGGATTGAACGAACAAGACTCATATTTTTCGCATCATGGCCCCGATGCCAACCATCATTAGCTTCGAATCAAGGATCAAGCAAGACTTCTGGCCCTGCCGGGGCGAAAGTTTTCGGAAAGGATCATTACAATGAATGTGATCATTTCGGGCTGTTGGAATATTTTGATGCAGTGAGATGGGAATTTTTTCAAAAATGCCTCCTCTTCCTTTGCATCATGGAAGCATCAATTAAGAGAGGATTTGATCCTGCTCAACCATAGAATCAGGAGGAAGCATGCTTCTTACCTGGATGGTTTCTGAATAACATGTATCGCTTTATGCCTCGAAAGTTTTTGTGTCAATGGCTATTCACAGAGTGGATTTGTGTACCCAAATTTAACAGATGAGAACTCGTAGTTTTTTGTTACCCGGAGTTTGGGTTTCTTTATTGCAAGGAACTAGTAATCTGGTACATCGAAGACATAATACGGCATATCTCAATCATGATGGGAATGCACTCTGTTTTTCTTTCTCTTCTGTAGGAAATTACAGATACGTACTCTACTCTGTATTTCGACCACCGTGCGTTTACCATTATATATGCACACCACACAAGCAAACGCAAAGAAATCGACGACATAAGTGAGAAAAATACGTGAACCAGGCGTCACCTAATATGTGTTAAACATTAGTTTCCATTACGTGCATTACTAGCAGCAGTTGAACCTTTTCAAGGAAAGGTCCATACATGCCTCAGTCAAAGAAGTTAGTACTCTTTTTTTTTTAACATAAAAGAAGAAGTTAGTAGCTAGTAGTACTACTAGTAGTATTGTAATCCTACCATGTTGTGTGCATGCTGACCAAAAACCCGTTGAATGATTGAACCTTGAAGAGGCATAAGCTCGCATTGACCGACAATTACTACTACTTATAACCTAGCAGTCAAGGCCATACGCTCACATTGGCTGTCAACATCACATAAGAACATCAGAATTCTCCAAAGGAAATGGTCGTCAGGTCAGCCCAAGTCATTCTTGGCAAGTAACTTTCACTGAACATTCTTTGGCAAGTGCAAACCAAGCACAACTACGCAAGTGGACTGTTAAACTATGACCAGCGAACTTGTTTAGGCTGCCTTCTATTTTGTGATTATTCATGTTCTTTTCCAGTTATACGTGCAACCCAAGTTTGTCCCCTTTTGTGACGGGGAGTACAGTAAGCAGAGTATTCACAGAACATGGCTTGTTCTTCGCTGAATGTTCCTGTGATTTTCATGTTACTTTCCTAGTAAAAAATGTCACGGTAGGAACACTAGTTATCTAAACACGGTCGCTTGTGTGATTGTGAGTGAATGTGTGGCCTCTATAGACCTGCCCTTGTTAGTTCTGCCTGTTGCATCAATCGGCCATCTTCCCAGTAATTTCCCGGTTCATTGCAAATAAATTTTATACGGATCATGGCTAAACGGTTAAGCATTAAGAGTTCACAGCTGAAGTTTAGTTTGCATAAACATGTCCGGGAGCCGGATTAAGTTTTTGTTGGACGTCCAGGACTCATTCTATACATGCGGACACGCTAATGGCTAACAAATGTCGCTGAAGTTTCTGCCACTGATCCACTTTTCAAGCTCAAGTTCTGGAATCGTTCAGTCACTCTTCACTGAATATTCGTCTAGTGCCTCGCTAACTTTTCCTTGTAATATCTGTGTTTGTCCTTGCTCTCAACGAAATTGCTACTTGCCCAGGGGAGGAAGGCCTATAAATGGACCAGCATGTCGGTCTGCAGTCCTGCACCAGTGTCTAGCTGAATTTTAGAGCTGTTCCTTTTCAGGTAAGGGTACGGCACTAGGTTTCATTCCTGAGTTGGGCTGGATGTACCGTTGTCCGAGGTTTCTGCCTATGATTTCTCATACAATTTACTCTTTTATTTGCAGGGTCATCTTGGCCGAACATTTCAGCTTGTAGCCTTCAGCGATCTCTGGAAGAAGATGGGGCGTAACGGTGTCAAGAAGAGCATCTGGGAGTTCCTGTGCGGCTGTTCCTCGCCTCGGACGAGCAAATGATTAAGGCCAAAATGCATGACAAAGCGAGAGGTTAAGTGTCTAATGGTTCCTAATAGATGAAATTCTTCCGAATAGGTCTCCACAAAGTTGCTTTATGTTAAGCTTAAAAAGTTTGTGTTTAGATATTGCTCGGTTCTTTGGTTAAATTGGTTTGTAGTCTTGGGGTTGTGTCGTTCTTCTGCAGCAAGGAGCATGTAAAACCGTGTCGTGTGTAATCATATTCCGAAATAAATATCTCTCGCATATTTGTCCGTCAACTTGTAAACATACTGGTGTTCACCTCTACTGATTTCCTGCTAATTCTTTGTGTGTTTTTGGTTGGCCCCAGACACTCTAAGATGAATGTCTTGGATGCAGCGCCGTTAAGAAACTTACAGAAAGAAGTTACAAAAGTTATTTCATTTTGTCCTAAGTTTTGAGTTCCTTGACTGAGCAACGATCCTTGAGTTAGAGCAACTCCAACCGGCTGATCCAAATGGACGGCGATTTCGTCCACTTTTCGTCTGTTTGGATCATCTGTCGGCTCCTTGTCGTTTAGGTTATGATTTAGGTCGGCAGCGCGCCCAACGCGCCGATCCATATTTGTCCGCCTGGCCGGCCAGCCGCTGGTTTTGAACAAATACAGATATTTTGCATATTTTGCAACAGCAAATGATATAGCATAGTTTCACAGTCGAAAATAAAATATAGCAAAGTTTTACAAGCCCAATAAAAATTAAATTGTCTATAAAATACACCTACTGATTGCCAACATGATCCACATATGCTCAACCAAATCATCATGCAACTGAATATGAGTTTCCAAATCACGTATTTCATGATGAAATTGGATGAACTGTGCAAACGATGCCGCTTCTCCGTCATGCTGAGGCACCACATTGTCACCCTGAAACTCAAATCCTTGACCGTGTAGACGTTTCAGTCACTCATCCTCTACGATCATATTGTGCATGATAACATAAGCAGTCATCACTTCCCACAACTTCTTGGTGCTCCAAGTTCTAGCAGGATATCGAACTATGCCCCATCGAAATTGCAGAACACCAAAGGCACGCTCGACATCCTTCCTAGCACTCCGTTGCTCTTGGGCAAATCTTTTCCTCTTCTCTCCAGCGGGGTTGGAGATTGTCTTCACAATAGTGGTCCACTGTGGATAAATTCCGTTAGCTAGATGGTATCCTTTGTTGTAGTTGTGACCGTTGATGTTAACATTGACCGGCGGGCTGTTGCCTTCGGCAAGCCTTGCAAACACCGGCGAACGTTGAAGCACGTTGATATCATTATCTGATCCGGCCATGTCAAAGAAAGAGTGCCAGATCTAGAGATCTTGAGAGGCCACGGCCTAAAGTATGACGGTGCAAGTCTTGACGTGACCCTTATATTGGCCTTGCCAAGCGGTAGAGCAGTTCTTCCACTCCTAGTGCATGCATTCTATGCTACCAAGCATTCCTGGGAAGCATCGGCTAGCATTGGTCGTCAACAAACGGACTGTGTCTGCAACAGTCGACTCTCTCAGGTACTCAGGGCCAAAGACTGCAACAACGGCCTTGCAGAATCTATACAACGACTCTAGGCGTGTAGATTCACTCATATGGACGTACGAATCGATAAGATCACCGGATACTCTGTAAGAAAGCATCCGGATGGCTGCAGTGTATTTTTGATAAGATGAGAAGCCAAGCTTTCCAATGACATCGTCTTTGCACTCGAAGTAGTTATCGTATCCGACCACCCCCTCTCAAATCCGGTTGAAAACATGCCTAGCCTTACGAAAACGACGCCGAAATTTCTGATGTTTGAACAGCGGGTTGCTTGTGTCAAAGTAGTCCTTCCATAGAAGGAAATGGCCACTCTCTCGGTTGCGATTCAACACCGGAACATGCCCCGGAATCGAGCCCCGGAACAGCGGCCGCTGCCTATTAATGTGGTCATGGACCAACGCGGCAACTAGCATCTCCTCATCGTCGGATGAGGAATCGTCGGAGTCGCACAAAACATTATGGAAAAAGAACTCGTCAACGCAGTCCATTTTGTACCTTGAGGCAAGCTGTCGAACAGCTTGCACGCGTGGACGACGAAGCTGTCCGGCGACGGCGGGTTGGGATCGGGGAAGCTGGGTGCCCCAGCGGCGCTGCGGCCGGTGGCGTGGGGTAGGCACTACGGTATGGGAGGACGCAACCAGAACTAGGTGGCGGCGGCGAGGGGACTGGAGGCGAGGCGAGGGCTAGATGGGTGGGGGGGGGTGGAAAACGACAATCGTGCCACCGACTGGCGGGGCAGTGAATCGTGGAAGCGTGCGTCGTCCATATCCGCTTTATGTCCGCGCCGACCCAAATCACGCTCAAAATTGCGCCCGAAATGGGTCGGCAGTCGGACGAAAAGCGGACGCCCGTCCGTTTGGGTCGGAGCGTTGGGCCGTCTTTTATGTCCGGACACGGACACAAACTGACGGTGGCTGACGAAATGGGTCACCCATTGAAGTTGCTCTTAGTTGCATAAAGATGGTGATGAAGTTACTTTATTTCTGTTGCAGTGTTTTAGCGTTCACTGTGCGCTAATTCCCAACATATTCTTATTAACAAGCTTAGAGCATCCCTAGCAGACCCCGTAAAAATGTAAATTGTAAAACTATGATATGATCGAAAAAGGCATTTTAAAGGTTCATTTTAGCTACGGCCGAATAGAAACTGTAAAACAAACTGTAAAACTGGGATAAAGAGCTCTTTACTCCGGTCCGGCTGCCGACGCCCCTTCCTTCAGCCGGTCGTGCCGGCCACGTCGGCCGCGTCCAACCCCGTCGGCCATGCTCAGTCGTCCGTCGGTCGCGCCCCGTCCCTGTCGTCTGCGCCCCATCACCACGGCGACCGTGCCTAGCCTCGTCGGCCACGCCTTCTCGCCCGCCTGCCATGCCTCGTCGCCCTCCGGCAATCTCCTGCTCTGTTGCCAGCAGCACCGGCCGAGCCGTGTCCCTTTGCCGATCATGCCGGGAGGATTCCGGCAGCCAAGCTGAGGTCATGGGAGGCCACGGCGAGGTCGAGCTCGTCCAAATCAAACCGACGGCGATTGATTCCGGCATCTAGTGGCCTTTATCGGCATGCGGTGATGAATTCCGACGAGTTTAGGTCAGATTCCGGCAAACTCTACGGCAACGTGTTTGTTCCGACAAGGTTTGACCGGTATACGGGCTTCCCTCGGTTCGGCCTTTCAACCTTCAAATATAAGGGTTTCAGGTGCGGCTTTTTCGTGTCCCTTAAAAAATTTATAGGTTGGACCACTTTTGCGGTTTCTCTTCTCGACACTTTTTTCTACCAAAACTGCAAAACGTAAAAAAATTACGGGTTTGACTACTTATACGGGGTCCGCTAGAGATGTTCTTAATAATGAAATCGGCAAATCTGTTGCCCTCGTTTAGAATAACAAGAGATCATGATGTGTTGAATTTTTCTTGCAATATAGTACTATACTGCTGATCAAGATGTAGAGATTGGAGAGTTAACTAACAAGTTCCTTGCAATAAAGAAACTCAAACTCAAACTTTGTATTACTGGGTACCAAAAAGCAACAGTTTCGCCCGTTATTTTTGGGTAATGGGGTACACATCATTTTGAGAAGAATCCATCGCACAACTGGCCAAGTCCAGTGATTAACTACGACCAAAGAACCTGTATAGGTTGATCACTCATTTGTGGTTATAGTATTCATGCAGCTTTCCACGTACGTGCAATCCAAGTTTCTCTGTTTTGGTGACTTGGAGTACCGTAGTCAGAGTACTTACAAAACATGACTTATTCTTCGCTCAATTTTCCTGTGGTTTTCATGTTATTTGTAAAAGTCTGATGTACGTACGCCCTACAGGGCACGAACACTAAGATGGTGTTTCTTTACCTAGGGACTAGACTAAAAAATCCCTTTTAGTCCCTAGATAAAGAAACATGAGGGACATTTCCTTAAAAGGAAAAAAGTTCCTATTGAAGGGACTTTTTTCTTTAGTCCGTGTAACTAAAAAAAGTCTAGTCTCTTGGAAAGAAACACCACCTAACTAACTAAACACAGTCAAGAGTCAACTGCTCAGTGCGAGTGTGAGTGAGTGTCTGTCCTCTGACATGATGATAAAGGAAGGACGCTCACCTTGCAAAAAAAGTTGCCCCTCCCACGTGTCGCCCTTCTCTCGCAACAAGTGAGAGCATATCTAGTAGTATCGCCAAATCTTTAAATCTTTAAATATAATTGTTTTTACAGTTTGCGAGTAAAAAACACGTAGACTAGAACGACTTAACCCTCAAACCTTAAAAAAAAGATCCAACCCTTAAACCCTCTCCCGACCTGTAGAAGTGAGGGTTGGGGAGCGAAATCTATCCCAACCCTCACTTGGATCCATCCTAGCGCGGGAGGGAAATTTCCCATCCCAACTCCCTCCCGCGCCCACCCGAGCCGCCGTCGGCCGCCTCTTCGGCCATCGTCGTTGCCGTCCTGCCCCTCGGTCGCCTCCCATCCACCTCCTAAGCCGCCGCCACTGTCTCGCCCCGCCGTCGCTGCCCGCCTCAACCTCCCCGACCGTCGCCCGCCTCGACCTCCCCCGCCGCCGCTGCCTCCTCGACCTCCGTCGCCGTCGCCCGCCTCGGCCTCCCCAGCCGCCGTCTTCGCCTCCCGCCCGCCTCAACCTCCCCAGCCGCCGCCCTCCTCGGCCTCCCCGTCCCCCGCCTCCGCCTCGACCTCCCCGGCCGCCTTCGCCGCCCCCCGCGCCCTCCGCCTCCCGCAGCAAGAAGCCGCCCCGAGCTCTCCTCGCCGATCCGCAGGAATATTCCGTTATAAGGGTTCGGTTTGAGGGTTCTAGTCTTTGCCCCTATTTTCCAACCCTTAAAAGTGCCAAAAAAATGCCAATTTTCAACCCTTAAACTGGTTTGAGGATTTGAGGGTACTACTAGAGATGCTCTGGGAACCCCTCGTGCCCCCCAAAAAAACCCACCCTTCCACCCCGCACCATGCCCACCTCCACGGCAGCGGCTGCCCCTCGTTGTTCCAGCGACGCCGAATCCGGTCCTTCCCGATGGATTGCACCACACAGCTCTGGCCACCCATGCTCTCTTCCGTGCAGGAGGCCCTCCTCGTCTTCGACCGCACTCCCTCACCCCTCCCCCGAGCCAATGTGACAACTCTCGCAAGGAGGCGGTGACGCATCTGTGGCTGTGGTAGGCACGGGCTTTTCGCCGCAGGCCCTTTCTAGGCTTGTTCCCTAGCGGCCTTGACCCGTGTGTCTCCCGTGTCCTTCAATATCGTCGTCCTCTATCGAGCAGCTTCGGCGTCGGCGACCATGTAACTATGACTTGTCTTGTCGATGTCTCAACGGTTAAGGCCACAACAGCTTGGATCTGGGTCACTCCAGTCCTAGCTTGACGGTGTTGATGGACGGAGTCACCAACACCCTTTGCTCCGTCGTCTGCCCTACCCTGTTGGCCTCAAAGCTCTCCCCTTTTGCTAAATCCAACACTGGTGGGTTCGAAGACGGTGTCACCCTCCGGCAGCAAGTGGTTCCGACCAACCTTGCCTTCCTCATCTTCGATTCCAAAGCCAGCAGCGGGATTGCTCAGCTTCAGCCTAGGAAGATCCATGCTTGGCTTGCTGGTGCTGGCAGCGGCGGCGCCCGTGGGTATTCTTTCCTTCTTGAATGTGTTGCCAAGGTCTTCAACTATGCCCCTCTTCGAGCTCACGGGAAACCCTAGGTCCTGTCTCACGGAACCGGAGAGCAACGGCGTCTCAGCATCATCTTCCTTCTTGTAAGCGTTGTTTGTCTTGCATGCCCCTGGTTTTGGCTCAGGTTATCTTGGAATTCTTCTTGGTTCGACATTCTGCTCGTGGTTAGGGCTTGGTAGGTTTAGGTGTGATGTATCTTCTCTTTGGACCTAGCATCCCTTGTCTCTCTACTTTCGGCACCATATTTACTCTTGCCTGTATTTATGTCACGTGTTATATCCCTCTATACTCATCTACTCCTTGTATCAATGAAAAGATATGCAAGCTTTGTGTATTCACAAAAAAAGGAGCTTAAACAGGAATTAATCGAACAAGGTAATTGTCAATGATCGACATTCAATTCATGTCATGCATGCGAGATCGTGGGAGATCTGATTGATTGGATGCTCACTGATTAAAACTCCTAAGAATGAGGCTAATTAATGGCATGGGAAAGACACGTTGGAACGGTATTACGATGACCCCAACAAGGTGATGCCGGAGTTGGCAACATCCGGTTCACTTCCACATATGGCAGGGGTGATGGTTCGTGTTGTCAAAAACAACAATAGAACGAGGGACGATGTTAGAGGTATGGGTGTATCTAGATGAGTAGATGAGCATGAGTAGTAAATGGTTAGAATGAAAATCATATTCTACAGCAATGGTATCTAGTGGAGTACACACACCCTATAATATTTCTCTGCATTTTCAATTCGTTACAAGGTACGTAATTATTTGGTGGTAGCTTTACAGGCAACTCCGGATCATCTAGACACTTGTTACATCCCATATATAGCGCACCGTGATATTATATCAGGTCCGCAATTAATCCAGCGACCCACGTTCACGGATACTATATGCACCTTGCAGTGAATCTATGAGTTGACGACGTTGCATTTGTTCCTGACCTGGCCGCTGGCGCCGGTGAGGACGTCGATCTGGCCCATGCGCTTGATGGAGTTCTTGAAGTGGTCGAAGAAGACGCCGTTGTCCTGCAGCTTGTCGACGAGCGCGGCGGCGCGGCCGTTGGTGAGCAGCGTGGCGTCGGAGGTGAACATCCCCTGCCGCGCCTTGAGGTTGACGAAGTAGTGGCTGTCGAAGGAGGTGCTGCTGCCGGGGTCCATGGGCACCACCGTCGTGTTGTCGTTCGGGTCCTGCAGGTTACGCCTGCACTGCCCCTGCTCCCACACATAAGATACATATACATTGTGGTCATGCATGCATGCCCAATCTAATCTGTGAGAGGTAACGATGGTATGATTTGTACGTATGTACCTGGAGGAACTTGGCGTAGGGTGGGTTGAGGGAGGGGTCGATGTCGGTGGGGTTGTTCTTGCCCGTGAAGTTGAAGACCCTGGAGCTGAAGAGGTTGCAGTTGCCTATTCCGATGGTGTGTCCGCCTGGTGCAGTGTGGTCACATGTTCACAAAGGGCTAAATGTATGAATGTGACTTTTCTACCCCCATTAACTACATTTTTTTTCCCAGATTGCCTCAAGTAATTGGTACACCATCTTTGGCATGCATGCATGCACGTCACATCTACTGGACTCTCCGTTGATAAAAACCGACCGGGGCACCGCAACCTTCTTATCATATGGACGAGTACTTCATGTTGATAGCCACACAAGAAACACCGTGGTGCTAGCTTTAACACCCTATACTACTTGAAATGTGGGTGTCTCACGATGGCACGGTTATAATTGGAAATCCCGACAGTTGGTTCAACTCGTGACGAAAACTCACGATGCTCCAACGACCTCGTCTAGCAACGGTAACACCTCTACTTTGTCAACATAGGTCTACAAATAGAAATAGGGACGTGCATTTCTGGCACTACATACCTATCAACTTTAAGGAATCCGTGATTTATGGCGAGGGGCAAGCGACGTGTTTTGCAGTTGCAATCAATCAATCAAATTTGATTGGGGAGCTACGCTGCCTGCATGCAACACAACTGACCGTCATCCATACGTACGAGAGGTATGGGGGGAAGAAAAAATACAATTCCGGGAGAAACGGATCAGCCACCGACGGCCTCTTCCGCTTTCTAGTGGAGCTATAACAAGCAGTCGTTGTCAAACTGTGGTGACATTAATCAGTCGTCGTGTTGCATGCAACTGCACATGATGCGTCACGAGGCATGTCCTCTGTTTCGCACCATAACAATTTCAGTGATAAAACTAAGCCCAGCTCTATTCGTACGTGAACAACAGTAAGGGATGGGCAGTAGCAAACCGAAAAATCAGCAAGAGATGGGCAGTACTTCCTCAGTTTCAACGTACCATTATAATTTTTCCCATTCTTTTGGTACTATTAGGAGACGGTCGAGCAAGGCAAATGCATGCATGATCATTGATCGATGGCCAGCAGCTGCATGTGCCAACGCGTGGTCGTCACCTCTCCAGCAAACTGGAAATAGTGTTGTGCGTACGTACGTACGTGCACCTCTCCAACATAACTATCCGTCATTTTGTATGAACGCATGCATGGACGCTGGATCTACGTAGTACGTTTAACAACCATGCATGGGACATGGCCTCGATCTGCGTGTGGATGTGGTGCGCACCTGAGAGGACGACGAGGTCCTGGAGGCCGAGGCCCTTGCCGGAGAAGTTGGCGAGGAGAATGTCGAAGGTGGAGGACGGCGCCGGGATCTCGTCGAAGGCCTGCTGGAGGAAGGACAGGGTGCCGTCCCGCCGCCCCGTCTCCACCTCCCACAGCTTCTTCCCGTACTGGAACGACACGGAGTCCCGCGCCGCGAGCGCCACGATGTCGGCGCACGAGACCACCCCCGGGCACGCCCGCTCCAGCGCCGCCTTCACCTCGTCGATGACCTCGAACCCGGCCAGCGACAGGTTCGGCGGCGCGTCCTTCTCCGCCGTGTTGGTCGGCGAGTCCAGAAGCACCGACGCATCGCACCCCTACACCCAAAGCAACTTGTAAATCGGTCGCAACGACCTTCCAAGCAAACCAGCACTGCACAGACACAGAAGAAGAATGCGTGTGTACCCTGACGAAGCAGTCGTGGAAGAACATGCGGAGGAACTTGGCGGCGAGCTCGCGGTTGCCGGCGACGTGGTTCCACACCACCTTCTGCGCGATGTCCTCCGCCTGCGGGCAGCTCTTCTTGTAGAAGCCCTTCTTCAGCCCGGCCGCCTGCGCCGCCGCAATGCTGGCGCTGCCGGCGAGGACCAGTGCCATGGCCACCAGCAGGCAGACCATGCCCTTCATATCGTGTTATTACTTATTAGGCTACCTTGGAAGATATGGTGTTTGGCGAGTTGAGGAACGAGACCTTTAGCTAGCAAGCTGTATATATAGCTCCCGTCTCTCGCTAACTTTTCTATAATCGGTGAAGATAGACGTACGCATCAGACATGACACATGCATATACCTGTATTACTTAGTAGTACCATCGCTTATACGACAACTAGCTAGCTACCTAGATATGATAGCAAACACACGTACGTCGTCAACCATGATTCCGGAATAGATGGTAATTAACATGGTATGCGTCTCACATGCATCATCTCGTGAAGTACATAAATGTGTTTGTTATGTTTGATTGGGTTTACCGTTTACGTTACATACTCGGGCATGCATGAGCGTGCTTTAGGTTTAAGTCTCTCCAGGGGAGTATACTGTACACGTACGTGCGGACCTATGTGTGTGATTGTTGAGCGTTTGACGCCCTTGTCGTGGGATTAATGTGAGCTTTATTAGTTTCGCAACCACCACCCGTTATCAGAGGCGATCATGATATGACGTGAACATTTCAGCGTCGATATCTCCTAGCTAGCTAGTACGTGCCTACACACCAGCTTCGTCACTTTATTTCTCGATTACATTGCAGATTTACATCCATTTTATCACCTTTTCTTTGCTTGCCCACATTATCGGTGCCATCAATATATCCAGACAAAATGTTGTGTGTAACGTGCATGTCACAGACTTGGCCGGCCGGGTCAACAAGTGATTTGTGCGAACAGTGGAGGACAATCGATCATTGCCGCTTCACGGCATTAATCTTTGTATAGTTAGAGGTTGTGATTGTAGTACAGAGAATAAAGTATTAGTAGTATGGTGTGATGTTGCGTGGACCCGTGATCAGGTATGGTTAATTAGCCCATGCACGCACGGGACTTGTGTGATCACTTGTGGTTGAAGCTAGCTAGAGGTTGGTTTCATGCATGTTCATGGCCAACCAACTGGTAGCCGTGCAGCATTTCTAGCCATAGCCCACAGCTAGCACGCGCTCGCTAGGACGGAGATATGTGTTACTCCCTCCGTAAACTAATATAAGAGCATTTAAAACACTATTTTAGTAATATAAATGTTCTTATATTTGTTTACAGAGGGAGTAGTGTCTAAGTGAAATAGGTTGAGAGCCAGATGGTGGTTTAGCACTGTCGGCGAGCGTACGGTCGTTGTGCATTGTTGAGATGAACAGACAGATCTGAGCAAGTTTCGTCTTGTTCATGACGGTACGTCGTACATGACCGCCTTGATCCCATATTTCACGGGGATATCATTCGGCGTGTGCATAATACCAGTGAGCTGAAACATACTGTGCCTACCAGCTCTCTGTTTGCGGACGGCGCGGTAATCTTCTTCAGGCCGGACGGCGAGGAGCTTCTAAGGATTTCCTCCTTGCTGGCGTTGTTTGTGGCTGGTTCGTGTCTGAACATCAACTCAGAGCATCTCCAACAGCGCGCTTCTTGTCGCGTTCAAAAAATGTGTTTGTAGCGCGCTTCGGCTGGTTTAGCGTAGGGATAGACGCTGGCTTCAACGGCGCGTCATAATGCAGCGCGCGCCGCTCCAACAACGCCTAAAAATGGAGCACGCGCAGCACGCACAAGCCATATGTACATTTTAGAAAATAGGAGCAAAAATGATCAAACAAACAAAATAAATCAACAATAAATAGTCATTACAACTCAAACAAATAGTTTATCGTTCAGTACAATAAATAATGCAATAAACACAACCAATAGTTCATAAACAATACAATACAAATATGAAATAAACACAACCAAATCATGCTCTTTGTCGTCCATGCCATGCCCACCACTCTTCAATCAGATCCTTCTGAAGATCATTGTACGTTGCGGGACGCCGAATGACATGATAGGAGGCAACAAAACGGGCTACCCTTTCAGCCCTCCGCCGCACTCGCACGGGATGTCCCAAGAGCTCATATTGTGAGTAGTCTAAATCTTGGCCACGCTCATTCTCGATGATCATGTTGTGCATGATCACACAAGCGTGCATGATGTACCAAAGCATTTTTTGATCCCAAAATCTAGCCGGTCCTCTCACAATAGCAAATTGGGCTTGCAAAATCCCAAATGCTCTCTCCACATCTTTTCTAGCAGCCGCCTGAGCATTGTGGAAATCAAGATTTTTCTTACCTTCTGGCTTTTTCAACGGCTTCACGAAGGTTTGCCACTTTGGATAGATGCCATCCGCTAGATAATAGCCATAGTTGTACGTACGACCATTTGCTACAAACTACACAGGTGGCAACTCACCATTTGCAATCTTATTCATCAGTGGTGACCGGTTAACAACATTGATGTCATTCAAAGATCCAGGCATTCCAAAGAATGCATGCCAAATCCAAGTCTCCTGATCGGCCACCGCTTCAAGGATTATAGTGGAACCCTTTTTTTGGCCGTGGAATTGCCCATGACATGCCTTTGGACAATTCTTCCAACTCCAATGCATGCAATCTATTGAGCCAAGCATGCCAGGAAAGCCGCGAGATTTGTTCATCGCCAATAGCCTTGCGGCGTCTTCAGCAGTGGGAGATCTCAAATACTCCTCGCCAAACACTTGCACAATTCCCACTGCAAAGCGCTTGACACACATGATGGCTTGGCTCTCACCCATAGCCAAGTGATCATCAACTAGATCAGCCGGGATACCGTATGCCAACATACGCAAAGCGGCTGTGACCTTCAGAAAGGTGCTATGCCCGAGCTCTCCGGCGGCATTCCTCCTTTGCTGGAAAAACCGATCATGGCTCGCTAGTTTATCTGCAATGCGCTTGAACAAGTCTGTGCTCATCCTAAACCGGCGACGAAAATACGGCTCCGAGTATGTGGGATTCTCCACGAAATAGTTCTTCATCAATCTGTTATGGGCATCAATCCTATCTCTCCAAATTTTCTTCCGACCCATAACCGAACCACCGTGCTTCGGTTTTTTATTGATATGCATAGCTATGATCATTGTAAGATCCTCCTCCTCTTCCATATCAAATTCTTCTTCGGAAGAATCATACGACGAACTCATCTACAATGTTCAATACTATACTATAAAAACTACAATTCAAAACATGCACCAAATTCATAAGTTTGGAGCAATACATACCTTGTAGGCGTTTTGTCGAACACCTTGCGGGTGCGGCGCGACAGCGAGCGCTCGGGCGCTGTTCCTCGGACGTCGGAGGCGCGCGAGGGCCGGCGGGACTAGGAGGGGGTGGGGCGGAAGCGCGGCGGCGCGGGGAGGCCGGGGAAGCGCCTGAACGGTCGCCGGGGGGCGCGGGCGGCGGCCGCAGCGGAGACAGGCCGGGGAAGCACCTGAGTGGTTGCCGGCGGGTGCGGGCAGCGACGGCGGCGCGGGGATAGGCCGGGGAGCGCCTGAATGGTCGCCGGGGGCGCGAGCGGCGGCGACGGCGCGGACGGATGGGGGTGGCAGTGGGGAGCGAGCGCGCGAGAGTGGAGGAGCGAGCGCGGGAGAGAGGAGGAGCGAGCGCGGGAGAGTCACGCGCGCGGGAGCTGGCGCAACAAATAAGGGGCGCGCGATTGCGTTTCGGCCAGCGCGATGAACTGAAAATGCCGCGAGCGCCGTTTTTGCGCGCCCGCTGGAGCTGCCCGCCGCGTTGCGCGCGCTAAAACTGCATTTTTTGCGACGCGGCTCTAGTATAGCGCGACTGTTGGAGATGCTCTCAGCAAATGCACTGTCACTTGTATCAGATGTGAGGACGCCATCACAGTTCAAGTTGCTGAATTCTTCCACTACAAGCTGCAGCCTTTCCCGGTGAAATACCTCGGTCTGCCCCTGTCCATTTTCCAGCTACAGAGACACCATATCATGCCGCTTATTGACAAGTTCTCCGGGAAGCTTAAGGGTTGGAAACCCAAACTGTTGGATGCTGCTGGAAGGCTCACGCTGACCAAATCGGTGCTTATGACCCTCCCAATCCATTTCATGGCGGTTTTGAGGTTGCCAAAGTGAGCCATTAAGATTATTGATCGAAGATGCAGAGGTTTCATTTGGAAAGGGGAGGATACGGTGAATGGTGGCCATTGTCTTGTTAGTTGGTCAAGAGTTTGCATGCCTTTACAATTGGGTGGCCAGGGCTTTACCAAACTTGGGCTGGTTTGGGGATGCTCTCAGAAGCAAGTGGCTTTTCGCCGGTTGGGGAGCTAAGGACAGACCGTGGCAATGCTTCCCTGAACCATATGACAAGAGTGCGGACAGCCTGTTCATGGCCACCTGTGAGATCAAGCTGGGCAACGGTAAGACGGCACGGTCCTGGACGGGTAATTGGATCCCAGGTGGGCGTTCGATTGCTTGCTTGGGGCCGGCCTTGCTCTCATTTGTGCGCAGAAAAGACAGGACGGTCGAACAAGGTCTGGTGAACAATGCGTGGATCGGATACATCACGGGAGGCATCTTTGTCCGCGCCATGGCGGAGTATCTTTGTGTCTGGGACATGGTGCAAGCTATACAACTCGCCCCCGATACGGAGGATTCTATCTCATGGAAGAGATCCCCTAGCGGGCAATTTACGGTTAGCACGGCTTACCAGCTCTTCTTCCTGCCCAACATGCGATTCCCCTGTTTCCGGGCCATTTGGAAATGCAAGGCTCCGCCTAGGTGCAAATTCTTCATGTGGCTGGTAGTTCTCAGGAAATGTCTGACGGGAGATAACCTACAGAGAAGGGGATGGCCTTGTGACCCCATTTGCTCCCTTTGTCGATCGAAGTAGGAAGAGTGAGAATTACTGGGGTAGAAACGTATGCATCATGCAGGGACGAATGCGTTTTTATATAGGACCGAAGCCAACCGAATACACAAGATATACAAGGAGGTTAGGATTGATCTTTATCTATACAAAGAATATATCTACAAGATCAATCCTAACTTAAACAACACGCACCCCTAATATTACAATGTCTAACACTCCCCTTCAATCACAACTTATCTAAGTTGAGATTGCGACGAAAAATGTCTAACTGTCGAGCGGTAAGCGGCTTAGTGAAACCATCCACCACTTGATCTCCAGTTGGAATGAACCGGATGTTTAATAACTTCTGAGCAACTCGTTCACGGACAAAGTGATAGTCAATCTCAATGTGCTTGGTACGAGCATGAAAAATGGGATTGGCAGATAGATAGGTTGCACCTAAGTTATCACACCAAAGGGAAGCAGCAATAGGATGAGCAATGCCCAACTCAGTCAAGAGGTTTTGTACCCAAATGATTTCAGCCGTGGCATTAGCAAGGGCCTTATATTCAGCTTCAGTACTGGAGCGAGACACAGTAGGTTGCTTGCGAGCAGTCCAGGAAACAAGGTTACTTCCAACAAACACAACAAATCCTCCAGTGGACTTTCTATCACAGGACAGCCAGCCCAATCAGCATCAGAAAAAGCACTTACCAACATGAAGTATGATTTGCGAATAGAAATACCATGAGTCAAAGTGCCTTGCAAATATCTAAGAATCCTCTTGACAACAGTCCAATGTACAGTAGTAGGAGCATGCAAAAATTGACAAACCTTATTGACTGGAAAGGAAATATCAGGGCGAGTCAGTGTGAGATATTGCAATGCCCCAACAACACTTCTGTACTGAGCAGAGTCCTCATCCCCAAGGGTGTGACCATCAAACAGGGACAGCTTCTCAGAGGTGGAGAGAGGTGTGCTAACAGGTTTGCATCCTGGCATAGCCACTCGTTGTAGCAATTCAAGTAAATACTTACTTTGAGATAACAGAATGCCACCATCAACAGGAGTTACCTCAATACCAAGGAAATAGTGGAGGGAGCCAAGATCCTTGAGAGCAAAATCTATGCGTAGATCAGCAAGGAGAGCTTCAACTGCCTGAGGGTGTGAACTGATGACAATGATATCATCAACATAGATAAGCATAAAAATGGTTATACCAGCCCTAGAGTATAGGAACAGTGATGTATCACACTTAGAAGGCACAAAACCAAGTGACTGCAGCTTGTTAGAGAGACGTGAGTACCAGGCTCGTGGGGCCTGTTTGAGGCCATAGAGAGCTTTATCAAGTTTGCAAACAAAATGAGGTGACTGTGGATCCACATACCCAGGAGGTTGTTTCATGAATACATCCTCTTTCAGAACACCATGTAAAAACGCGTTCTTAACGTCCAACTGTCGCATGCACCAACCTTTAGAGACAGCTATAGACAAAATTAATCTGATAGTGACAGCTTTGACAATAGGGCTAAAAGTGTCCTCATAATCAAGACCATAACGCTATTTAAAACCTTTAGCAACCAACTGTGCTTTATAACGATGAACACTGCCATCAGACTTACGTTTAATCTTGTATACCCACTTGTAGTCAATGAGATTTGTACCTTTCTGGGGTGGCACAAGATGCCACGTACGGTTTTCCATAAGTGCACGATACTCCTCATCCATGGCCTCCTTCCAACGCGAATGAGTAAGGGCCTCCGATAAATTTTGTGGTTCACCTGTAGCACAAAAGGAGCCCCAACGGATACAACCATCTTTATATTCTTTAGGTTTGAGAGTACCACTACGAGACCGTGTATGAGGACGATCGGGAGGAGGGGGCGGCGGAGGTGGTAGGAGGGACTGTCGACGCCGAAGTGCATCAGGAGCATCAGAAGAGGCAGCCGAAGCCGATCCAGCGTCATCTGCCATATTCAGCAAATCAGGGGCCGACACGTGGTCGGAGGAACCTGCGGCAGAGTGCGGCTCCAAGATCTGTGGAGAGGGCGGCCCACAAGCAGTGGGGGGTGTCGCAGCAGCAGCCGAGGCGGGCGTCGCATCAGAGGAGGAGACGGGCGTGGTAGCTGACCGGGGCAGACCCGAGGAAGGGGTGGCAGCCGACCGGGACAGTCCCGTGTCCCGTGCCAGGCCGGGCATGTGGTCGATGTCGGGGGACCGCCCCAGGCCCGAGGCGGAGCTGTCTGGTCCCGCGCGTGAGGCCGCGCCACGTAGGGCGACAGGAGCGAGCGGGAGCGAGCCGGATAGGCGCGCGGATCCCGTAGCGGATGCGCCTGACGTGTCTGGCGCTGGAGATCCCGAGGCGGATCTGGCAGGGAGATCAGCAGGGGAATCCGCGCCGGCGGGATTTGCTGTGGCTGGCGACTCTGTAGCATGCGTTACCTGCAGAAAATCACCATTTTCTGCATAGTTTTCATCAGATCCTGGTACACTGGTATGGGAAATAGACACAGTATTAGTATGCACTTCCTCTAGGGATACTTGGGATGGTTGTGGAGGAAAAAGTGAGGGTAAAAGAACGAGTTCTGCATGGAGTTGGGCGCCCGCATTAGGGTGTAGGGCAGCAAAAGGAAAAATGTGCTCATCAAAGATAACATCAAGAGAAACATAGACCCGACCCGTGGACACATCAAGGCATTTATACCCTTTGTGGAGTGGACTATAGCCAAGAAACATACATTGTTTAGAACGATACTCAAGTTTGTGCTTGTTGAAGGGTCACAAGTTCGGCCAAACTGCACACCCAAAAATACGAAGAGCTGAATAATCAGGTGTGATGTTAAAGAGGCGTTGAAGTGGGGTTTGGTTATGAATGACACGACTAGGAACACGATTTATAAGGTAGACAGCCGTGAGAAAAGCCTCATCCCAAAACTTGAGTGGCATGGATGCATGGGCTAAAAGAGGGAGGCATACTTCAACAATATGGCGGTGTTTTCGTTCAGCAGAACCATTTTGTTGATGAGCATGAGGACAGGAAACATGATGTGTAATACCAATGCTTTCAAAAAATTGATTTAACTTTTGATATTCACCTCCCCAATCAGTTTACATAGCAATGATTTTCTTATCAAATAGGCGTTCAACTAGAGCTTGAAAGAGGTGAAACTTTTGGAACACATCAGACTTATGTTTGATAAGATAAATCCAGCTGAACTTACTAAAATCATCGACGAAACTGACATAGTATTTTTGTTTGCCAATAGAAAGAGGCCCAGGGCCCCATACATCGGAAAAAATAAGCTCTAAAGGAGCATGAGATACACTAGTTGAACGATAATAAGGGAGTTGATGGCTCTTAGCCATTTGACAGGCATCACAAACTAAATGATGATCGGTTTTATTAGACACGGGAAGATGATGATTACGAAGAATTTGCTGCACCACTGGGAAGGATGGGTGTCCTAGGCGCCTATGCCACCTAGAGGTAGATGGCTTGACGACTCCAAGAACCTGACGCCCAGGGATAGCTGGCCGGCCAGTGATTGGGTAGAGTCCATCTCTACTTGGACCATGAAGAATTTTGTTCCCCGTTGCCTGATCATTCACAGAAAAGAACTCAGGGTAAACAATAAGATATGCATCATTATCTTTGGTAAGTTGATGACCAGAAAGGAGGCTTTTAGTGGTACTAGGTACATGGAGAATATTGTTTAGCTTGAGAGACTCATGAGGGGTAGGAAGAAGTGCATGACCAACATGTGCAATTTCCATACCTTGACCACTTGTTGTGTTGATTTGTTCCGGCCCGGTGTAGCGATCACAAACCGTAAGCTTCTCTAGCTCACCGGTCATGTGATCCGTTGCTCCCGTGTCAAGATACCAATTAGTATCAACACCATAGGAGGTAGCAGCTGCATTGGCAGACTTGGGAGGATTGCCTTGGCGCTTGGGATTGTTGTTGAAGGTCTTGTCGAAGCGCTTTTTGCAGGACCAAGCACCATGGCCAGCATATTTGCAGATCTGGCAAATGAGCGGGCCTTGGGGATGAGCAGTGCCTCCTCCTGGTGGTGCGGCAGTGGTGCCGGAAGTGTTGTTGAAGGGGGCACCACCGCCAGCAGAAGAAAGGGTAGAGCCACCACGGCCGCCCCCTTTGGAGGCGAGGTTGATGGAGTGGGCGGCAGTAGTGTTTTGGGATTCAATTCGTGTCTCAGCAGAGAGGAGCAGGGAAAACAGCTCACCGAGGCCGATGGGGTTGTCTGCTGCTGCACGGGTTGAGATTGCAGATACAAAGGAATTTTAATCCGAATCCAAGCCGTGCAGTATATGGGAAACAACCTCATCTTCATCAACGGGAGTCCCGGCCGCCGCAAGTTCATCTGCGAAACCTTTCATCTTAGTATAATAGGAGGCAGCGGAGAGATCACCTTTGCGGGTTGTAGATAGTTTTCCGCGAAGTTGAATCTTGTGAGCACGGGACTGTGCCGCAAACAACATGAGTATCATTTGCCACACACCGGAGGAGGTGGTGACGGTGTGGACTTGCAGGAGTACATCCCGAGAGAGGGATGCGAGGAGGAAAGTCAGGACCTGTTGGTCCTGACTGTACCACGCGGTGTACGCTGGGTTTGGAGTTGAGATCAACTCCTTCTTCCCTAAAACCTACGTCTCCGTGGTTAGAACGGCATGGGGTGCCGCAGAGGTACCATCTAGGTACCCCATCAAGCCGGCAGCCCTGATGTGGGGAAGAACCTGTGCCTTCCACATCAAAAAATTCTCTCGGGAAAGCTTCTCGGTGATTGTATGGCCGAGGGCAGCAAGGGAGGTGGAGGAGTTCATCACGGCGGTGGTGGTGGAGGAGGAGGGATTGGACATAGATGGGAAGAGGGAGGCTCTTATACCATGTGAGAATTACTGGGGTAGAAACATATGCATTATGCAAGGACGTATGCGTGTTTATATAGGGCCGAAGCCAACCGAATACACAAGATATACAAGGAGGTTAGGATTGATCTTTATCTATACAGAGAATATATCTACAAGATCAATCCTAACTTAAACAACACGCACCCCTAATATTACAATGTCTAACGGGAAGATTGTAATCATCTCTTTAACGGCTGTCGGTTCTCTCAGGAGGTGTGGGGGCAGATTCAAAACTTGGTCAAACGCAGACTTCCCGACCCCAAGCGATGGCACAACGGAGGAGTGCTGGCTGTTGGTGCGCAAGGGTGTTGCGAAACACACGCGGAAGAATTTTGACACGGCCGTCGTGCTCATACATTGGAGGATTTGGAAGGAGCAGAACGCCCGAATCTTTGAAAATAAACTTTGTTCGGCTCAGTGGATCCTGGAGCTGATCATCGATGATATTTAGAGTTGGAGAGTGGCTGGGCCGATCTCTGAAATCACTTAAGGGTCATCGCGGCTTGTCTGGGGTCTTTTCTTCTATATGTTTCTTTGTTTGCTTTCTGTGTGCTGTCTAGATCGCCTAGACTTGTAACTCTTGTCCTCTCTATCTAATAAAATATGGCTGTGGTCCTTCGAGAGAATACCAATGATGTCTAAACTTGTTACAGATGTTCACTTTTATGTGTGAACCTCAAAAATATGCCAAACCGATTCTAAACCTTGTCATGAACGGGAAATCCAATTTGGCTCCCGGAAGCATTTGCTCCTACGCGCAAAAAATAATTTTTGAAATGTGAAAAAAACCAATAAAATTTATGGATGCGTTTGGTTGCCCACAAAACTATAATCAGGCCCGTTGGATGCAGCATTATTTTGGCGTTGAACAGTTTGGTTTACCTGCATATGGTGTTGGGTTTGCATTGTACGGTTCTTAAAACATCTCTCGGCCAAATTCACTGGAAAGTGCCAAATCGACAGTTTCTAGCAAAGTGGACCCGAGCGATGAAAGTAGGCGCACGTGGGTGGCTTGCTATAAACGCATTAGCAGGTAGAACATCTACAGTCGGATCCTTCAAATCCTTCTCAAACGTCCAGGCTAGTCGTCGGGTCACTGCCCGGTCACAAAAAATTGACCCAGACGGGCCTCCCAAACCAGCCTCGAATGCCCGGGCTGACCGGCACCTCCCATTTTGAGCCCAAATATGGGACGGATAAGGGGGAGCCCGGGCGTTCCCGGGCACGCCCGTCTGACACCTCACGTGGATTCGCCGGGAAACCTCGACGGTCCGACGGACGCCTCGACCATCGGTGCGGTGTGAACGCCACGTGGCACCGCTCCGGCTCCCCGCCCGAGGTCGGGGCCAGCTATTTAAGCCGACCGGCGCCCCCAGCCCTAGTTGCTCAGCCTCCTCCTTCTCTCCGCAGCCACCCGAGCCCGTCTTCCTCCTCTCATAGTTCACTCTCCATCAAGATGGCCCGACTATTGAGGAACATCGCATGGGAAACAAAAGTTTTTCCTACACGCACATAAGATCTAACCATGGTGATGACCATCTACGAGGGGTAGAGTGCATCTACAAACCCTTGTATATCGCTAAGCGGAAGTGTATATAACGCGGATGATGTAGTGGAACATCTTCGTGATCCAAATCGCAACCCGTCCTGCGATCTCATCATGATTCGTCCCGCGATCCCATCGCGATCCATCCCGATCAAGTGCCGAACGAATGGCACCTCCACGTTCAGCACTCATACAGCTCGATGACGATCACCACCTTCTTGATCCAGCAAGAGGGGCGGAGAGGTAGATGATTTCTCCAGCACGACGGCATGATAGTGGTGTGGTGATCTAATTCAGTAGGGCTTCGCCAAGCTCTACTGAACTAATCTAGAGGAGAAAACGACCTAGAGAGAGAAAAAGGGCAGCACGTGACTTATTAGGGTTAGGGCTTGATGACCCACAAGTATAGGGGATCAATCGTAGTCCTTTCGATAAGTAAGAGTGTCGAACCCAACGAGGAGCAGAAGGCTGTGATAAACGGATTTCATCAAGGTAATAACTGCAAGCACTGAAAGTAGCGGTAACAAGTGATTGTGTAGCGAAGTGAAACGTAGCAAGCAAAGAGTAACAAGTAACAAGTAGTAGCAACGGTGCAGCAAGTGGCCCAATCCCTTTTGTAGCAAGGGACAAGCCTGAACAAAGTCTTATAGGAGGAAAAACGCTCCCGAGGACACACGGGAATTTCTGTCATGCTTGTTTCATCATGTTCATATGATTCACGTTCGTTACTTTGATAGTTTGATATGTGGGTGGACCGGCGCTTGGGTACTGCCCTTACTTGGACAAGCATCTCACTTATGATTAACCTCTCTCAGAAGCATCCGCAACTACAAAAGAAGAATTAAGACAAAGTCTAACCATAGCATTAAACTAGTGGATCCAAATCAGCCCCTCACGAAGCAACGCATAGACTGGGGTTTTAGCTTCTGTCACTCCAGCAACCCATCATCTACTTACTACTTCCCAATGCCTTCCTCTAGGCCCAAATCTGATGAAGTGTTATGTAGTCAACGTTCACATAACACCACTAGAGGAAAAGACAACATACAACATAACAAAATACCGAACGAATATCAAATTCACATGACTATTATTAACATGACTTATCCCATGTCCTCAGGAACAAAAGTAACTACTCACAAGACATAATCATAATCATGACCAGAGGTGTAATGAATAGCATCAAGGATCTGAACATAAACTCTTCCACCAGATAATCCAACTAGCATCAACTACAAAGAGTAATCAACACTACTAGCAACCTTACAAGTACCAATCGGAGTCGCGAGACGAAGATTGGTTACAAGAGATGAACTAGGGATTGGAGAGGAGATGGTGCTGATGAAGATGCCTCCCTCCGACGAGAGGAGTGCTGGTGATGACGATGGCGATGATTTCCCCCTCCGGGAGGGAAATTTCCCCGGCAGGATCGTCCTGCCGGAACTCTAGATTGGATCTGCTCAAGTTCCGCCTTGTGGCGGCGGCGAAACCACGAAAAAGCTCCCTATTGATTTTTTTTCCAGACCAGGACGCTTCATATAGCAAAAGAGGGGGGCTAGTGGGCCTTCAGGCAGCCCACAAGCTTGCCCACCGCCACCAGGGGGGTGGTGGCGGAGTGGGGGCTTGTGGGGCCCTGGTGGCCCCCCTCTGGTAGTTCTTTCGCCCAGTATTTTTAATATATTCTAGAAAAAATCCACGTAAATTTTCAGGGCATTTGGAGATGTGCAGAATAGTGGACTAGGATTTGCTCCTTTTCCAGTCCAGAATTCCAGCTGCATGAATTCTCCCTCTTCAAATAAACCTTGCAAAATAAGAGAGAAAAGGCATAAATATGGTACCACAAGTAATATAACAGCCCAAGAAGCAATAAATATCAACATGAAAGCATGATGCAAAATGGACGTATCAACTCCCCCAAGCTTAGACCTCGCTTGTCATCAAGCGAAAACCAAGTTCCATAAACATGTACACATGTTTGGGGACGAAGGTGTCGATAAAACATAATACGGACATGAGGGCATCATGATCACAAATAGAACAACAATAAAGATTCTTATGGAAAAGTAACAATTCCTTCACAAAGTAAAGCATGAAGCAAAAAACCTTACCGAGAAGTAACCAACAATAATCCATATTCATTGAAGCAATTGCAATTTATCACAACATCAGAAAGAGTCAAATAAGAGCTTGTAAGGCAAACCCACATACTCAATCATCTCTTTTGTTTTCCACAATTGTTACAACTCACGTGGTACTCATGGTGTCAAAGTTTCAGCTGGACATAAAGGAAGATAGGGCCTTATAGTTTTGCCTCCCAACAGTTTACCTCAAGGGTAAAGTCAACAATAGTAAAGCATGAGTACTCAACTCCAAGTTGATATATGAATATAGATCTTTCCCAAGCATGTGACGTTAGCCAAGACGAAGGCAAAAAGGGAATTGGTGATGATCACCATGAATCTTACAAGGGTAAAAAGTAAAGGTACAAGATAGGCCCTTCGCAGAGGGAAGCAGAGGTTGTCATGCGCTTTTGAGGTTTGAATGCGTGTCCTCTTAGTGCGGAGGAACGTCACTTTATATTGCCTCATGTGACAAAGAACTTTATTATGCAGTCTGTCGCTTTTATGTCTTCCTCATCACAGGTTCGTACAAAGCTTATTTTCCACACACTAATAGATCATACATATTAGAGAGCAATTTTTATTGCTTGCACCGATGACAACTTACTTGAAGGATCTTATTCAATCCATAGGTAGGTATGGCAGACTCTCATGGCAAAACTGGGTTGGAGGTTTATGGATGCACAAGTAGTATCTCTACTTGGTGCAGGAGTTTTGGCTAATATGAGGTGGAAGCAATCGTCACATACTAAGGGATCTCTAATCATATAACATTGTTTGGAACACAAGCAAACACAATTCATTATGTTGTCTTCCTTGTCCAACATCTACTCCTAGGCATGTAATAGTTTGGTGAGTGCTCACAATTGCAAAAAGTGTCTAAGATGATATATTTATATGTGAACCTCTCTTTCCTTATTACTTCTTATTAATTGCAACAATGACTAATGTTTATGTTGATTTATTCTCAACAAGTTTCAATCATCATACGTGTCATAAGTGAAGTTATCACTTTCCATAAGATCGTCTCATGATCTTTCATGCTATCATTCTTTTCATACTATTGATCATGGCACAAAGCAAAGCCCTTGACTATGACACTCTTTATTATATAGCTCGTAAGCTCGAATACATCGGGGGAGAGACAAAAGCAAAAGACTTAAACTAAAAACTAAAGACTTATTCCTCTAAAAGAATAAATAAAAACTGAAAAGGAAAGAACTAAAACAAAGGTAAAAGCAAAAGATATAAAGGTGATACGATACCAGGGCAACTCCCCCAAGCTTGGCAGAAGCCAAGGGGATTGCCCATACCAATGCTTAGTTGTCTTCCTTTGATGGTGATGGTGGTGTTGTTGGAGCAGACTTGAGCTTGTCTAATTTCCACTTGAGAAAAAAGTTAGGCTCCCTTAGATCGTCATTTTCCTCCTCAAGTTTCAACACTCTATGGCAAAGTTCCTGCTTACTCTCTTGCAAGAAACGAGAAGGGATAAACAATAGGCTTCTTCCTATGGTTAGGGAGGCTTGACTTCTTAAACTCCACATGGGTGTTTGCAGGTTGAGGTAGAGAAGCCTCCTCTTCATCGGAACTCGTTTGCTCCTTCCCTTTGGGCTCATAGTCCTCTTCCTCATCAGTGGTCCAGCCATATGGTTCCAAGTCCCCATTAATCCTAGAGTTAGCACGATCATCGGCTACATAGCTCTCTCCCTCTGAATCTTGAGAAGACATCTTGACCTAGATCTGCGGCAGAACAAGCTAGAAACGAAAACAGAGGAAAACTACGTGATATGGAGATCAAAACCTTTGGGCGACTATATATTGCTTTTTTCTCGGCCAGAAGGAGTCCCCCGCAAGAAAACGGAGTCCGGACTGCTTTTTATTTTTCTAATTTTCCAAGAATTCCAAAACTGAGGAAATTTCCTATTGGAAAAGCATCGGAGTCCAATTTCTTGCCGAAACAGATACATCTTCATTTTCAAGGTCTGAAACAGGCTGATAAACATCCCTTATGTACTCCTCTGGAGTTATGACATTGATGATATTGGTCTCAACATTTATGGGAGTACCAGAGATGTAATGCTTGATTCTTTGCCCATTTACCACTCTAGGAAAATTTCCTTCCGTGTTATTGATTTTGATGGCACCGGAACGATATAATTCCTCGACAACATAGGGACCTTCCCATTTAGAGAGAAGCTTGCCTGCAAAGAATCTCAAATGAGAATTGTGTAGCAAGACATAATCACCTACATTGAACTCTCGTTTCTGTATTCGTTTGTCGTGCCATCTCTTAACCTTTTCCTTGAACAACCTGGCATTCTCATATGCCTGGGCTCTCCATTCATCCAACTAGCTGATATCAAACAACCGCTTCTCACCGGCAAGTTTGAAATCAAAGTTGAGCTCTTTGATTGCCCAATAAGCTTTGTGTTCCAGCTCAAGAGGTAAATGACAGGCCTTACCGTAAACCATTTTATACGGTGACATGCCCATGGGATTCTTATAAGCAGTCCTATAAGCCCATAGTGCATCGTCAAGTTTGCTTGACCAGTTCTTTCGAGATCTATTGACGGTCTTTTGTAGGATCAAATTAATCTCCCTATTACTCAACTCAACTTGACCACTGGACTGAGGATGATAAGGAGATGCAACTCTATGGTTGACATCATACTTAGCTAGCATCTTGCGGAAAACACCATGAATGAAGTGTGAACCGCCATCAGTCATCAAGTATCTAGGGACTCCAAATCTTGGGAATATGACTTCTTTAAGCATCTTAATAGAGGTGTGGTGATCAGCATTTTTAGTGGGGATAGCTTCTACCCACTTAGTAACGTAATCCACAGCAACTAAGATGTGAGTGTACCCATTGGAACTCGGGAAGGGTCCCATATAATCAAAGCCCCAGACATCAAATGGTTCAATGACAAGTGAATAGTTCATAGGCATCTCCTGACGCTTACTGATGTTCCCTATCCTTTGGCATTCGTCACAAGACAAGACAAACTTACGGGCATCCTTGAAGAGAGTGGGCCAATAGAAACCTGATTGCAATACCTTATGGGAAGTTCTATCTCCAGCATGGTGTCCTCCATAGGCTTCGGAATGACACTTCTGCAGGATCTGTCCCTGTTCATGTTCAGGCACACAACATCTAATAACACCATCTACTCCTTCCTTATAATGGTGAGATCATCCCAAAAGTAGTGTCTCAAATCAAAGAAGAATTTCTTCTTTTGTTGATAGGTGAAACTGGGTGGTTTGTATTTGGCTACGATATAGTTTGCATAATCGGCATACCACGGTGCACTAAGTGAAGTGCGGATGACATTTAATTGTTCATCAGGAAAGCTGTCATCAATAGGTAGTGGGTCATCAAGGACATCCTCTAGCCTAGACAAGTTATCTGCTATAGGGTTATCAGCACCTTTTCAGTCAACGACGTACAAATCAAATTCCTGTAGCAGGAGAACCCATCTGACCAGCCTAGGCTTAGCGTCCTTCTTCTGCATAAGGTACTTAATAGCAACATGATTAGAGTGAATAGTGACTTTGGAGTCAACTATGTAAGATCTGAACTTTTCACATGCAAACACGACTGCTAAAAATTCCTCCTCCGTAGTGGCATAGTTTCTTTGGGCACTGTCTAGAGTTTTACTAGTGTAGTGAATGACATTCAACTTCTTGTCAACTATTTGTCCTAGAACAACACCAACAGCGTAATCACTAGCGTCACACATGATTTCAAAGGGCAAGTTCCAGTCAGGTGGCTGAACAATAGGTGCGGTTATCAAAGCCTTCTTAAGTATTTCGAAAGCTTCCTCACAATCCTCATCAAAAACAAAAGGAACATCCTTGTGCAAGAGGTTGGTAAGAGGCCTAGAAATCTTAGAGAAGTCTTTAATGAACCTTCTATAGAAACCAACATGACGTAAGAAACTTCGTATACCTTTGATATCTGTGGGGCAAGGCATTTTCTCAATTGCATCAACCTTAGCCTTATCAACTTCAATGCCTCTTTCAGAGATTTTGTGTCCTAAGCCGATACCTTCATTAACCATAAAGTGGCACTTCTGCCAATTCAAGATGAGGTTGGTTTCTTTGCATCTCGGTAAGACTCGATCAAGGTTGCTGAGGCAATCATCAAAGGAAGACCCGTAAACGGAGAAGTCATCCATGAAAACCTCGACAATATTTTCACATAAGTCAGAGAATATAGCCATCATACATCTTTGGAAGGTGGCAGGTGCATTACATAAGCCAAAAGGCATACGTCTATAGGCAAAGGTACCGAAAGGGCAGGTGAAAGCGGTTTTCTTTTGATCAGATTGTGCAACAGGTATTTGCGAGAAACCTGAATAACCGTCTAGAAAGCAGAAGTGTGTGTGTTTTGATAGCCTTTCTAGCATTTGGTCGATGAACGACAAAGGATAATGATCTTTCCTGGTTGCCTTGTTCAGTTTCCGGAAGTCTATCACCATTCTATAGCCGGTAATAATCCTTTGTGGGATTAGTTCATCCTTATCATTAGGAACAACGATGACACCTCCCTTCTTAGGTACGCAATGTACTGGACTTACCCAATCACTATGAGCAACAGGATAAATGATTCCTGCTTCCCGAAGCTTTAATATTTCTTTTCTAACGACCTCTTTCATCTTAGGATTTAATCTCCTTTGATGATCAGCAACTGGTTTAAAGTCAGGATCGGTTTTAATCTTGTGCTGACATAGAGTAGGAATAATACCCTTAAGATCATCAAGAGTGTATCCAATAGCAGCGCGGTGCTTCGTCAGAGTTTTTAGTAACTTCTTCTCTTCACGCTCTGAGAGGAGAGCACTAATAATGACAAGATATATCTCCTTCTCATCAAGATAGGCATACTTAAGAGTATCAGACAACTGTTTAAGCTCGAACACAGGATCACCCTTTGGTGGGGGAGGATCCCCAAGCAGTTCAACAGGCAGATTATTCTTGAGAATAGGATGTTGTTCTAAGAAAATTCTATCTATCTCATCTCTCTCCTCCATATGCATATCATTTTCATGCTCAAGCAGATATTGCTCTAAAGGATCCGTAGGAGGTACATCAATAGAGGCAAGAGCAATGATTTCATCTCTACCAGACGACTCTCTTTCATGGGGTTGTCTTCCAAACTTGGAGAAGTTAAATTCATGAGACACACCCTCGAAACTTACTGTGACAGTCTGCTTAATGCAATCAATGGCATTGACACTGTTGAGAAAGGGTCTACTAAATATGATGGGACAAAAGCTATCTTGTGCAGTACCAAGGACGAGGAAATCAGTAGGATACTTCGTCTTACCACACAGGACTTCTACGTCTCTCACAATTCCCAAAGGGCAGATAGTGTCTCTATTAGCTAGCGTAATAGTGACATCAATGGGTTCTAACTCAGCAGGTGCAATCTCATCTTTGATTTCATCATAGAGAGAACATGGTATCGCACTAACACTAGCTCCCATATCACATAAACCATAGTAACAGTGATCTCCTATCTTAACACAAACAACGGGCAGGCCAACTACAGGTCCGTGCTTGTCTTTCGCGTGAGGTTTAGCAATTCTAGCGGAGTCCTCATAGAATTTGATAACATGCCCATCTATGTCTTCGGCTAAGAGATCTTTGATAATAGCAACACCAGGTTCAACTCTAATCTCCTCAGGGGGTGCAAGTGGTCTAATGTAACCCCTACGTATCACAGTTGGAGCTTTAGAATAATCCTTCATCCTAGCAGGGTATGGTGGTTTCTCAGTGTAAGCACAAGGAACAACATGATCACTAAAAGCTATGATTTTCTCCTCAACTAGATTGGTTTTGGCTATGTTGCTTTTTACAGGAGGATGATATTTAAACCACTTCTCTTTGAGAAGATCAACATGAGCAGCAAAAGATTCACATAGAGAAGCTACTATCTCAGAGTCAAGTCCATACTTAGCGCTAAAATCTCTAGAAGTGTTTGTCTCAACAAAAGATTTAACGCAATCAAACTGGGAATTCATACCTGAGTCCTTACCTTCCTCCAGCTCCCAATCTTCAGAGTTGCGTTTGATTCTCTCTAATAAATTCCACTTGTGATCAATATCCTTCTTCATAAAAGAACCGACACAAGAAGTGTCAAGCATGGTACGATCTTCATGAGAAAGCCGAGCATAAGAGTTTTGAGTGATGATTTCTCTCGAGAGCTCATGATTGGGGCATGAATATAGCATTGATTTAAGCCTCCCCCAAGCTTGAGCTATGCTTTCCCTGTCACGAGGCCAAAAGTTATAAATAAAGTTTCGATCACAATGTACTAAATGCATAGGGTAGAACTTTTGATGAAATTTCAATTTCAACCGATTGTAGCCCCATGATCCAGCATCATCACATAGCCTATACCATGTCAACGCCTTATCCTTCGAAGATAAAGGAAAGACTTTCTTCTTTACCTCATCCTCGGGCAAACCTGCAAGCTTAAATAAACCACAAACTTCATCTACATAGATTAGATGAAAGTCTGGATGTGAAGATCCATCTCCTGTAAAAGGATTAGCCAGCAGTTTCTCAAGCATACCCAAAGGAATTTCATAAAAGATATTTTCAGTAGGCACCTCAGGTTGAGGAGCAACTCCTCGTGCTACCGTTCGTGGTGAAGATACCCCGAACAAACTCCTCAAAGGAAGAGTTTCCATAGTGACAAGTGACAATAAATTTCAGGACAGTATATAAATGTTTCCTTACCAATTTCCACTTACCAAAGGTGCTTCACTCCCCGGCTACGGCGCCAGAAAAGAGTCTTGATGACCCACAAGTATAGGGGATCAATCGTAGTCCTTTCGATAAGTAAGAGTGTCGAACCCAACGAGGAGCAGAAGGCTCTGATAAACAGATTTCAGCAAGGTAATAACTGCAAGCACTGAAAGTAGCGGTAACAAGTGATTGTGTAGCGAGGTGAAACGTAGCAAGCAAAGCGTAACAAGTAACAAGTAGTAGCAATGGTGCAGAAAATGGCCCAATCCCTTTTGTAGCAAGGGACAAGCCTGAACAAAGTCTTATAGGAGGAAAAACGCTCCTGAGGACACACGGGGATTTCTGTCATGCTAGTTTTATCATGTTCATATGATTCGCGTTCGTTACTTTGATAGTTTGATATGCCCTTACTTGGACAAGCATCCCACTTATTATTAACCTCTCTCGCAGGCATCCGCAACTACAAAAGAAGAATTAAGACAAAGTCTAACCATAGCATTAAACTAGTGGATGCAAATCAGCCCCTCACGAAGCAACGCATAGACTGGGGTTTAAGCTTCTGTCACTCTAGCAACCCATCATCTACTTACTACTTCCCAATGCCTTCCTCTAGGCCCAAATATGGTGAAGTGTTATGTAGTCGACGTTCACATAACACCACTAGAGGAAAAGACAACATACAACATAACAAAATACCGAACGAATATCAAATTCACATGACTATTATTAACATGACTTATCCCATGTCCTCAGGAACAAAAGTAACTACTCACAAGACATAATCATAATCATGACCAGAGGTGTAATGAATAGCATCAAGTATCTGAACATAAACTCTTCCACCAAATAATCCAACTAGCATCAACTACAAAGAGTAATCAACACTACTAGCAACCTTACAAGTACCAATCAGAGTCGGGAGACGAAGATTGGTTACAAGAGATGAACTAGGGATTGGAGAGGAGATGGTGCTGATGAAGATGCCTCCCCTCTGACGAGAGAAGTGTTGGTGATGACGATGGCGACGATTTCCCCCTCCGGGAGGGAAATTTCCCCGACAGGATTGTCCTGCCGGAGCTCTAGATTGGATCTGCTCATGTTCCGCCTCGTGGCGGCGGCGAAACCACGAAAAAGCTCCCTATTGATTTTTTCCAGACCAGGACGCTTCATATAGCAAAAGAAGGGGGCTAGTGGGCCTTCAGGCAGCCCACAAGCTTGCCCACCGCCACCAGGGGGGTGGTGGCGGAGTGGGGGCTTGTGGGGCCTTGGTGGCCCCCCTCCGGTAGTTCTTTCGCCCAGTATTTTTAATATATTCCAAAAAATCCACGTAAATTTTTAGGACCTTTGGAGATGTGCAGAATAGTGGACTAGGATTTGCTCCTTTTCCAGTCCAAAATTCCAGCTGCCTGAATTCTCCCTCTTCAAATAAACCTTGCAAAATAAGAGAGAAAAGGCATAAATATGGTACCACAAGTAATATAACAACCCAAGAAGCAATAAATATCAACATGAAAGCATGATGCAAAATGGACGTATCAGGGCTGCCCTCAAATCCTCTAGTATATATAGGAGAGAGAGGGGAGGAGTGAGCCTCAAAACCCTCAAAGGGTTCGACCGAAGTGGAGGAGGTGGAAGAGTCCACCTCCAATCCTACTCCTAGTAGGATTCCACCCTTCCCACCTCCTAGCCGCATTAGACTTTAGTGGGAGATTCGGCCAACCCACTAGGGTCTGGTACACGTCCTCCCACAGTCCATGAGACCCTTCGGGGTGGGTGGGCCGACCTGGTGGACCCCCAGAACCCATTTGTCACTTCTGGTACACTGCCGATAATGCCCGAAACTTTTTCGGAACTCAAAAACCACTTTCCTATATGTCAATCTTTACCTTCGGACCATTCCGGAGATCCCCGTGATGTCCGGGATCTCATCCGAGACTTCGGACAACTTCCGGTCACCAACATACATAACTCAACAATACTGAAACATCACGTAACCGTAAGTGTGGAGACCCTACGGGTTCGAGAACTATTTAGACATGACCGAGACAATCTTCAGTCAATAACTAATAACGGGACCTGGATGCCCATATTGGCTCGTACATATTCTAAGAAGATCTTTATCGGTTGAACCTCTATGTCAAGGATTCAGTTAATCCCGCATGTTGTTCCCTTTGTCCTTCGGTACGTTACTTGCCCGAGATTCGATCGTCGATATATCCATACCTATTTCAATCTCGTTACCGACTAGTCTCTTTACTGGTTCCGTAATACATCCCATAGCTAACTTCTTAGTCACATTGCTTGCAAGGCTTGTTATGATGTTGTATTACCGAGTGGGCCCTGAGATACCTATCCGTCATACGGAATGACAAATCCTAGTCTTGATTCACGCCAACCCAACAGACACCTTCGGAGATACCTGTAGAATACTTTTATAGTCACCCAGTTACGTTGTGACGTTTGATACACACAAGTATTCCTCCGGTGTCGGGGAGTTGCATGATCTCATGGTCATATGAATGGATAATTTGACATGGAGAAAACGGTAGCAATAAACTAACACGATCATATGTTACGTTCATAGTTTGGGTCTTGTCCATCACATCATTCTTCTAATGATGTGATCCCGTTATCAAACAACATCTCATGTCTATGGTCAGGAAACCTTGACCATCTTTGATCAACGAGCTAGTCCTTTAAAGGCTCACTAGAGACAGTGTGTTGTCTACGTATCGACACATGTATTTAAGTTTCTAATTAATACAATTCTAACATGGATAATAAATGATTTATCATGAACAAGGAAATATAATAACAACTAGTTTATTATTGCCTCTAGGGCATATTTCCAATACCGACGACTCATCACCACATACACGCAGCTCACTCGAGAGCGGCGTCTTCAAATCGTGGCGGAGATCCAGGCTCGCCGCACCGCCGGCATCGCTACAGATCTCCCTACGGACTCGCCGGAGACGGAGGAGGATGTGGTGGAGCAGCTGGAAGCCATGGAGGAGGAGGATCCCGGTTTGAGCATGACGTAGGCGGAGGCGGAGTTCGTCGTCGTCCAGTCGGAGGAGATGACAGAGCAGCAGGCCATCCTGAATTCCATCCGGGATGAGGCCAAGGTGGAGGCCAACCGCTGGCTCATCCAGCAGAGGCACGCAGAGGTCGACGTCCTTTTTGACGAGGTGGAAACGGAGATTGAGGCGGAGGAGGCCGTAACGGAGCAACTGGAGGGGGCGGAGCAGCGGCAGGTGGCCATTTATCCATCAAAGGGCATGGAGATCGTCGACATCTTAATGAGGAGTAGATAGATTCTGCGTAGTACATAGGCTTCATATCTTACATATTTTATATAAATTTAAGAATTATAATATAAGTTGTCTGGATGAAGAATAAATTATTTAAGACGTGATAGGTCAGTGCGTGCAGATGTGATGGTCATAAGGCGAGCTTCGGCGGGCAGGGCGCGAGGGAGTGCGAGCGCGCGGACAAGACGAACATGGGGCGAGCTACAATGAGAATAGCTGCTGCGCCAAGCTACACGACGAACGGGAGACGAGGCCCGAGAAGCAACGTCTGCCTGGCCTCGTTGCTAGCTAGCTAGCTAGCAAGCCGGCTGGCTAGCTTGTGTTTTGCTATAATCAGGCCCGTTGGATGCAGCATTATTTTAGTGTTGATCAGTTTGGTTTATCTGCATATACTGTTGGTTTTGCATCATACGATTATTAAAACACCTCTCAGTCAAACTCACTAAAAAGTGCCAAATCGGCAGTTTCTAGCCAGGGCCGGGCCCACAGTGATTCCACATGTGCGGCCCGCACAGGGCCCATACTTATGAGGGGCCCCAAAAAATTTATGTAAGTCTAATATAAAAAACACATAACTATTACTGGGCCTGCTGGCGTTTCTGTTGGGCTAGAATTGGAGGCAACCTGGCTACATCGCGAGAAGGCCATCCGCCATCGAGCGCACACCTCAACTCCTCGTTAGTTTCTTCTAAAAAACTCGTAGTGAGCCGTACCTCATCAAATCTAATTGCTACTGGGAGCGGCCGAGCCGATCGGGATTCCTAAAAAAACTACAGACAATCTCAATCGGGATCGGGGCATCAGCAACGCCGCGACGGGCAACTACAGAAAAGAAATCGTCGCCTGGTGCCCTCGTTGCTTGTCCCCTCATCTCTTCACGAGGCCTGCTCGTCGCCACTCTCGGTCAGCCCTGCTGCTCTTCTCCTAGTCTAGTCGTCTCATCCGGTCATCCCTGGTCATTACTGATTAGATTAATTGGAATTCGGATTCGGGTCAACACAGCAACATGCTGCTGCCATCATTTCCTTCGTCGCCTCCAGGTCCATGCTCGTCGACATCGTCTCATCGAATTGATCGATGACGGACTCCAACCTCCAGGTGCTTAGCAACTCATTTTTATCAATTATGATTATTTTTGGTTCCTATTACTAATTCCTATTTTTCTAATTAGGAAAACTAGGTGAGTCGCACACTTCGACTAATTGCCAAACATTGACGTATCATCTCCAACTGATATATACTACTTTATAACTTTAATTTTATTTTATTCATCTTTTCAATAATAAAAATATGAGTCATTATGTAAAAAATCAGTCCGGTGCCTATAAATGCAAGAGAAAAGCACAAGAAGAAACTTTAAGAGTGAAATATTGGAGAAGATTATATTATACATTATGATTTTTTCTGTGATAATATATACACACACATTATAATAGATCATTAGTTTTTTAATATAAATTAGGGCCTCGTTTTTTAGTTTGGCACGGGGCCCCGGATTTTGCCGGCCCGGCCCTGTTTCTAGCGAAGCAGACCCGTGCGATGAAAAGTAGGCGTACTTGGGTGACTTGCTATAAATGCATTAGCAGGTAGAGCATCTAGAGTCAGACTCCTTAATCCTTCTCAAAAGCCCAGGCTGGCCGTCGGATTACTGCCCGGTCACAAAAATTTGATCCAGACGGGTCTTTTAAACCGGCTTTAAATGTCCGGAATGACAGACACCCTCCATTTCGAGCCCAAATATGGGGTAGATAAGGGGGAGCCCAGGCGTGCCCGGACACGTCTGTCCAACGCCTCACGCGAATTCGTCGGGAAACCCGACGGTCCGACCGACGCCTCGACTGTCGGTGCGGTGTGAACGTCGCGTGGCGCCGCTCCGGCTCCCTGCCCGAGGACGGGGCCGGCTATTTAACCCGGTTGGCGCCCCCAACCCTAGCTCATCTGCCTCCTCCTTCTTTCAGAGTTCACTCTCCGTCAAGATGATCGGACGACTCATCACCACATACACGCAGCTCACTCGAGAGAGCCGTCTTCAAATCGAGGCGAAGGTCCAGTCTCGCCGTACCACCCACATAGCCGCAGATCTTCCTACGGAGGAGGAGGAGGAGGAGGTGGTGGAGCAGCCGGAGGCCATGGAGGAGGAGGCTTTCGTCTTGAGCATGACGGAGGCGGAGGCGGAGTTCGTCGTCGCCCAGTCCAAGGAGATGACAGAGCAACAGGCCATCCTGGATTCCATCCGGGATGAGGCCAAGGTGAAAGCCAACCGCTGGCTCATTCAACAGAGGCACATAGAGGTCGAGGCCCTTTTTGACGAGCTAGACGCGGGGATTGAGGCGGTGGAGGCCGTAATGGAGCAGCAGGATGGGACGGAGCTGCGGCAGACGTTCATTTGTCCGTGGAAGGGCACGGAGATCGTTGACATCTCCAACAAGAAATAGATACGTTCTACGTAGTACGTAGGTTTCATATCTTATAGATTTTTACATGAATTTAAGGATTATAATATGAGTTATTCAGATGTGAAATGAATTATTTAAGACGTGATAGGTTAATGTCCGTGGATGTGGCGGTTGCAAGACAAGCTGTGGAGGCAGGGCGCGACGGAATGCGAGGGCGCGGACACGACGAACATGGGGCCGCGGATGTGACGGTCGTAAGGCGAGCTGCGGCGGCAGGGCGCGACGGAGTGCGATGGCGCGGACACGACAAACATGGGGCGAGCTACAATGAAGATAGCTGATGCGCCAAGCTGCACGACGAACGGGAGACGAGGCCCGACAAGCAACGTCCGCCTGGCCTCGTTGCTAGCTAGCAAGCAAGCTAGCCAGCGACCGACGTGGTGTGTTGCTAGACGTGGCAGCGCTCGGGCGAGTGTGGATAGGCGGTTGAATTTGGTGGCCGTGTTATGGAATAAGATGAGTCGGTACTACCTCATCTTTAACAAAGAGTTTGTTGTTCTCCGTGGAGAATAGTCGAGCCTCGTGCCACCCTTCGGCTCCTCCGTAACATGGCCTCCTTTTACCATCGTCCTGCTCAAGCATTAGTAAAAAATAGATCTTTAGTTTACGGTTGGTAAAGTTTTTAAATCTCGGATGACCAATCGGAACTAATAACTTAAGACTAAAGCTTTTCTTAATTTTGATTGATCATGACTCGAGACTAATGACCTTCCACATGTGTGACAGCGTGTTTGGGGGCGGGGACTTTTAGTCCCGGGTTGTAACACCAACCGGGACCAAAGGCTTTGGTGATTTGGGATTTTGGTGTTTTGAGGTTTTGAAGTTTATTGTTTATTTTTTTTCTTTTTATTTTCTTTTTTCTTCTTTTTTTCATTTCAAACATATTTTACGCCACAACATACTATACACGTCACGCATTTATATATCATATAATTTTTCGTAGGACCTATCATATATCATAGATTTCTCGTACGATCATATAATTGCATACACATATATATACAATTTCTTCTACAACCTGCAGATCATTACATGCATGCATTAGGTGTAGTGGTATTCTCCGTAGGTAGCTATGACCTGCTCAAGCAAAAATCCCGCAATTTTCTCTTAAAGTGCTCGTATCCGATCCTTGATAGGAGCTGATCCTGCATCTCTGACATATTTAAAGGAGGGCAATACGAACATATTAGTTGTGTGTGTATATATTAGATCATGATAAAAAATAATATAAATAGTGTTTACATACCCAAGGAGTTCTTATATCTTTGCATCGTTCAGTCATAAAGCGAATGTTCTCGCAAGAATAGTATGCACATAGATTAGTCCCCTGTATCTGTCGCATGCACCACTTTACGAGAATAGAATTCAGTCAGATAATAATCAAGCATGATAATGATATTGAAAATAAAACTAAAGAGATGCGCGGGCGTCTAGCTAGTATTACTTAATTACCCTGGACCATGTCCATGTCAGCTTTGGTTTTCATTCACCACAAATCTCCTAGATGAACCATGTACAAACCCTGTCTTGCAAAGAAAAAGAATAAAGGAGTTACTGATTACTTGATATGAGGAAATGAACTAAAGAGGCCGACATAGTGCGATAATAATTGAAATTACCTGTCGAGCATCAACTTCAGGTACATGTACTCTTTAGAATCTCTTTTAGTGAGTCCGGTACTTCATCATTTGCCTCGTCAACACTAATGATTAGCAGGATCCAGTGAAAACTGCATTGTATAAGCGGGTATGCATAACTTATCAAGTAACTACGTACACTTAACACCGAGTAAGCAAAATAGAATGTATAGTATAAGACAATAACACCCACGTAAAGTTGTAAGCAAATACTATTTAAGCAAATACTATTTCTAGATGGGTATTTAGTACCTTTAAAAATATATACAAATTCTCCTCTGTTTTATCTTTATGCTATATTACCATCTTATCACAAATGATATTTGGGTTAATGAAGCCAATGCCAAAGACTCCATCTCTTTTCATTTCAAACATCTGCATTCTGCATAACACCACACAAAAGAATATAGTGATAATTAGAGGTAAATGAACGAGCTGATGAGCCAGAGACTTAAATTACAGAAGGAAATCACTTACGGACAATAGCAACTGCCAAGGGATTTGTCGAGTGCGTCTTAATTGTATAACTGAAACGATTCTTAATTTTCAATCCACAAATCTTTTGCATTGAAGTAATGCTCTCGCTTGACTTTCACCATGAGGCTCTCTCACCCGACTTTTACTTCCCTCATGTACCAAGTATGCAATTTGTACATTTCTGTTGGTAGCTGCCGGACCTTCTCAAGCCTGACGGGAGGTTGCTCGACGACATATTTCCATGCTAGTTTATCCTCTTCCACCATGGGCATTTCCTCGTCGCCCATCATGCTCACGAGTTGTTCAACAGTGACACCGGCCTCTCTAGCCATCTCTTTATTAGAAGGATCATTGATTCCCTCGGTACTCACCTTGAGTGGCATGATCGATTGGACTGCTTGTTCTTCCAGCTGGGGCATGGTTTTCCCGCCTTTCTTACTAACGCTCGAGTCCTTCTTTCGCTGTTTATGATATGACTTGCTAATAGAGCATTCATAGTTTGATCGACTTTTCTCCGGAGGTGGATTAGCAAGATTGTCCAGAACGTGTTGTACGGTTTCCAGAGGTACTATCTCCTTTGGCGGCGGGGGCGGGTTTGGTCCAAAATGGACCTTCAATTCAGAAGCCGTTTGGTCCATGATTTCCGCCATGCTCATCTCATAAGCTAACTTCTTTTTGGCAGGAGGGGAGGGTTTCTTCCTTGGTGCTCTATTCCTCTTTGGAGTCTGGTTTCTCATCAGAAAATGAAATGACCGCGGACTCACGCTGGGCTCCATCTCAGGGTGGTGGGGTGGAGTCGGCTCGCGTGGTGGCGGACTAGCATTGTGCTCCGTGTTGGGTGGCGGAGTGAAGTCGGCTGACGTAGTGGCAGACTAGCGTTGCGCTCTGTGTCGGGGTGGGGTGGAGTCGACTGACGTGGTGGACTTGGAGGAGGAGTTGGTGGCCTTGGAAAGACGATGTAGTCCTTTCTCCATAAGTAGAGACCACGTAAGACTTCTTAAAGAGCCCTTCACCTCCAGGAATGTCCAGCTCTAGTGACTCATATCCCGGCATCACTTCATCCACCCCAACACGAGCATAGCGAGATGGAATTAGATTGCAATGGAAGGTTTCATCAGGGGGATTTGTTAAAGCATAGACGACCACTACCTTGATGGATATGTTCTTGAGTTTCATGTGTAGCTCACAACTTTTCGCCTTTATAATTTCATCCACGGGGTAGCGAGCCAGGAGTGTATCATCGGCAAGGACCCTCGTGGAACCCACCATGCTTTTCGGCATCGATGGGGTGCTACTATCCAATGCTGGATCTAGCTCCTCCAGCTGCTGAGACGTCCTTTGCTAGCTAAGTGTGTCGATCTGCTCCTGTTGTCGCAAATATTTGCGTTCCAAATCCTCAAGCCGGTCAGCATCCTGCTTTTTCTTGGCCGCCTCTTGATTCTTCTTTCTCGAAAGGCTTTTGTAAGAGTCGTTCCAGTCCTTAAACCCCTCAAACCACAGAACAACACATTTGCCTCGTCTTCGCCCCGGGTGTTCAGGATTCTTGAGGGCGTGTGTAAGCTCGTCATTCTCTCTGTCGGGCTGGAACACCCCCGTTTGAGCATCTTCTATTGCAACAAGTATAGTGTCAGAGGCATTTTTAAGACTTGCATGCTCTAGAATCTCCACTGTCTTTGGGTCCAATTTTCCCCCATGCCCATAAAACCTATTCGTGCACCTTTCGGGCCAAGTCAATATTTTTGGAGTGACCCGTGCATCAATCATATTTTGCTCATATTCATCCCACTTAGGCATGCCATTCTTGTAGCCACCTGGCCCCAGAGAATGGTGCCACTCTTTTTTCTGAGAATTTTGCTTGTTTATCCTCGTTCGATCCTTAGCCGCTTCTGATTGCTTGAACTCCACAAATAAGTCCGAGTGATCTTTTAACTTCTCGTATTGTACAGTGAATTCCGGAGTCTTGTCTTGATTGCCGAAGTCAGACCAAAACCTTTTCTTCTAGTTGCAGAATTGCGTGGCCATCTTCTTAAGAACATTCTTCTTGACTTTCTCCCGTTGTGCATCTGAAAATTGTTGTGGTAGGGAGAAATGTGTCATGAGCGTATCCCAAAGCAATTCTTTCTCTTTCATCGACAAAACTAACTTCTCGATCTTTGTTTGTCCTATGCCATTCTTGAATAGATATTGGGATTTGGTCTCTGACAATAACTCCGCATTAACGTAAAAATTTAACCACATTCTTTTTCGGAGCACTTGGTTCTCCACCTAATGTTATTTCGTCGATGATGTACCTTGTGCCCTCGGCCAACTTTTTGGCCGGGCCTCGTACTTCCCTGCTTGTAGACGATTTGCTCGATCCGGAGGGCTAAAAGAAGAGATTCGTTAATATGTAGTGAGAGATCAATTAATACATTTAATGATCACCAGAGGCCAAATATATATATACCTCGCGAGACTTTGTTAATTTGAGAAAAAATTCTTCGTCATCATTGTCTGGTTCCCCTTCATCTCTTGGTTGTTCTTCCTCAATTCCCTCACTAGATGGGTTAAGATATTGTGAGCCATCATGTAGTTCTTTATTCTCTTGGTTTCTGGAGCGTATTATGTCGAACAAGACATACTCTTGATCATTGTCTCTGTCTCTACCGTCCATAGGTTAACTAATCGAGAAGAAAGATAAAACAAATTAGTATTCACTTTAGCTAGCAAGATGATCATATACATAATATCACTAATACATCAAATAATCCACTTAATTAGTGCATCATCGAATTAATATTATTGAATATAATCTCAAATACATCTCTCAAATATTATCACTAATACATATCTCAAATATTATCAAATCGAGCACCCAAAGAGTTGTCGCTGTACTGAGGCGCGGTCGATGGACATCCAAAAAGAAGGAACCATTACAGGATCATAGCTCGGGTGAGATCTGTGAAGAACCTGCCAGGTATCGGAGAACCTGACGTCCAACGCCTCTATGTAGCGACGTTCGTGCTCGTCCTCCTCCCTCACACGGTGACGTACCTCCTCCTTGGGGGTCGGTTGCCTCCGCACAGAAAGTGGCCCACGCGACCGCCATGAAAGAAGCTCCGGGTCGACGACGGGAGCCCAGTTCCTCAGCAAGATGCGTGCCCCGGTAGGTAGCACCTCTCAATGCTAGCCCGACGAAGCCCAGTCCCGAACATGATGCCTTTCAAGGAGGTTGTCGCTGATACGTCTCCAACGTATCTATAATTTTTGATTGTTCCATGCTAATATATTATCAACTTGGGATGTTTTATATGCATTTATATGCTATTTTATATCATTTTTGGGACTAACCTATTAACTCAGTGCCCAGTGCCAGTTTCTGTTTTTTCCGTGTTTTTGACCTTTTTCAGATAAGAATATTAAATGGAGTCCAAACGGAATAAAACCTTCGGGATTATTTTTTCCATAACAGAAGGGATCCACAAGACTTGAGAACCAAGGCACAGGGCCACGGAGGAGGCCACGAGCCCCCTAGGCTTGCCCCAGGGGGGCGCGCCTAGCAGGCTCGTGCCCCCCGTGCCTCCTTTGCCCTACCTCTTTCGCCTATAAATTCCCTAAAACCCCCAAACCAACAGAGAGAGCCACGAAAATACTTTTCCGCCGCCGCAAGCTTCTGTTTCCGCGAGATGCCATTTGGGGACCGTTCCGGTGCCCTGCCGGAGGGGGATTCGGACACGGAGGGCTTCTTCATCAACACCATTGCCTCTCCAATGATGCGTGAGTAGTTCACCATAGACCTTCGGGTCCATACCTAGTAGCTAGATGGCTTCTTCTCTCTCTTGGATCTTCAATACAAAGTTCTCCATGATCTTCATGGAGATCTATCCGATGTAACTTTCTTTTACGGTGTGTTTGTCGAGATCCGATGAATTGTGGATTTATGATCAGATTATCTATGTATATTATTTGAGTCTCCTCTGATTTCTTATATGCATGATTTCGTATCCTTGTAATTTTCTTCGAGTTATGGGTTTCGTTTGGCCAACTTGATCTATAATTCTTGCAATGGGAGAAGTGCTTGGTTTTGGGTTCATACCGCGCGGTGTCCTCACCTAGTGACACAAGGGGTAGCGAGGCACGCATCGTGTTGTTGCCATCAAGGGTAAAAAGATGGGGTTGGTATCATATTGCATGAATTTATCCCTCTACATCATGTCATCTTGCTTAAGGCGTTACTCTGTTTGTTATGAACTTAATACACTAGATGCATGCTGGATAGCGGTCGATGTGTGGAGTAATAGTAGTAGATGCAAAAAGTATCGGTCTACTTGTCTCGGACGTGATGCATATACGTATGATCATTGCCTTAGATATCGCCATGACTTTGCGCGATTCTATCAATTGCTCGACAGTAATTCGTTCACCCACCGTAATACTTGCTATCATGAGAGAAGCCTCTAGTGAACACTATGGCCCCCGGGTCTATTTTACACATTATATATTCAGATCTACATACAAAATTACCTTGCTGCACTTTTATTTATTTATTTATATTTACCTATTATCACTATAGATCTCACTTTGCAAGTAATCGTAAAGGGATTGACAACCCCTTTATCGCGTTGGGTGCAAGTTTGTTTGTCTTTCCGCATGTGCCTTGGTGCCTCATCTTGATACTCCTACTGGATTGATACCTTGGTTCTTAAACTGAGGGAAATACTTATCTCTACTTTGCTGCATCACCCTTTCCTATTCAAGGGAAAAACCAACGCAAGCTCAAGAAGTAGCAGGAAGAATTTCTGGCGCCGTTGCCGGGGAGTATTCAAGTGAAGTATATCTACCAAGTACCTATCGCAAACTCATCTCTTGCATTTACATTATTTTCCATTTGCCTCTCGTTTTCCTCTTCTCCACTTCTAAAACAAAATTCACAAAAATATTTTCCTTTCTTTATTTTGCCTTTTTCGTTCGCCCCTTTCTTATGCTTACTTTTTGTTTGCTTGTGTGGGTTAGTCTACTTATCCTTATGGCTAGTCCTATCGCTATGATCATTACTCCCGAGAGCGAGGTTCTTAACTTTAAACAAAATGAGGGAGACAACTTAAAAGATGCTTGGTATAGAATTTGCAATGCTTAGAATAGATCTACTCGTAAGCAATCTACTACCGTTCTACTTCGCAATTTTTATGTGGTTATTTCCCCTTGGAACAGGTATGTTCTTGACACCATCGTAGGTGGAAATTTCTTGGGTAGCCATACCGTTGCTTCTTATGGTGCTTTAATAAATTTGGTAGGCTCACCCCCACTCATGGTTAATGGAACTACTTTAACTTTGGAACATGTGATGCGTAGGCTTGATATTATTAAAAAGAAAGTTGTTATGATAGAACTCATTGAAAATTTGGATAAAAAGATCCACAATCAAATCACTCCATATGGATCCAAGGTGGGAATGACTTTGAAAAATTTAAAGGAGAAGGAACCCATAGTTAACGAAAAACTAGATCATGATTCCGCTAGAATTGGCAAACTAGAGGATGTTATAACCAACTTGGGTTCTGCTTTTGCTGCTGTTCAGAACACTCCAAATTTTTCCCACAATAAGGCCACTAAGCTTGTTTATGTTCCTAAAAACAATGGTGAACCATCTAGTAAGAGAGATGAAGATCTTAAAATGTTGAGTGTTCACCCTACCTATCTTGATATCTTAAAAAAACATATCATCACTAATGATTATATTTGTTGCCTATCTAGGAGTATAATTATTGATAAAATTAAAGAACTCCCTAGTAATGATGATGGTATGAGTGGTTTGAGCACTAAAGATGATAATACTTGATTCTATTGCCTTACACCTAGCTAAATTAATTTTTGCTTTTTTACTTTCTGTTTTGTTGAGTCCACCCCATCATGATTCTGTTATGATTGTGTTTTTTATGTTTTAATTAGTGTTTCTGCCAAGTAGAACCTTTATGATTAGTTTTGGTGATAGTTGTTTAATCATGCTGAAAAAAGACAGGAACTTTGTGCTCACGAAATTATTGTTAATTCCTATCCAGAAAGAGCTTTTGAGTTGATTCTTTTTTATGCTGATTGATATGAAAATTTCCCTAATTGGCATAATTGTTTCAAAAAATTTGGGATAGCAAAGTGATACGTCTCCAACGTATCTATAATTTTTGATGGTTTCATGCTATTTTCTTGTCAAACTTTGGATGTGTTGCATGCCTTTTATATATTTTTTGGGACTAACTTATTAACTCAGTGCCAAGTGCAAGTTCCTGTTTTTTCCATGTTTTTGACCCCTTTCAGAGGAGATTTTGAAATGGAGTCCAAACGGAAGAAAATCCCCGAAAAGATTTTTTTTGGAACGGAAGAAGATCGGGGAGCTTGGGAGCCAAGGCAGGGGAGCCCCAGGGCCCCCACAAGCCCCCACCCCGTGGCCAGGGGGGCGCGCCATCCAGGCTTGTGGGCCCCCTAGACGTCCCCTCTTCTAGGTCTTTCGCCTATATATTTCCATAAATTCCACAAAAAAATCAGGAGATCATCGAAAGTAATTTTCCGCCGCCGCAAGCTTCTGTCTCCGCAAGATCCCATCTGGGGCACGTTCTGGTGCCCTGCCGGAGGGGGGATTCGGATACGGAGGGCTTCTTCATCAACACCATGACCTCTCCGATGATGCGTGAGTAGTTCACCATAGACCTACGGGTCCATAGCTAGTAGCTAGATGGCTTCTTCTCTCTCTTGGATCTTCAATACAAAGTTCTCCATGATCTTCATAGAGATCTATCCGATGTAATCTTCTTTTGTGGTGTGTTTGTCGAGATCTGATGAATTGTGAATTTATGATCAGATTATCTATGAATCTTATTTGAGTTTCTTCTGATCTCTCTTATGCATGATTTCATATCCTTGTAATTCTCTTCGAGTTGTGGGTTTTGTTTGGCCAACTAGATCTATGATTCTTGCAATGGGATATGTGCTTGGTTTTGGGTTCATACCGTGCGGTGACCTCACCCAGTGACAAAAGGGGTAGATAGGCACGCATCGTGTTGTTGCCATCAAGGGTAAAAAGATGGGGTTTTCATCATTGGTTTGAGATTATCCCTCTACATCATGTCATCTTGCTTAAGGCGTTACTCTGTTTGTCATGAAGTCAATACACTAGATGCATGATGGATAGCGGTCTATGTGTGGAGTAATAGTAGTAGATGCAGAAAGTATCGGTCTACTTGTCTCGGACGTGATGCCTATATGCATGATCATTGCCTTAGATATCGTCATGACTTTGCACGGTTCTATCAATTGCTCGACAATAATTTGTTCACCCACCATGATATTTGCTATTTTGAGAGAAGCCTCTAGTGAACACTATGGCCCCCAGGGTCTACTCCACATAATATTTTCAGCCTTACACTTTTTACTTCGTTGCACTTTCCGCCTTCAGATCTCACTTTGCAAACAATCTTGAAGGGATTGACAACCCCTTTGAAGCGTTGGGTGCAAGCTTGTTTGTGTTTGCGCAAGTACTTTGGACTTGACGAGACCCTCCTTCTGGATCGATACCTTGGTTCTCAAACTGAGGGAAATACTTACTGCTCCTGTGCTGCATCACCCTTTCCTCTTCAAGGGAAAAACCAACGCAAGCCCAGCCTTTGTCAACGTGTCAATTTCTGGCGCTGTTGTGTGTGGGATAGCAGAAGAATTTTTGGCGCCGTTGCCGGGGAGGAAGATCAAGTCAAGAACTCATCAAAGTAAGTGTCGCAAACTCATCTCTTGCATTTACTTTGTTTGCCAGTTGCCTCTCGTTTTCCTCTCCCCCACTTCACCAATTTGCCTTTTTTTGTTCGCCTTTTCGTTCGCCTTTTTTTTCTCGCTTGCTTTCTGTTCGCTTGTGTGCCATGTGCCTTCAATATGCTTGCATCTTCGCTTGCTGAAAATCTAGTGATATGGATCCTCATCCACTTGCTAATCTCTTTAAGAGATCCAATTATGTTGATCCAATTGCTAGTGAGTTGAGTGCACTTGACTATCTTTATGGAGTTTTGCTTGAGATGCGTGAATCTGAAAATTGTGAGGAAGAAATTTATGAAGTGATTCACGAGGGCTCCTTGAATGAAAAGCATGATTGCAATGATTTCATTATAAATTCTATTAATGACAATCATGCTAAAAATATGCAAAGCTCTAAGCTTGGGGATGCTAGTTTTGCTATGTCCACTACTTGTTGCAATCATATTTGCAATTATATTGAAAGTGGGTTTGGAGAAGTCATGACTTTAGTTGATGATAATCCCACTATTTTTGAAGAGCGTCAACTTTGCATGCATGTGGATCATGAAAAGAATATCCTTTGTGATAGCTATTTTGTTGATTTTGATTATGATCCCACATGTAATTTCTATGAGAGAGGAAAATATTGTGGTAGAAGCTTTCATGTTACATAATTACCTCTCGTTATGTGGAGATTGCTATTGTCTCTTTCTTCTTCCTTGCATATGGCAACTATTGGTTGTCTTGACAATCTGTTTCCTATAAAATGCTATGCATAGGAAGTATGTTAGACTTAGATGTGATTTTCACATGCTTTATGATGCTCTCGTTGTGCTTCAATTCTTGTCTTTTGTGTGAGCATCATCGAATTATCAATGCCTAGCTAAGGGCGTTAAACAATAGTGCTTGTTGGGAGGCAACCCGATGAATTTATATTTTTCTTTCTGTTTTGTTGCGTCCACACTTTCATAATTATGTTGTGATTGTGTTTTTTGTGTTTCTTTTTGTGTTTGAGCCAAGCAAAGCCTTTATGACTAGTCTTGGTAATGGTTGTTTGATCCTGCTGGAAAAAGACAGAAACTTTTCGCTCACGAAATGATTTTTCATTTTTATTCAGAAAGAGCTTCTGAGTTGATTCTTTTCTGCTTCTGATTTATATGATTTTTTCCCAGGCTGTCGTAATTTTTCAGATTTTGTGAGATACCAGAAGTATACGAAGTATACAGATTGCTACAGACTAGTCTGTTTTTGACAGATTCTGTTTTTGTTGAGTTGGTTGCTTGTTTTTATGAAACTATGGTTAGTATCGGGGGGTACTAGCCAAGGAAAAGTGAGAATACAGTAGCCCATCATCAATATAGATAGAATTCAAGTTTGCTACAGTACCAAAAGAAGTGGTAGTTTGTTTTCTTGTACTAATGTTATCACAAGTTTCTGTTTAAGTTTTGTGTTGTGAAGTTTTCAAGTTTTGGGTGATGTTCTCATGGACAAAGATATAAGGAGTGGAAAGAGATCAAGCTTGGGGATGCCCAAGGCATCCCAAGCCAAATTCAAGAACACCAAAAAGCCTAAGCTTGGGGATGCCCCGGGAAGGCATTCCCTCTTTCGTCTTCAATCCATCGGTAACATTACTTGGAGCTATATTTTTATTCACCACATGATATGTGTTTTGATTGGAGCGTCTTGTATCTTAGGAGTCTTTTCTTTTTGTTGTGTCACAATCATCCTTGCTGCACACCTTTTTGAGAGAGAGACATGTACTCAATGCTCATAGTGCTTCACTTATATCTTTTGAGCTAGATACTTTTGCTCATAGTGCTTCACTTATATCTTTTGAGCTAGATACTTTTGCTCTTGTGCTTCACTTATATCTTTAGAGAACGGCGGTGCGTGACTTGGTAGTTGGCTTATGCTATGAAAGTAGTCCCAAATGTGATAAGTACCCAAAGAGGATGCAAAAACCTCCATCTTCATGTGCATTGAGTAGAAAGAGAAGTTTCGATTCCTCTCAATTAGTTTTGAGACGTGGATTCGGTAATATTGAGAGTTATGTTAGTAGGGTGTTGTGAATCTAGAGATACTTTTGTCGAAGTTAGTGATTCCCGTAGCATGCACGTATGGTGAACCGCTATGTTAGGAAGTCGGAGCATAATTGATCTATTGATTGTCATCCTTTGTCTTGAGGTCGGGATCGCGCGATGGTTTACACCTACCAACCCTTCCCCTCGGAGTATGCGTTTAGCAGTTTGTTTCGATTACTATTAAAAACTTCCGCAATAAGTTTGTGAGTTCTTCATGACTAATGTGAGCCCATGGTATAGATGCAGTTTCACCTTCCACCATTGCTAGCCTCTCTAGTGCCGCGCAATTCTCGCCGGTGCACAAACCCACCAAATTCCTTCCTCAAAATAGCCACCATACCTACCTACTATGGCATTTTCATAGTAATTCCGAGATATATTGCCATGCAACTCCCACCGTTCCGTCTCATGACTTGTGCCGTCACTCTCATATTGCCATTGCATGATCGTAAGATAGCTAGCGAGATGTTTCAACGTCATGCGCCATGCTAGATTGTTGCACAGCCCGGTACACTGCCGGATGCATTTCCTATGGAGTCATCATCATTGTGATCTTTGAGGTGTGAGTAAATAAAAGTGTGATGATCATCATTATTAGAGAATTGTCCCATGTGAGGAAATAAAAAAAAGAGGCCAAAGAGCCCAAAAACAAAAAAAGGAGAAAAGAAAAAAAAGAAAAAAAGAGGCCTAAGAGCCCAAATGAAAAAAGAGAGAAAAAGGGAGAAGGGACAATGCTACTATCTTTTTCCACACTTGTGCTTCATGTTAGCACCATGTTCTTCATGATTGAGAGCTTTTTGCTTTGTCACTACCATATGCTAGTGGGAATCTTCGTTTTATAACTTGGCTTGTATATTTCAATGACATGCTTCCTCAAAATTGCCCTAGGTCTTCGTGAGCAAGCAGGTTGGATGCCCACCCACTAGTTTTCCTCTTGAGCTTTCACATACTTATAGCTCTAGTGCATCTCTTGTATGGCAATCCCTACTCATTCACATTGATATCTATTAGTGGGCATCTCCATAGCCTATTGATACGCCGAGTCAATGTGGCCATCTCCTCCTTTTTGTCTCACAACCACCACCACACTCTATTCCACCTATAGTGCTATATCCATGGCCCGCGCTCATGTATTGCGTGATAGTTATAAAAGGTTTGAGAAAGTAAGAGTGTGAAAACAATTACTTGGCCAATTCCGGGGTTGTGCACGATTTACATTAGTTGTGTGAGGATGATGGAGCATAGCCAGACTATATGATTTTGTAGGGATAACTTTCTTTGGCCTTGTTATTTTGAAAGTTCATGATTACTTTGCTAGTTTGCTTGAAGTATTACTGTTTTCATGTCAATAGCAAACTATTGTTTTGAATCTTACGGATCTGAACATTCATGTCACGTGAAAGAAGTTGCAAAGGACAACTATGCTAGGTAGCATTCCACATCAAAAATTCATTCTTTATCACTTCCCTACTCGAGGACGAGGAGGAGTTAAGCTTGGGGATGCTTGATACGTCTCCAACATATCTATAGTTTTTGATGGTTTCATGCTAATATCTTGTCAAACTTTGGATGTTTTGCATGCCTTTTATATATTTTTTGGGACTAACTTATTAACTCAGTGCCAAGTGCGAGTTCCTCTTTTTTCCATGTTTTTGACCCCTTTCAAAGGAGATTTTGAAACGGAGTCCAAACGGAAGAAAATCCCCGAAAAGATTTTTTTTGGAACGGAAGAAGATCTGGGAGCTTGGGAGCCATGGCAGGGGAGCCCCAGGGGCCCCACAAGCCCCCACCCCGTGGCCAGGGGGGTCGCGCCATCCAGGCTTGTGGCCCCCCTGGACGTCCCCTGACCTAGGTCTTTCGCCTATATATGCCCATAAATTCCAGAAAAAATCAGGAGATCATCGAAAGTACTTTTCTGCCGCTGCAAGCTTCTGTCTCCGTAGATCCCATCTGGGGCACATTCTGGTGCCTTGCTGGTGGGGGGATTCGGATACAGAGGGCTTCTTCATCAACACCATGACCTCTCCGATGAAGCGTGAGTAGTTCACCATAGACCTACGGGTCCATAGCTAGTAGCTAGATGGCTTCTTCTCTCTCTTGGATCTTCAATACAAAGTTCTCCATGATCTTCATGGAGATCTATCCGATGTAATCTTCTTTTGCGGTGTGTTTGTCGAGATCCGATGAATTGTGGATTTATGATCAGATTATCTATGAATCTTATTTGACTTTCTTCTGATCTCTCTTATGCATGATTTCATATCCTTGTAATTCTCTTCGAGTTGTGGTTTTTGTCTGGCGAACTAGATCTATGATTCTTGCAATGGGAGAAGTGCTTGGTTTTGGGTTCATACCATGCGGTGACCTCACCCAGTGACAGAAGGGGTAGCGAGGCACGCATCATGTTGTTGCCATCAAGGGTAAAAAGATGGGGTTTTCATCATTGGTTTGAGATTATCCCTCTACACCATGTCATCTTGCTTAAGGCGTTACTCTATTCGTCATGAACTCAATACACTAGATGCATGCTGGATACCGGTCGATGTGTGGAGTAATAGTAGTAGATGCAGAAAGTATCGGCCTACTTGTCTCGGACGTGATGCCTATATGCATGATCATTGCCTTAGATATCGTCATGACTTTGCGCGGTTCTATCAATTGCTCGAGAGTAATTTGTTCACCCACCGTGATATTTTCTATTTTGACAGAAGCCTCTAGTGAACACTATGGCCCCCAGGGTCTACTCTACACCATATTTTCAGCCTTACACTTTTTACTTCGTTGCACTTTCGGCCTTCATATCTCACTTTGCAAACAATCTTGAAGGGATTGACAACCCCTTTGAAGCGTTGGGGGCAAGCTTGTTTGTGTTTGCGCACGTACTCTGGACTTGACGAGACCCTCCTTCTAGATCTATACCTTGGTTCTCAAACTGAGGGAAATACTTACTGCTCCTGTGCTGCATCACCCTTTCCTCTTCAAGGGAAAAACTAACGCAAGCCCAGCCTCTGTCAACGTGTCAATTTCTGGCGCTGTTGTCTGTGGGATAGCACAGAGGTATACGAAATATACAGATTGCTACAGACTGTTCTGTTTTTGACAGATTCTGTTTTTGTTGTGTTGATTTCTTATTTTGATGAAACTATGATTAGTATCGGGGGGTACGAGCCATGGAGAAGTGATAATACAGTAATATAACATCAATCTAAATGGAAATTAAGTTTACTACAGTACCTAAAAAGTTGGTGGTTTGTTTTCTTATGCTAATGATATCACGAGTTTCTGTTTAAGTTTTTTGTTGTGAAGTTTTCAAGTTTTGGGTGATGTTCTTATGGACAATGGAATAAAGAGTGGAAAGAGCCTAAGCTTGGGGATGCCCAAGTCATCCCAAGCCAAATTCAAGGACACCAAAAAGCCTAAGCTTGGGGATGCCCCGGGAAGGCATCCCCTCTTTCGTCTTCAATCCATCGGTAACGTTACTTGGAGCTATACTTTTATTTACCACATGATATGTGTTTTGCATGGAGCGTCGTGTATTATAGGAGTCTTTGCTTTTTTTATCACAATCATCCTTGCTGCACACCTTTTGAGAGGGACATGCACTCATCGTGAATTTGTTACAATACTCAATGAGCTTCACTTATATCTTTTGAGTTAGGCAATTTAACTCGCATGTGCTTCACTTATATATTTTGAGCTAGATAATTTCGCTCCCATGAGCTTCACTTATATCTTTTGAGATAGATAATTTTTCTCTAGTGCTTCACTTAAATCTTTGTAGAGCACGGCGGTGTCATATTTTGTAGAAATAAAAACTCTCGATCTTCACTTATATCATTTTACGAGCGCTCTCTCTAAGTAACTTGGTAATTGGCGTGTGTTATGAAATTAGTCCTAAATATGATAGGCATCCGAAGAGGATATAATAAAAACTTTCATATTCAAGTGCATTGATTAGTAAGTGAAGTTTTATTCCTCACAATTAGTTTTGAGATATGGATATGGTAATATTAGAGTTATGATAGTAGGGTGTTGTGAATCTAGAAATACTTGTGTTGAGGTTAGTGATTCCCGTAGCATGCATGTATGGTGAACCGCTATGTTATGAAGTCGGAGCATAATTGATTTATTGATGTCATCCTTTGTGTGGCGGTCGGGATCGCGCGATGGTTAACTCCTACCAACCCTTCCCCTAGGAGTAAGCGTTTAGCACTTTGTTTCGATTACTAATAAAACTTTCGCAATAAGTATATGAGTTCTTCAGGACTAATGTGAGTCCATGGTATAGATGCACTCTCACCCTTCCACCATTGCTAGCCTCTCTAGTGTCGCAACTTCCGCTGGTGCACAAAACCATCGTATACCTTCCTTAAAACATCCACCATACCTACCTATTATGGGATTTTCATAGCCATTCCGAGATATATTGCCATGCAACTTCCACCGTCCTGTCTCATGATATGTGCCATCACTTTCATATTGCTATTGCATGATCATAAGATAGCTGGCGAGATGTTTAAACGTCATACTCTAAGCTAGATCCTTGCACATCCTGGTACACTCCCGGAGGCATTTCATATAGAGTCATTATTGTTCTAAGTATCGAGTTGTAAGTTAATAAAAGTTTGATGATCATCATTATTAGAGCATTGTCCCATGTGAGGAAATACAAAAAGAGGCCAAAGATGCCAACCAAAAAAAGAGGGAAAAATGAAATGAAAAAAAGAGAGGCCAAAGAGGCCATAAAAATGAGAGAAAAAGAGAGAAGGGACAATGCTACTATCTTTTTCCACACCTGTGCTTCAAAATAGCACCATGTTCTTCATGATAGAGAGTCTCTTGTTTTCTCACTTTCATATACTAGTGGAAATTTTCATTATATAACTTGGCTTGTATATTCCAATGATGGGCTTCCTCAAAATTGCCCTAGGTCTTCGTGAGCAAGCAAGTTGGGTGCACACCCACTAGTTTTTATTTTTGAGCTTTCATACACTTATAGCTCTAGTGCATCCGTTGCATGGCAATCCCTACTCATTCACATTGATATCTATTGATGGGCATCTCCATAGCCCGTTGATACGCCGAGTCGATGTGACCATCTCCTCCTTTTTGCCTCACAACCTCCACCACACTCTGTTCCACCTATAGTGCTATATCCATGGCTCACGCTCATTTATTGCGTGAGATTTGAAAAAGTTTGGGAAAGTAAGAGTGCAAAAACAATTACTTGGCCAATACCGGGGTTGTGCATGATTTAAATTCGTTGTGTGGGGATGATGGAGCATAGCGAGACTATATGATTTTTTTGACCGGCTACTGTAGGGAAAACCCCCCACAACCTTTTTTCTTTTATTCCCATATATGAGATCATTATGTACAGAGGAAATTAGAATGTACAAAGGGGAAGAGGAGCAAAGACTACAAACCTCAAGGAGGAAAAAAGGAAACCCATTTAAGGAGATCATCCCTGGAGCTAGCCTTAATTCTATGAGCTAACAGGGAAATGTCATGAATGAATCCAGATCTCCATTTCTTGAACTTTGGCTGCTCCTGTTTGAAGACCTTTGCATTTTTGATAGTCCATATGTTCCAACATGGAGTGAAGACCACCTCAGCAAAGAAGGGGTTATGGAAGTCCCTTTTAGCAGCAACAGTAGCACTCCACATGGATTGACCCTGCCATGTGATCTGCAGGTAATTCCAAACCCTGGTACTGAAAAGACAGTTGAAGAATAAGTGATCCCTGTTTTCCTTGACTCGAGCGTGACATAGAACACAGAGATTGGAGTCAGAAAGATTCCAGTGACGCTGTTCAAGCATGTCTTGAGTATTCAGCCTGTCCATGATGAGCATCAATGCAAACATCTTAATCTTCATGGTACATCAGCTTCTCCAGATCCAGTTGAGTAAAGGGTTTGGTGTAATACTGATGTGAATGTGATCATAGTAACTCTTGGCTGTGTAGGCCTTAGCATCCTTTCCCCAAACCCATCTATCAGAGGCCTGATGATCAAGATCCAGGTCTTGAAGCAAAGATTGAACCGAAAGCAGCTCCTAGTAAGCTTGAGCAGACAGTGGTAAGTGGAACATGGAGAGCATGTTGTCATCATAAAAGGCTGTGAAGACCTCTTGAGCTGTGCAGAAAGGATCAGTCACAAAAGAAAACAGTCTTTGGAATCTGGCAACCATTGGCATAATGGAGTTTCCAATCAACCAGGAGTCAGACCAAAACATGAAGGAGTCAGCCCTGTTCGACAGAACATATGTAACTGATCTGAATTTGTCAAGCCGTTTACAGATATCCTTCCACCAAAAAGAGCCACAAAGGGCAGTTCCCTGAGGTACCATGTCATGATAGTAAGTGTTCCAAATCAAGTGAACCCAAGGGATATCAGCATGATTGAGGAATTTATCAACATGCTTGAGCAGGAGTGATCCATTCTGGACTGCTAGGTTCATAATTCCAAGCCCCCCTTTATTTTTAGGCCTAAACACCAGAGGCCAGGCAGCAAGAGAGGGTGCATGATCATTCCCATTTCTTCTCCATAGACATTGCCTTTGAATTCTCTCCACCTGCTTCAGTATGCCTGGTGGGATATCCAGACTGCATAAAAAGAAGATAGGCACAGAAGAAAGTGCTGAGTTTAAATACTGTAGCCTTCCCCCTGAGCAAGAAAGGATGAACTAGCACCGCGTCTTCTTTCCATGTTATCAACCAGTGGCATGAGATCAATGATTCTTGGTTTAGTTGTCCCAACAGGAAGACCAAGGTATGTGAAGGGCAAATATCCCACTTTGTAACCAATGGAGTCTACCAGATCCTGTAGATGCCGAGGAGAAGTATTAACAGGTAGAAGGGCAGATTTGTGATAGTTCACCTGTAATCCACTGGACTGGGAGAAAAGTAAGAGCATTTTCTTGAACTGCAACAACTGAGGTTTGTCAGCTGGTAGGATGATAAGGGTATCATCAGCATATTGCACTATGGGGAAATCCTTATCATGACAAGGTATGGGCAGCTGAATCAGCCCCTCCACCAGAAGTTTATTTACCAGAGTTTGTAAAAAGTCAGCAGCAATAGAAAAAAGCAGTGGAGACATGGGATCTCCGTGCCTGACACCTTTCTTGCACATAAACTTCTTTCCAGGCACACCATTGATCAGAACTGAAGATGAGTCAGAAGTAAGGAGGTGCTTGACCCAAATTATCCATCTGTCATTGAAGCCTTTGTGCTTGAGGATCTGGAAAATGAACTCATGTTCCACAGAATCAAAAGCCTTTTCAAAATCCAGCTTGAGAATGACTATAGGTTTCTTGGATTGGTGGCATTGGTGCAGGTACTCCAGGGTCCAACCAACACAATCTTGAATGGTCCTAGACTTGATAAAACCATACTGATTCTTGTGAAGACACTTCACAATCTGTAACTGCAGCCTGTTAGCAATCATCTTGGACAGAAATTTGAGACCCATCCCAGTAAGTGATATTGGTCTGTAACTCCCACATGTTCAGGTGATCTCTTCTTTGGAATCAGAGTAATATAAGATAAGTTCATCTTCTCAAGCTGAGCCTGACCAGCATGGAAAGTCGCAGCAAGTTGATAAAACTCAGGGGAGATAATGGGCAAGCATTTCTTGAAGAAAAGACCATTGAACCCATCAGGACCTGGAGCTTTGTCAATGGGCATATCCTGAACAGTCTTGTCCATTTCAGACTTAGAAAAAGGTTCTGTGAGAATATCTAGACCCTCCACCTCATGTAGCAGGGATTGTAAATCAAATGCCATGTTAATGCCAAGAGAAGTTCCCATTCTATCCTTAAAAGATGCCCAAAAGCATGCAACAATTTGATCATGATCAGATATGATAGAACCATCATTTAACTTGAGAGATGCAATGGAATTCCTCCTATATCTCTCAGTAGCCATAGCATGGAAGAATTTAGTGTTTTCCTCACCAACCTTAACAAATCTGATAGTGGCTGTCTTTTTCCAGTATAAGCACTTAAGATGCAGAAGATGCTCCAAATGTAGTTTGACAATTTTCCTGAAATTAGCTTCAGGTCTGAAAAGTGACCTCAACTCCTCAAGCTCATCCAAACACAGAGACTATATGATTTTGTAGGGATAACTTTCTTTTGCCTTGTTATTTCAAAAGTTCATGATTACTTTGCTAGTATGCTTGAAGTATTATTGTTTTCATGTCAATATTAAACTATTTTTTTGAATCTTATGGATCTGAACATTCATGCCACAATAAAGAAGTTACAAAGAACAAATATGTTAGGTAGCATTCCCCATCAAAAATTCGGTCTTTATCACTTCCCTACTCGAGGATGAGCAGGAGTTAAGCTTGGGGATGCTTGATACATCTCCAACGTATCTATAATTTATGATTGTTCCATGCTACTATATTATCAACTTGGGATGTTTTATATGAATTTATATGATATTTTATATCATTTTTGGGACTAACCTATTAACTCAGTGCCCAATGCCAGTTTCTGTTTCTTCTGTGTTTTTGACCTTTTCCAGATAAGAATATTAAACGGAGTCCAAACGGTATAAAACCTTTGGGATGATTTTTTCATAAGAGAAGGGATCCATAAGACTTGAGAACCAAGGCAGAAGGCCACGGAGGAGGCCACGAGCCGCCTAGGCGCGCCCCAGGGGGGCGCCTAGCAGTCTCGTGCCCCCCTGCCTCCTTTGCCCTACCTCTTTCGCCTATAAATTCCCTGAAATCCCCGAACCAACCGAGAGCGCCACAAAAATATTTTTCCACCGCCGCAAGCTTCTGTTTCCACGAGATCCCATCTGGGGACCGTTCTGGTGCCCTGACGGAGGGGGATTCGGACACGGAGGGCTTCTTCATCAACACCATTGCCTCTCCGATGATGCGTGAGTAGTTCACCACGGACCTTTGGGTCCATAGCTAGTATCTAGATGGCTTCTTCTCTCTTGGATCTTCAATACAAAGTTCTCCATGATCTTCATGGAGATCTATCTGATGTAACTTTCTTTTGCGGTGTGTTTGTCGAGA